>NC_068450.1:5862149-5995871 GCF_023373465.1 Oncorhynchus keta | reverse complement strand
TCTCTCCACATCTTCTCTCTCCACATCATCTCTCTCTCAATATATACAGTGGGGCTAAAAAAATTTTTTAAGTCAGACACCAATTGTTCAAGTTCTTCCACTTAAAAAGATGAGAAAGGCCTGTAATTTTCATCATATGAGAGAAAATTAGAGAAAAAAATCCAGAAAATCACATTGTAGGATCTTTTACGAATGTATTTGCAAATTATGGTGGAAAATAAGTAGTTGGTCAACAACAACAAAAAATTCTCAATACTTTGTTATTTACCCTTTGTTGGCAGTGACAGAGGTCAAATGTTTTCTGTAAGTCTTCACAAGGTTTTCACACACTATTGCTGGTATTTTGGCCCAATCCTTCATGCATATCTCCTTTCGAGCAGTGATGTTTTGGGGCTGTTGCTGGGCAACACGGACTTTCAACTCCCTCAAAAGATTTCCTATGGGGTTGAGATCTGGAGACTGGCCAGGCCACTCCGGGACCTTGAAATGCTTCTTACGAAGCCACTCCTTCGTTGCCCGGGTGGTGTGTTTGGGATCATTGTCATGCTGAAAGAACCAGCCACGTTTCATTACATTTACATTTACATTTAAGTCATTTAGCAGACGCTCTTATCCAGAGCGACATACAAATTGGTGCATTCACCTTATGGCGTCCAGTGGAACAGTCACTTTACAATAGTGCATCTAATTTCATCTTCAATGCCCTTGCTGATGGAAGGAGGTTTTCACTCAAAATCTCACAATACATGGCCCCATTCGTTCTTTCCTTTACACGGATCAGTCGTCCTGTTTCCCTTTGCAGAAAAACAGCCCCAAAGCATGATGTTTCCACCCCCATGCTTCACAGTAGGTATGGTGTTCTTTGGATGCAATTCAGCATTCTTTGACGAGTTGAGTTTTTACCAAAAAGTTATATTTTGGTTTCATCTGACTCACTTTTTTATTTAGTTAATTATCGTTTACCCGCTTATTGTGTTCCCATTGTTGATCAACGCTCAGAACGTGAAATATTGTTGACCTGGGTACTAATCACACCTGCGAACTACTGGAATCAAGAATGATTCGGAGAGCAGCACATTCATTTGACACTCTGCCCAATGGCAAACTCCTCCCATGGCAGAGACGTGAAACGAACTACCTCAACCCAGACCAACGGTGGCAAGTAGAGAAATGACGCTGACAATGGCATTGGGAGATAGGGATTTTTTTTTGTGGGACATAAGTCCTACGACTCCTGCCGTGTCAACAGACATCCCTCAAACAGAAATAAACAGACTCTCGGAGAATGAGTGTACAACTGGTAGATAGTCTCTGATATAGGTGGTGTCACGACTTCCACCGACGGTGGCTCCTCTTCCTGTTCGGGCGGGTGCTCGGTGGTCATCGTTGCCGGTCTACTACCTGCCACCGATCCCTTTGCTTTTTTCGTTTGTTTTTTGTCTGCCTTGTTGTTCACCTGTGTCTAGTTTAGGTTAATTAGTGGGGTATTTAATCTCGCCCTAACCTCTAAGTTTTGTTTGTGTAGCTGTTTGTGTAGCTGTCCTTTGTTTGGGTTGCGTTTGGTTTCTTCTGTTCTGTTGAACAGGTGTTTGATTCTGGACTGCGTTCCTGTTGTTTAGTGTCTACTGTTGTGGTCCTGTGCCTGTTGTTTAGTGTCTACTGCTGTGGTCCTGTGCCTGTTGTTTAGTGTCTACTGCTGTGGTCCTGTGCCTGTTGTTTAGTGGCTACTGTTGTGGTCCTGTGCCTGTTGTTTAGTGTCTACTGTTGTGGTCCTGTGCCTGTTGTTTAGTGTCTACTGCTGTGGTCCTGTGCCTGTTGTTTAGTGTCTACTGCTGTGGTCCTGTGCCTGTTGTTTAGTGTCTACTGCTGTGGTCCTGTGCCTGTTGTTTAGTGGCTACTGTTGTGGTCCTGTGCCTGTTGTTTAGTGTCTACTGCTGTGGTCCTGTGCCTGTTGTTTAGTGGCTACTGTTGTGGTCCTGTGCCTGTTGTTTAGTGTCTACTGCTGTGGTCCTGTGCCTGTTGTTTAGTGGCTACTGTTGTGGCCCTGTGCCTGTTGTTTAGTGGCTACTGGTGTGGTCCTGTGCCTGTTGTTTAGTGTCTACTGGTGTGGTCCTGTGCCTGTTGTTTAGTGTCTACTGGTGTGGTCCTGTGCCTGTTGTTTAGTGGCTACTGCTGTGGTCCTGTGCCTGTTGTTTAGTGGCTACTGGTATGGTCCTGTGCCTGTTGTTTAGTGTCTACTGGTGTGGTCCTGTGCCTGTTGTTTAGTGTCTACTGTTGTGGTCCTGTGCCTGTTGTTTAGTGGCTACTGGTATGGTCCTGTGCCTGTTGTTTAGTGTCTACTGGTGTGGTCCTGTGCCTGTTGTTTAGTGTCTACTGTTGTGGTCCTGTGCCTGTTGTTTAGTGTCTACTGGTGTGGTCCTGTGCCTGTTGTTTAGTGTCTACTGGTGTGGTCCTGTGCCTGTTGTTTAGTGTCTACTGGTGTGGTCCTGTGCCTGTTGTTTAGTGGCTACTGTTGTGGTCCTGTGCCTGTTGTTTAGTGGCTACTGTTGTGGTCCTGTGCCTGTTGTTTAGTGTCTACTTTTGTGGTCCTGTGTCTGTTCTTGATGGAATTGTAAATAAACGCCCTTCTTGCAATTCGCTTTCTCCTGCACCTGACTCCACACCCACCTCTCCTAGGAAGAACCTGACAGCTGGCTAGAAGGAATTTGTTAGAAGGTTGAATGGAGTCTGACCTCAGCAGGAGCACTTGACCAGTGGAGGCTCCTCAGAGGTGGAACGGGAGGACCATCCTCTGTGAATTTAATAAAAAAATAGTGAAATATTAAAAAAGTTTTTGGTCTATACTAAAGATATTCACACGCCAACAAATAATTGAATAAAACACACAGTTTCGCAATGAAGGTCTACAGTAACATGAACAGCACTTCATAGAGTAGCACCATGGTGTAGCCGGAGGACAGTTAGCTTCCGTCCTCCTCTGAGTACAATGACTTCAATACAAAACCTAGGAGGCTCATGGTTCTCACCCATTCCCATATACTTATGCAGTAATTAGGACATCCTCCAACTTATCAGAGCTCTTGCACCAATAAGTGACATATTGTCCAACCAATCAAAGGATCAGAGAACTAATCCAGTACTGAAAACATAAGCTACAGAAAGCTAGCACTGCGGTTCTGATCTTTCTGCCTGTTCTGAGCCTGATTGTGGACTACAGGAAAATGAGGACCGAGTACTCCCCCATTCTCATCGGCAGGGCTGCAGTGGAGCTGGTTGAGAATTTCAAGTTCCTTGTTGTCCACACCACCAACAAACTATCATGGTCCAAACACACTAAGACAGTCGTTAAGAGGGCACGACAAAGCCTATTCCCCCTCAGGAGACTGAAAAGACTTGGCATGGGTCCTCAGATCCACAAAATGTCCTACAGCTGCACCATCGAGAGCATCCTGACCGGTTGCATCACTGCCTGGTATGGCAACTGCTCGGCCTCCGACCGCAAGGCACTACAGAGTGTAGTGCGTACGGCTCAGTATGTCACTGAGGCCAAGATTCCTGCCATCCAGGACCTCTATACCAGGCGGTGTCAGAGGAAGGCCCTAAAAATGGTCAAAGACTCCAGCCACCCCAGTCATGGACTGTCCTTTCTGCTACTGCACTTCAAGCGGTTCCCGGAGCATGAAGTCTCGGTCCAAAAGGCTTCTACCCCCAGCCCATAAGAATGCCGAACAGCTAATCAAAGGGCTACCCAGACCCTTCTTTTACGCTGCTTCTACTCTCTGTTTATGATCTATGCATAGCCACTTTAACTTTACCTACATGTACATATTACCTCAATTACCTTGACTAACCGGTGCCCCCGCACATAGACACATTGTACCAGTACCCCCTGTATATAGCCTCCACATTGACTCTGTACCAGTACCCCCTTATATAGCCTCCACATTGACTCTATACCGGTACCGCCTGTATATAGCCTCCTCATTGACTCTATACCGGTACCGCCTGTATATAGCCTCCTCATTGACTCTATACCGGTACCCCCTGTATATAGCCTCCACATTGACTCTGTACCAGTACCCCCTTATATAGCCTCCACATTGACTCTATACCGGTACCCCCTGTATATAGCCTCCTCATTGACTCTGTACCGGTACCCTGTGTATAGCCTCCTCATTGACTCTGTACCGGTACCCTGTGTATAGCCTCCTCATTGACTCTGTACCGGTACCCTGTGTATAGCCTCCTCATTGACTCTGTACCGGTACCCTGTATATAGCCTCCTCATTGACTCTGTACCGGTACTCTGTATATAGCCTCCTCATTGACTCTGTACCGGTACCCTGTATATAGCCTCCTCATTGACTCTGTACCGGTACCCTGTATATAGCCTCCTCATTGACTCTGTACCGGTACCCTGTGTATAGCCTCCTCATTGACTCTGTACCGGTACCCTGTGTATAGCCTCCTCATTGACTATGTACCAGTACCCCCTTATATAGCCTCCACATTGACTCTATACCGGTACCGCCTGTATATAGCCTCCTCATTAACTCTGTACCGGTACCCTGTGTATAGCCTCCTCATTGACTCTGTACCGGTACCCTGTGTATAGCCTCCTCATTGACTCTGTACCGGTACCCTGTGTATAGCCTCCTCATTGACTCTGTACCGGTACCCTGTGTATAGCCTCCTCATTGACTCTGTACCGGTACCCCCTGTATATAGCCTCCTCATTGACTCTGTACCGGTACCCTGTGTATAGCCTCCACATTGACTCTGTACCGTAACACCCTGTATATAGCCTCCACATTGACTCTGTACCAGTACCCCCTTATATAGCCTCCTCATTGACTCTGTACCGGTACCGTGTGTATAGTCTCCACATTGACTCTGTACCAGTACCCCCTTATATAGCCTCCTCATTGACTCTGTACCGGTACCGTGTGTATAGCCTCCACATTGACTCTGTACCGGTACCCTGTGTATAGCCTCCACATTGACTCTGTACCGGTACCGTGTGTATATAGCCTCCACATTGACTCTGTACCGGTACCGTGTGTATAGCCTCCACATTGACTCTATACCGGTACCGTGTGTATAGCCTCCACATTGACTCTGTACCGGTACCCTGTATATAGCCTCCTCATTGACTCTGTACCGGTACCGTGTGTATAGTCTCCACATTGACTCTATACCGGTACCCTGTGTATAGCCTCCACATTGACTCTATACCGGTACCCTGTGTATAGCCTCCACATTGACTCTATACCGGTACCCTGTGTATAGCCTCCACATTGACTCTATACCGGTACCCTGTGTATAGCCTCGCTATTGTTATTTTACTGTTTAATTATTTGTTCATTTAATTTTCTGTTTTTTACTCAACACTTTAAAGCATTGATGGTTAATGCATTTCACTTTAAGGTCTCCACCTGTTGTATTCGGAGCTTGTGACAAATTACAAATTGATTTGATTATCAGAGGAAATCAAAGATGAACTCGCAGCCCGGGAGTTACCCAGGGACCTCGACTCCCTCACAGCCTATAAGGATCGATGTCCGCCAGCAGGAGTTCTATTTTCAGCCACATTCACTCGTCCATGGTATCTCCCTCGCCTTCGAAGAACCCCCGGAAGTTCCCTAGAGAATACAAAAATCACCCTCTGGGATAATCGGCGACTCGATACATTTTTTTCCTCCTCATCAATCTACATTTACATTTACATTTAAGTCATTTAGCAGACGCTCTTATCCAGAGCGACTTATACGCAATAGGCCATAATTACAAAGTAAAAACAGGTTTTTAGAAAATGTTTTTCATTTATCAAAATAAAGAAAAGTATTCAGACCCATTACTTTATTTATGCACCTTGTTTACTAATTTACCCTGTGACTCATTACTTTGTTGAACCACCTTTGTCAGCGATTACAGCCTTAAGTCTTCTTGTTAATGACCCTACAAGCTTGGCACACCTGTATTTAGGGAGTTTCTCCCATTTTAATCTCTGCAGTTCCTCTCAAGCTCTGTCAGGTTGGATAGGGAGTGTTGCTCTACAGATATTTTCAAGTCTCTCCAGAGATGTTTGATCGGGTTCAAGTCTGGGCTCTGGCAGGGTCAGTCAAGGACATTCAGAGAAGCCACTCCTGCATTGTCTTGGCTGTGTGCTTAGGGTTGCTGTCCTGTTGGAAGGTGAACTGTCGCCCCCAGTCTGAGGTACTGAGCACTCTCTAAGAAGGTTTTCATCAAGGATCACTCTGTACTGTATTTCCCTCGATCCTGACTAGACTCCCAGTCCCTGCCGCTGAAAAAACATCCCCACAGCATGAAGTTGCCACCACCATGCTTCACCGTAGGGATGGTGCCAGGTTTCCTCCAGACGTGACACTTGGCATTCAGGCCAAGGATCTTGGTTTCATCAGACCAGAGAATCACAGGTGGACCCCAATCAAGTTGTAAAAACATCTCAAGGATGAACAATGGAAACAGCTCCATTTCCAGTCGCATAGCAAAGGATCTGAATTCTTAGGTAAATAAGGTATTTCTGTTTTTTGTTTTTAATACAATTTGCACAAAAAAAATCTGTTTTCACTTTGTCGTTATGGGGTATTTTATGTAGATTGATGAGGATTTAAAAAAAAATATTTAATCAATTATAGAATAAGGCTGTAAAGTAATAAAATGTGGAAAAAGTCAAGGGGTCTGAATACTTTCCTAATGCACTGTACATTACTCTTACTGAATTTCCATGAGCATGATGTTTGATGATGTTTTAACCAGGACAGAATCATTTATAACTGATTGTTTCCAACATGACATAGGTACAGGAGATCCCCTCATAGGTACAGCAGATCCCCTCATAGGTACAGCAGATCCCCTCATAGGTACAGCAGATCCCCTCATAGGTACAGCAGATCCCCTCATAGGTACAGCAGATCCCCTCATAGGTACAGCAGATCCCCTCATAGGTACAGCAGATCCCCTCATAGGTACAGGAGATCTCCTCATAGGGACAGCAGATCTCCTCATAGGTACAGCAGATCCCCTCATAGGTACAGCAGATCCCTTCATAGGTACAGCAGATCCCCTCATAGGTAAAGGAGATCCCCTCATAGGTACAGCAGATCTCATCATAGGTACAGCAGATCCCTTCATAGGTACAGCAGATCCCCTCATAGGTACAGGAGATCCCCTCATAGGTACAGCGAATCCCCTCATAGGTACAGCAGATCTCCTCATAGGTACAGGAGATCTCCTCATAGGTACAGCAGATCCCCTCATAGGTACAGGAGATCCCCTCATAGGTACAGCAGATCCCCTCATAGGTACAGCAGATCCCCTCATAGGTACAGCGGATCCCCTCATAGGTACAGCAGATCCCCTCATAGGTACAGCAGATCCCCTCATAGGTACAGCGGATCTCCTCATAGGTACAGCAGATCCCCTCATAGGTACAGCAGATCCCCTCATAGGTACAGCAGATCCCCTCATAGGTACAGCAGATCTCCTCATAGGTACAGCAGATCCCCTCATAGGTACAGCAGATCCCCTCATAGGTACAGCAGATCCCCTCATAGGTACAGCAGATCTCCTCATAGGTACAGCAGATCCCCTCATAGGTACAGCACATCTCCTCATAGGTACAGCAGATCTCCTCATAGTTACAGCAGATCCCCTCATAGGTACAGCAGATCCCCTCATAGGTACAGCAGATCCCCTCATAGGTACAGCAGATCCCCTCATAGGTACAGCAGATCCCCTCATAGGTACAGCAGATCTCCTCATAGGTACAGCAGATCCCCTCATAGGTACAGCAGATCTCCTCATAGGTACAGCAGATCCCCTCATAGGTACAGCGGATCCCCTCATAGGTACAGCGGATCCCCTTATACGTATATAGCAATAAAAACTGTACCATAAAGGAGCAGAATAAGTTTTAGAAAAAACAAAAAGACATGGAGGAACGTATTGGGTGCTGTAGTGGGGTGGTGGGGGGAGTATTGGAGGGCCTCGTCGGAGGGGCCCGGATGAAGACAGGGGGGGTGGGGTCAGGGCCTTATAAATGGTTTGATAGAAGGTCTGGTTGAGAGGACAGGGGGGGGAAGATGCGTTGGGAATGTCTTGTTCTAGCCTCCAAATCTTCTTCATTTAACTTCCAATGGTGTAGAGTGAAACAGTCTAGTTCTCCTGCTTTCACTGATGTGGTGGCGAGTGGCACAGCAGTCTAAGGCACTGCATCTCGGTGCTTGAGGCGTCACTACAGACACCCAAAGAGTGGCGTACAATTGGCCCAGCGTTGTCCGGTGTTTGGCTGGTGCAAGCCGTCGTTGTGAATAAGAATTTGATCTTAACTGACTGAACTGAACTGGTAAAATAAAAAATATATATTTTTGTCAAAGTAGGTGGTCCGTGGTAGTATCCACAGAGGAGAGGTCCGTGGTAGTATCCACAGAGGAGAGGTCCGTGGTAGTATCCACAGAGGAGAGGTCTGTGGTAGTATCCACAGAGGAGAGGTCCGTGGTAGTATCCACAGAGGAGAGGTCCGTGGTAGTATCCACAGAGGAGAGGTCTGTGGTAGTATCCACAGAGGAGAGGTCCGTGGTAGTATCCACATGGGAGAGGTCTGTGGTAGTATCCACAGAGGAGAGGTCTGTGGTAGTATCCACAGAGGAGAGGTCTGTGGTAGTATCCACAGAGGAGAGGTCTGTGGTAGTATCCAAGGAGAGGTCTGTGGTAGTATCCACAGAGGAGAGGTCCGTGGTAGTATCCACAGAGGAGAGGTCTGTGGTAGTATCCACAGAGGAGAGGTCTGTGGTAGTATCCACAGAGGAGAGGTCTGTGGTAGTATCCAAGGAGAGGTCCGTGGTAGTATCCAAGGAGAGGTCTGTGGTAGTATCCACAGAGGAGAGGTCTGTGGTAGTATCCAAGGAGAGGTCCGTGGTAGTATCCAAGGAGAGGTCTGTGGTAGTATCCACAGAGGAGAGGTCTGTGGTAGTATCCACAGAGGAGAGGTCCGTGGTAGTATCCAAGGAGAGGTCCGTGGTAGTATCCAAGGAGAGGTCTGTGGTAGTATCCACAGAGGAGAGGTCTGTGGTAGTATCCACAGAGGAGAGGTCTGTGGTAGTATCCACAGAGGAGAGGTCCGTGGTAGTATCCACAGAGGAGAGGTCTGTGGTAGTATCCACAGAGGAGAGGTCTGTGGTAGTATCCAAGGAGAGGTCTGTGGTAGTATCCACAGAGGAGAGGTCTGTGGTAGTATCCACAGAGGAGAGGTCCGTGGTAGTATCCACAGAGGAGAGGTCCGTGGTAGTATCCAAGGAGAGGTCTGTGGTAGTATCCACAGAGGAGAGGTCTGTGGTAGTATCCACAGAGGAGAGGTCTGTGGTAGTATCCACAGAGGAGAGGTCCGTGGTAGTATCCACAGAGGAGAGGTCCGTGGTAGTATCCACAGCAGAGAGGTCCGTGGTAGTATCCAAGGAGAGGTCTGTGGTAGTATCCACAGAGGAGAGGTCTGTGGTAGTATCCAAGGAGAGGTCCGTGGTAGTATCCACAGAGGAGAGGTCCGTGGTAGTATCCACAGAGGAGAGGTCCGTGGTAGTATCCACAGAGGAGAGGTCTGTGGTAGTATCCAAGGAGAGGTCCGTGGTAGTATCCACAGAGGAGAGGTCCGTGGTAGTATCCACAGAGGAGAGGTCCGTGGTAGTATCCAATAGAGGTCCGTGGTAGTATCCAAGGAGAGGTCTGTGGTAGTATCCAAGGAGAGGTCCGTGGTAGTATCCAATAGAGGTCCGTGGTAGTATCCAATAGAGGTCCGTGGTAGTATCCAATAGAGGTCCGTGGTAGTATCCACAGAGGAGAGGTCTGTGGTAGTATCCACAGAGGAGAGGTCTGTGGTAGTATCCACAGAGGAGAGGTCTGTGGTAGTATCCAAGGAGAGGTCCGTGGTAGTATCCACAGAGGAGAGCTCTGTGGTAGTATCCACAGAGGAGAGGTCTGTGGTAGTATCCAAGGAGAGGTCTGTGGTAGTATCCACAGAGGAGAGCTCTGTGGTAGTATCCACATGGGAGAGGTCTGTGGTAGTATCCACATGGGAGAGGTCCGTGGTAGTATCCACATGGGAGAGGTCTGTGGTAGTATCCACAGAGGAGAGGTCTGTGGTAGTATCCAAGGAGAGGTCTGTGGTAGTATCCAAGGAGAGGTCTGTGGTAGTATCCAAGGAGAGGTCTGTGGTAGTATCCACATGGGAGAGCTCTGTGGTAGTATCCACATGGGAGAGGTCTGTGGTAGTATCCACATGGGAGAGGTCCGTGGTAGTATCCACATGGGAGAGGTCTGTGGTAGTATCCACAGAGGAGAGGTCTGTGGTAGTATCCACAGAGGAGAGGTCTGTGGTAGTATCCAAGGAGAGGTCTGTGGTAGTATCCACAGAGGAGAGGTCTGTGGTAGTATCCACAGAGGAGAGGTCCGTGGTAGTATCCACGGATAGCTCTGTGGTAGTATCCACAGAGGAGAGTCCCGTGGTAGTATCCACAGAGGAGAGGTCTGTGGTAGTATCCACAGAGGAGAGGTCCGTGGTAGTATCCACAGAGGAGAGGTCTGTGGTAGTATCCAAGGAGAGGTCCGTGGAAGTATCCAAGGAGAGGTCTGTGGTAGTATCCAAGGAGAGGTCCGTGGTAGTATCCACAGAGGAGAGGTCCGTGGTAGTATCCACAGAGGAGAGGTCTGTGGTAGTATCCAAGGAGAGGTCTGTGGTAGTATCCAAGGAGAGGTCTGTGGTAGTATCCAAGGAGAGGTCCGTGGTAGTATCCACAGAGGAGAGGTCTGTGGTAGTATCCACATGGGATAGCTCTGTGGTAGTATCCAAGGAGAGGTCCGTGGTAGTATCTACAGAGGAGAGGTCAGAGGAGAGGTCTGTGGTAGTATCCAAGGAGAGGTCTGTGGTAGTATCCACAGAGGAGAGGTCCGTGGTAGTATCCAAGGAGAGGTCCGTGGTAGTATCCAAGGAGAGGTCCGTGGTAGTATCCAAGGAGAGGTCTGTGGTAGTATCCAAGGAGAGGTCCGTGGTAGTATCCAAGGAGAGGTCCGTGGTAGTATCCACAGAGGAGAGGTCCGTGGTAGTATCCAATAGAGGTCCGTGGTAGTATCCAAGGAGAGGTCTGTGGTAGTATCCAAGGAGAGGTCTGTGGTAGTATCCAAGGAGAGGTCTGTGGTAGTATCCAAGGAGAGGTCTGTGGTAGTATCCAAGTCTGTGGTAGTATCCAAGGAGAGGTCTGGGTAGTATCCACAGAGGAGAGGTCCGTGGTAGTATCCATTAGAGGTCCGTGGTAGTATCCAATAGAGGTCCGTGGTAGTATCCAAGGAGAGGTCTGTGGTAGTATCCAGGAGAGGTCTGTGGTAGTATCCACAGAGGAGAGGTCCGTGGTAGTATCCACAGAGGAGAGGTCTGTGGTAGTATCCAAGGAGAGGTCCGTGGTAGTATCCACAGAGGAGAGGTCCGTGGTAGTATCCAAGGAGAGGTCTGTGGTAGTATCCACAGAGGAGAGGTCCGTGGTAGTATCCAAGGAGAGGTCTGTGGTAGTATCCAAGGAGAGGTCCGTGGTAGTATCCACAGAGGAGAGGTCTGTGGTAGTATCCAAGGAGAGGTCTGTGGTAGTATCCACAGAGGAGAGGTCCGTGGTAGTATCCACATGGGAGAGCTCTGTGGTAGTATCCACATGGGAGAGGTCTGTGGTAGTATCCACATGGGAGAGGTCCGTGGTAGTATCCACATGGGAGAGGTCTGTGGTAGTATCCACAGAGGAGAGGTCTGTGGTAGTATCCACAGAGGAGAGGTCTGTGGTAGTATCCACAGAGGAGAGGTCTGTGGTAGTATCCACAGAGGAGAGGTCCGTGGTAGTATCCACATGGGAGAGCTCTGTGGTAGTATCCACATGGGAGAGGTCTGTGGTAGTATCCAAGGAGAGACGTCTGTGGTAGTATCCACAGAGGAGAGGTCTGTGGTAGTATCCAAGGAGAGGTCCGTGGTAGTATCCACAGAGGAGAGGTCTGTGGTAGTATCCACAGAGGAGAGGTCTGTGGTAGTATCCACAGAGGAGAGGTCTGTGGTAGTATCCAAGGAGAGGTCTGTGGTAGTATCCACAGAGGAGAGGTCTGTGGTAGTATCCACAGAGGAGAGGTCCGTGGTAGTATCCAAGGAGAGGTCTGTGGTAGTATCCAAGGAGAGGTCTGTGGTAGTATCCACATGGGAGAGGTCTGTGGTAGTATCCACATGGGAGAGGTCTGTGGTAGTATCCACATGGGATAGCTCTGTGGTAGTATCCAAGGAGAGGTCCGTGGTAGTATCTACAGAGGAGAGGTCTGTGGTAGTATCCAAGGAGAGGTCTGTGGTAGTATCCACAGAGGAGAGGTCTGTGGTAGTATCCAAGGAGAGGTCTGTGGTAGTATCCAAGGAGAGGTCTGTGGTAGTATCCAAGGAGAGGTCCGTGGTAGTATCCAAGGAGAGGTCTGTGGTAGTATCCAAGGAGAGGTCTGTGGTAGTATCCACAGAGGAGAGGTCTGTGGTAGTATCCACAGAGGAGAGGTCTGTGGTAGTATCCAAGGAGAGGTCTGTGGTAGTATCCAAGGAGAGGTCTGTGGTAGTATCCACAGAGGAGAGGTCTGTGGTAGTATCCAAGGAGAGGTCTGTGGTAGTATCCAAGGAGAGGTCTGTGGTAGTATCCAAGGAGAGGTCTGTGGTAGTATCCACAGAGGAGAGGTCTGTGGTAGTATCCAAGGAGAGGTCCGTGGTAGTATCCAAGGAGAGGTCTGTGGTAGTATCCAAGGAGAGGTCTGTGGTAGTATCCATGTCTGTGGTAGTATCCACAGAGGAGAGGTCTGTGGTAGTATCCACAGAGGAGAGGTCTGTGGTAGTATCCAAGGAGAGGTCCGTGGTAGTATCCACAGAGGAGAGGTCCGTGGTAGTATCCAAGGAGAGGTCTGTGGTAGTATCCACAGAGGAGAGGTCCGTGGTAGTATCCAAGGAGAGGTCTGTGGTAGTATCCAAGGAGAGGTCCGTGGTAGTATCTACAGAGGAGAGGTCTGTGGTAGTATCCAAGGAGAGGTCTGTGGTAGTATCCACAGAGGAGAGGTCCGTGGTAGTATCCACAGAGGAGAGGTCTGTGGTAGTATCCAAGGAGAGGTCTGTGGTAGTATCCACAGAGGAGAGGTCTGTGGTAGTATCCAAGGAGAGGTCCGTGGTAGTAACCAAGGAGAGGTCTGTGGTAGTATCCACAGAGGAGAGGTCTGTGGTAGTATCCAAGGAGAGGTCTGTGGTAGTATCCAAGGAGAGGTCCGTGGTAGTATCCACATGGGAGAGGTCTGTGGTAGTATCCACATGGAAGAGGTCTGTGGTAGTATCCACATGGGAGAGCTCTGTGGTAGTATCCAAGGAGAGGTCTGTGGTAGTATCCACAGAGGAGAGGTCTGTGGTAGTATCCAAGGAGAGGTCTGTGGTAGTATCCAAGGAGAGGTCCGTGGTAGTATCCAAGGAGAGGTCTGTGGTAGTATCCAAGGAGAGGTCTGTGGTAGTATCCAAGGAGAGGTCTGTGGTAGTATCCAAGGAGAGGTCTGTGGTAGTATCCAAGGAGAGGTCTGTGGTAGTATCCACAGAGGAGAGGTCTGTGGTAGTATCCACAGAGGAGAGGTCTGTGGTAGTATCCAAGGAGAGGTCTGTGGTAGTATCCAAGGAGAGGTCTGTGGTAGTATCCACAGAGGAGAGGTCTGTGGTAGTATCCAAGGAGAGGTCTGTGGTAGTATCCAAGGAGAGGTCTGTGGTAGTATCCACAGAGGAGAGGTCTGTGGTAGTATCCACAGAGGAGAGGTCTGTGGTAGTATCCAAGGAGAGGTCCGTGGTAGTATCCAAGGAGAGGTCTGTGGTAGTATCCACAGAGGAGAGGTCCGTGGTAGTATCCAAGGAGAGGTCTGTGGTAGTATCCACAGAGGAGAGGTCTGTGGTAGTATCCAAGGAGAGGTCTGTGGTAGTATCCAAGGAGAGGTCCGTGGTAGTATCCACAGAGGAGAGGTCTGTGGTAGTATCCACAGAGGAGAGGTCTGTGGTAGTATCCACAGAGGAGAGGTCCGTGGTAGTATCTACAGAGGAGAGGTCTGTGGTAGTATCCAAGGAGAGGTCCGTGGTAGTATCCACAGAGGAGAGGTCCGTGGTAGTATCCACAGAGGAGAGGTCCGTGGTAGTATCCAAGGAGAGGTCTGTGGTAGTATCCACAGAGGAGAGGTCTGTGGTAGTATCCAAGGAGAGGTCCGTGGTAGTATCCAAGGAGAGGTCTGTGGTAGTATCCACAGAGGAGAGGTCCGTGGTAGTATCCAAGGAGAGGTCTGTGGTAGTATCCAAGGAGAGGTCCGTGGTAGTATCCACATGGGAGAGGTCTGTGGTAGTATCCACATGGGAGAGGTCTGTGGTAGTATCCACATGGGAGAGCTCTGTGGTAGTATCCAAGGAGAGGTCTGTGGTAGTATCTACAGAGGAGAGGTCTGTGGTAGTATCCAAGGAGAGGTCTGTGGTAGTATCCAAGGAGAGGTCCGTGGTAGTATCCAAGGAGAGGTCTGTGGTAGTATCCAAGGAGAGGTCTGTGGTAGTATCCAAGGAGAGGTCCGTGGTAGTATCCAAGGAGAGGTCTGTGGTAGTATCCAAGGAGAGGTCTGTGGTAGTATCCACAGAGAGAGGTCTGTGGTAGTATCCACAGAGGAGAGGTCTGTGGTAGTATCCAAGGAGAGGTCTGTGGTAGTATCCACAGAGGAGAGGTCTGTGGTAGTATCCACAGAGGAGAGGTCCGTGGTAGTATCCACAGAGGAGAGGTCTGTGGTAGTATCCAAGGAGAGGTCTGTGGTAGTATCCAAGGAGAGGTCTGTGGTAGTATCCACAGAGGAGAGGTCTGTGGTAGTATCCAAGGAGAGGTCTGTGGTAGTATCCAAGGAGAGGTCTGTGGTAGTATCCACAGAGGAGAGGTCTGTGGTAGTATCCACATGGGAGAGCTCTGTGGTAGTATCCAAGGAGAGGTCTGTGGTAGTATCCACATGGGAGAGGTCTGTGGTAGTATCCACATGGGAGAGCTCTGTGGTAGTATCCACATGGGAGAGCTCTGTGGTAGTATCCACATGGGAGAGCTCTGTGGTAGTATCCACATGGGAGAGCTCTGTGGTAGTATCCACATGGGAGAGCTCTGTGGTAGTATCCACAGAGGAGAGGTCTGTGGTAGTATCCAAGGAGAGGTCCGTGGTAGTATCCAAGGAGAGGTCTGTGGTAGTATCCACAGAGGAGAGGTCCGTGGTAGTATCCAAGGAGAGGTCTGTGGTAGTATCCAAGGAGAGGTCCGTGGTAGTATCTACAGAGGAGAGGTCCGTGGTAGTATCCAAGGAGAGGTCTGTGGTAGTATCCACAGAGGAGAGGTCCGTGGTAGTATCCACAGAGGAGAGGTCTGTGGTAGTATCCACAGAGGAGAGGTCCATGGTAGTATCCAAGGAGAGGTCTGTGGTAGTATCCACAGAGGAGAGGTCCGTGGTAGTATCCAAGGAGAGGTCCGTGGTAGTATCCACAGAGGAGAGGTCCGTGGTAGTATCCAAGGAGAGGTCCGTGGTAGTATCCAATAGAGGAGAGGTCCATGGTAGTATTCAAGGAGAGGTCTGTGGTAGTATCCACAGAGGAGAGGCCCGTGGTAGTATTCAAGGAGAGGTCCATGGTAGTATCCACAGAGGAGAGGTCTGTGGTAGTATCCACAGAGGAGAGGTCCGTGGTAGTATCCAAGGAGAGGTCTGTGGTAGTATCCACATGGGAGAGGTCTGTGGTAGTATCCACATGGGAGAGCTCTGTGGTAGTATCCACATGGGAGAGCTCTGTGGTAGTATCCACATGGGAGAGCTCTGTGGTAGTATCCACATGGGAGAGCTCTGTGGTAGTATCCACATGGGAGAGCTCTGTGGTAGTATCCACAGATGTTACTGCAGTTTGTTCGAGCACCCAGGATGATCCCCTTGATGATTTAAGGATTGAGGCGTTCAGTTATAAAGTCTCTTTAGAGACCCTGTTGTCCTCTGATAATGAAATGATCCTCTCCTTCGAGACGTGGAGTGGTTTACAGAGTATTGTAGGGTACGCCTGTAAACTGTTCTCTCTTAGACTCCAATGAACATGTCACATGACCCGCATTCCATGGCTTCGCCGTCCATCTCCAACTCCAAAGAAGAGTCAGAATCGCTCAAACCCGGTTCAGGGTTAACAATCCCAGCTACAGAATACAGCTTAGCCGGTGTCAGCCAGGCAGACTAGCTGGTTATGGATAGTGACTAGTGGCTTGTGGCTAGTGGCTAGTGCGCTAGTGGCTAGTGCTAGGGTTAACAATCCCAGCTACAGAATACAGGTTATGGCTAGTGGCTAGTGGCTAGTGCGCTAGTGGCTTGTGGCTATTGGCTAGTGCGCTAGTGCGCTAGTGGCTCGTGGCTCAGTCAAATCCAGACAGGACAGGAGTTACATAAAACGGTTTGTAACAACAGCACCGGATTCCTGAAATAAAACACTAACGTTTGACGTCTTATCCAGAGCGATTTAGGGTTAAGTGCCGTTGTGCCTTTATCATTGAACCTGCGACCTTTCAGTTATAGGTCCAATTCCTGCTTCCCTTAGTCAATGACTCTAATTCCTGCTTCCCTTAGTCAATGACTCTAATTCCTGCTTCCCTTAGTCAATGACTCTAATTCCTGCTTCCCTTAGTCAATGACTCTAATTCCTGCTTCCCTTAGTCAATGACTCTAATTCCTGCTTCCCTCAGTCAATGACTCTAATTCCTGCTTCCCTCAGTCAATGACTCTAATTCCTGCTTCCCTCAGTCAATGACTCTAATTCCTGCTTCCCTCAGTCAATGACTCTAATTCCTGCTTCCCTTAGTCAATGACTCTAATTCCTGCTTCCCTTAGTCAATGACTCTAATTCCTGCTTCCCTTAGTCAATGACTCTAATTCCTGCTTCCCTTAGTCAATGACTCTAATTCCTGCTTCCCTTAGTCAATGACTCTAATTCCTGCTTCCCTCAGTGAATGACACATGGGTGGATGTCTGGTATTACAGCCAGCACATCACAAAAGCAGCAGCAAAGCAGCAGCAGGAGGAGGGAGAGAGAGAGAGAGAGAGAGAGAGAGAGAGAGAGAGAGGAATAATTGCTGTAATTATATGATAGGGTAGCAACAAACTTAGCCTGCCCTTGTTGTTGTTGTAAACTCTACTGTAAACCTGATGCAAAGCAATCATGCTTGTGACTTTGAGGTTGATACGAAAATGACAATGTGTTTTATTAATGAATGAATGTGTGTGTGTGTGTGTGTGTGTGTGTGTGTGTGTGTGTGTGTGTGTGTGTGTGTGTGTGTGTGTGTGTGTGTGTGTGTGTGTGTGTGTGTGTGTGTGTGCATCAGTAGTAGTAGTATGACTACTTAAATAACAGAGGCACAGGGAGTTCCAGCATCATATTTCATCCTTAAACGTTTCTGTACATTTCTTTCACGAGGGTGAAGTACTCCTTCACTAAAGTAGTGGCATTGATGAAGAGCTATTTTGTTCTTATCTCTCTCTCTCTCTCTCCTCTTCCTTTCTCGCTCCTTCTCTGTCTAGTTTTAAAATGAGGAGTGAGAGGTGAGAGAAAAAAAAGAGAGCATGTCAAGGAGATAGGGATTGAAATATGAGAGAAAAAGGAGAGAGGGATGAGATGAGGATAGATGATCAATTAGCTACAGGGAGGGAGAGAGGCATGGAGAGGGAGAGGATGTGGGGGGAGAGAGGATGGAGGGAGAGTATGAAAGAAGAGAGGGAGAGAGGATGGAGGGAGAGTAGGAAAGAAGAGAGGGAGAGAGGGATGGAGGGAGAGAAGGAGAGAAGGATAGAGGGAGAGAATGAGAGAGGGAGGGAAGGAGAGAGGGAGAGGAGAGAAGGAGAGAGGGAGAGAGGGAGGGAAGGAGAGAGGGAGAGAGAGAGAGAAGGAGAGAGGGAGAGAGGGAGGGAAGGAGAGAAGGAGAGAGGGAGAGAGGGAGAGAGGAAGAGAAGGAGAGAGGGAGAGAGGGAGGGAAGGAGAGAAGGAGAGAGGGAGAGAGGAAGAGAAGGAGAGAGGGAGAGAAGGACAGAGGGAGAGAGGGAGAGAAGGAGAGAGGGATGGAGGGAGGACCTAGATGGAGAGGGAGAGAAGGAGAGAGGGATGGAGGGAGGACCTAGATGGAGAGGGAGAGAAGGAGAGAGGGATGGAGGGAGGGAAGACAGACATCCCAGGTAAAGACTCCTACTGGCTCTAGGAGCTCCCTCACAGACGTCCCAGTTATAGACTCCTACTGGCTCCCTCACAGACGTCCCAGTTATAGACTCCTACTGGCTCTAGGAGCTCCCTCACAGACGTCCCAGTTATAGACTCCTACTGGCTCTAGGAGCTCCCTCACAGACGTACCAGTTATAGACTCCCACTGGCTCCCTCACAGATGTCCCAGTTATAGACTGCTCTGCTTTATATTGATCTGTCTCTCTCTGGACACATTGACAACCTAACCCACATTGATAACCTAACCCACATTGATAACCTAACCCACATTGATAACCTAACCCACATTGACAACCTAACCCACATTGATAACCTCACCCACATTGACAACCTAACCCACATTGACAACCTAACCCACATTGATAACCTAACCCACATTGATAACCTAACCCACATTGATAACCTAACCCACATTGACAACCTAACCCACATTGATAACCTAACCCACATTGATAACCTAACCCACATTGATAACCTAACCCACATTGACAACCTAACCCACATTGATAACCTCACCCACATTGACAACCTAACCCACATTGACAACCTAACCCACATTGACAACCTAACCCACATTGATAACCTAACCCACATTGATAACTTAACACACATTGATAACCTAACCCACATTGATAACTTAACACACATTGATAACCTAACCCACATTGATGACTAACCCACATTGATGACTAATCCACATTGATAACTAACCCACATTGATGACTAACCCACATTGATAACTAACCCACATTGATACCTAACCCACATTGATACCTAACCCACATTGATAACTAACCCACATTGATAACTAACCCACACAGATACCTAACCCACACAGACAGACAGACAGACAGACAGACAGACAGACAGACAGACAGACACACAACACATATACACAAACACACACACACACACACACACACACACACACACACACACACACACACACACACACACACACACACACACACACACACACACACACACACACACAGTACACACACAGTCAAACATCTCCCCGAAAACCCACACCCGTCAGATAATCCCAAAGAGCATTAAAACACAGAGAAACCAACACGAGGGTTTATTGACCTTTATGTTGTCACAGAGTTTGACATTTGCCTGCCGATGAACCAAAAGTGTTTTCTTGAAGGGCACCATTGACACGACTGTGGAAGTGACATATGAACAGAGTGATGAAAGTGACATGGAAGGATATCTTATCTTGGTCTATTTTAAAGGACACAATCGCCCTGAAGGAAGGAGAGAATATACGTGGGAATGAACCGAACGGAGAAATGGGAGAAGGGAGGAAGAATAAGAGAGAGAGAGAGAGAGAGAGAGAGGAGAATCATGGGTGCGTGTTCCAAATAGCACTTTAATCCCTATATGGTGCACTTATTTTAACCACGGCCCTATGGCTCCATATCCCTCAGATATCAGGAATAGGGTCCCATTTGGGACACAGGCCATGGTCGTCATTGTTATTCATGGCGGTGGTAGTGTGGGAATGGTAGTGAGGTGGGTGTGAGAGGGGCGGTGAGGGGAGAGGATGGAGGTTAGAGAATCGTTCATGTGTCGGCCCATTCCCCTCTAATGTCAGAGATGATTACTGGTAAATTTAAGTGATCTGGCGTTGGCTACTAATCCCGGTTAAAGGGACCGCCCCCTTCTCACCTTGTCATTCTGCCTGCATCCCAAATGGCACCCTATACCTTATCAATGGTGTAAAGTACTTAAGTAAAACATACTTTAAAGTACTACTTAAGTAGTTTTGTATCTGTACTTTACTATTAATATTTTCGACAACTTCTGTTTTCACTTCACTACATTCATTTAGAAAATGATGTAGTTTTTAATCCATATATTTTCCCTGACACCCAAAAGTACTCGTTACATTTTTAGCAGGACAGCAAAATGGTCCAATTCACACACTTATCAAGGGAACATCCCTGGTCAACCCTACTGCCTCTGATCTGGTGGACTCACTAAACACAAAGGCTTTGTTGGAAAATGACATCTGAATATTAGATTATGACCCTGGCAATTCGTGAATTAAAAAAAAACAAGACAATCTGGTTTGCTTAATATGTACAAGTGGCACAGCGGTCTAAGGCTTTTCAGTGCTTGAGCATCTCTACAGACACCCTGGTTTGAAACCAGGCTGTATCACAACCGACCGTGAATGGGTGTGCCATAGGGCGGTGCTCAATCGGCCCAGAGTCGTCCGGGTTAGAGTTTGGACGGGGTAGGGTGTCATTGTAAATAAGAATTTGTTCTTAGCTAACTTGCCCAGTTAAAAATAAAGGTTAAATATAATACAACATATATTATTTTTTATTATTCGTACTTCTACTTTTACTTTTGATACTTAATAAGTATATTTTAGCAACTACATTTACATTTAATACTTAAGAATATTTCAAACCAAATACCTGTAGTCTTTTACTCAAGTAGTATTTTACTGGGTGACTTTCACTTTTACTTGAGTCATTTTCTATTAATAAGGTACTTTTACTCAACTATTAGATTGAGTACTTTTCCACCACTGTTATACAGTGCCTTCATACCCAAAGTATTCAAACCAATTGACTTATTCCACATTTTGTTGTGTTACAGTCTGAATTCAAAATATATTAAATATATATTTCATTTTAAATCACACCCATCTGCACAAAATACTCCATATTGACAAAGTGAAAACATGTTTACATTTTATATTTGCAAATTCATGGAAAATGAAATACAAAAATATCGAATTTACCTAATTATTCACACCACTGAGTCAATACTTTGTAGAAGCAAATTTGGCCGCGATCTGAAAGGATTTTGGATTTTTACAATATTTGCCAATTGTTCTTTAAAGCTTCTTCAGGCTAGGGTCCTTTTTTCTCAATTTCCGCCTGACTAACGTGCCCAAAGTTAACTGCCTGTTCCTCAGGCCCAGAAGCCAGGATATGCATATAATTGGTGCCATTGTATAGAAAACACTGTGAAGTTTGTCAATAATGTATGAGACTATTACACAATTGATATATAGGAGAAAATCCAAAGAAAAACCAACCAGATTTTTTTTTTTTTTTTTGAGATCCCATTCTATTACAATGGAAAGCATAGGGGAATATGCAATTCCAGCTCCCAGATTGCAATTCCTATGGCTTCCACTAGATGTCAACAGTTTTTGTTCAAGGTTTCAGGCTTGTAACTTGAATAATGAAGAAGAAATATGACTTTTACTACGACGACACCAGTTTGGAAATATGTAGCGCGATGAAGAGAACGCGCACCTGCTAATTTTGCTTTCCTATTGCACATACTTCTTTCCGTATGAAATATTATAGTTGAATTACATTTTAGGGTGGTTCAGGATTACATAGAAATGTATTTTGACTTGTTGAATCAAAGTTTAGGTGTAGTTTTTAAAATGATTTTCTCTGCATGTTGAACGAGTGGATTACTCAAATCGATGGCGCCAACTAAACAGACTTTTTGGGATATAAAGAAGGATTTTATCCAACAAAACGACACTACATGTTATAGCTGGGACCCTTTGGATAACAAATCAGAGGAAGATTTTCAAAAAGTGAGTGAATATTTAATTGCTTTTTGTGATTTTATGAAGCCTTTGCCAGTGGAAAAATATGTTGATATGGGGCACCTTCCTCAAACATTCGCATGGCATGCTTTCGCTGTACTGTAAATCGGACAGTGCAGTTAAATTAACAAGAATTTAAGCTTTTAATCGAAATAAGACACGTGTGTGTACCTAAATGTTTAATATACATCATTGTTATGATTATTTATTTGAATTGCGCGATTTAAGTCAAAATTATAACTCAGGAAAATTCAGTGACATCTTGGTAAGCAACTGCAGTGTAGATTTGCTGAAAGGTGTATTTGTCTCCCAGTGTCTGATGGAAAGCAGGTTTTCCTCTGGGATTTTGCTTGTGCTTCTGGCTGTAGTCCGTATCTTTTTATCATAAAAAACTCCCTAGTCCTTACCGATGACAAGCATACCCATAACGTGATGCATCGACCATCATGCTTGAAAATATGTGATGTGAATGCAAATTAATTACTTAAAAATCATACAATGTGATATTCTTATGTTTTAGATTCCATCTCTCACAGTTGAAGTGTACCTATGATAAAAATTACAGACCTCTACATGCTTTGTAAGTAAGTAGGAAATCATGCAAAATCGGCAGTGTATCAAATACTTGTTCTCCCCACTGTATATGCATTATAAGGTTTAATATTGTTCCACAGTTCTTTTCTAGTCTCTGCTTCTTATAAGAAACGGTCTGAGAGATGTGTGAGTTATTGCAGTCGAAAACAGGGTGTCTGTGAGAAAGCACCTCAAGGCTAAAAGAGATTCATAGACACATAACCCTGCAGGGGAGTGAAAGAGATAAGAGACTAGTGAGACATACCACTATAAAGCAACTTGAGGAGTGGCAAATTACTGCTGAGCCCTTAGAAAACACTGGAACTATTGTTCTCTCCTGCAGGTTTGTATAACTGTATATGCATGGGCTTGGTCTCATGAGTAGAAGGTGTTGATGTAGGCAGTTACATCACTAGGGGCTGACTGCAAGCATATTAAAGCAACTTGGACCCTTTCCTATTTTGCAGAACTTACTCGGAAACATGCGTGCTATGTTTCTAAAACAGGAAACTAAAAACAGAAGGTACCCCTGCTAAGGTATATTCAATGCTGGTCTGACCAATCGGAATCCATGCTTCAAGATTGTTTTGATCACGAGGACTGGGATATGTTCCAGCTAGCCTCTGATAATAACATCGGTGTAACATAGTGCCACCGACGAAGCCCGCAACCAAGGTCTGTGGGCTCTCCTTCTCTGAGGCTGATGTGAGTAAGACATTTTAAACATGTTAACCCTCACAAGGCTGCCGGCCCAGACGGCATCCCTAGCCGCGTCCTCAGAGCATGTGCAGACCAGCTGGCTGAAGTGTTTACAGACATATTCAATCTCTCCCTATCTCAGTCTGCTGTCCAAATTTGCTTCAATGTTTCCTAAAGAGGCAGGGAGAGGGGGATGGGGCTTGCTGTACCCAAAGAGGGCAACGTCATGACAGTATTTCTCTTTCTCTCTCTCTCTCCTTATGTATCTTTCTCTCTCCTTATTCTCTCTCTCATTCTGTCTTTCTCTCTCCTTATGTCTCCCTTTCCCACCTTATGTATCTGTCCTTATGTCTCTCTCTCACATTATCTCTCCCTCTTTCTCCTCATGTCTCCCCTCATGTCTCCCTCTCCATATGTCTCTCTCTCTCATCTTTTGTCTCTCTCCTTATGTCTCTCTCTCTCGTTATGTCTCTCTCTACCCCTCTCTCTCCTTATGTCTCTCTCCTTATGTCTCTCTCTCTCTTGTTATGTCTCTCTCGCTCCTTGTCTCTCGATACTTATGTCTCTCTCTCTCCTTATGTCTCTCTATCTCTCTCTCCTTGTCTCTTTCTCTCACCTTTTGTCTCTCTCTCCTTGTCTCTCTCTCTTGTTATGTCTCTCTCTCTCTCCTTATGTATCTCTCTTTCTCCTTGTGTGTCTCTCTCTCTCCTTGTCTTTCTCTCTCTCTCTCCTTATGGCACACTATCCTTATGCCTCTCAGCTTGTGTGTCTCTCTCCTTGTCTTTCTCTCTCTCTCCTTATGTCTCTCTCTCTCCTTATGTCTCTCTCTCTCCTTATGTGTCTCTCTCTCCTTATGTCTCACTCTCTCCTTATGTCTTTCTCTCTCTCCTTATGTCTCACTCTCTCCTTATGTCTCTCTCTCTCCTTATGTCTCTCTCTCTCCTTATGTCTCTCTCTCTCCTTATGTGTCTCTCTCTCCTTATGTCTCACTCTCTCCTTATGTCTTTCTCTCTCTCCTTATGTCTCACTCTCTCCTTATGTCTTTCTCTCTCTCTCTCCTTTTGTCTCTCCCTCTCTCTCGCGTGCTCTCTCTCATCATAAAAACGCCATTGTCTGTCTCTAAAAAGCAGGCATGTTGACTTTCATGCTGTTCATATATTGGACCAATTAGCTACAATATAGTGCCTCAGTAGTGTTTATATGTGTGTGTGTGTTTGTGTGAGTAATGCGCAGGTTGACTGATAACACACAGCCCCCCCGTTCCCTGTCAATTCACTGAGGTAAAAGGACGATGTTGGAGTTTAATCCAATAAGAGAATAGCTGTGAAATCGAGAGTTAAAAATAAATACAACAGGGAAGGGAACAGTAGCCTGATGTTTGGGAAATAGCTGTAGAAACGTTAAAAGAGGACGATAAGCACTGACTTGCTGCTGTGTTACGTGTGATGATAGTGAGGCCCTATATAACTTCGACTGTCACAAGACGGGGACTTCAAAATGTCAATGGGATTATAGGCTGCTGTTCGGATGGGTTAAATAGTAGCCTAATGTCTATAACCTCTCACATAGCCTAAAATAACTCCTGCAGAAATAAGCATTTCTTGCAGTAAAAAGATACACCAAATGTATATTTTGACTCAGCAAAAGGAGTGGAGATATATGATTTATTTCTTTCAGCATCTTGAGAGAATGAATGTGCGTTTAGGGACCGTCTGTAAAGGTACTACCTTTATTATCATCATAAAAGTTGATAATACTTCAACCACAGTTAGGGACCGGTCTGTAAAGGTGTTATGTTTATCAGCGACATAAAAGCTGATAGTACTACAACCACAGTTAGGGACCGGTCTGTAAAGGTGTTATGTTTATCAGCGACATAAAAGCTGATAGTACTTCAACCACAGTTAGGGACCGTCTGTAAAGGTGTTATCTTTATCAGCGACATAAAAACTGATAGTAATTCAACCACAGTTAGGGACCGTCTGTAAAGGTGCTATGTTTATCAGCGACATAAAAGCTGATAGTACTTCAACCACAGTTAGGGGCCGTCTGTAAAGGTGTTATGTTTATCAGCGACATAAAAGCTGATAGTACTTCAACCACAGTTAGGGGCCGTCTGTAAAGGTGTTATCTTTATCAGCGACAAAAAAGCTGATAGTAATTCAACCACAGTTAGGGACCGTCTGTAAAGGTGCTATGTTTATCAGCGTCATAAAAGCGGATTGTTCTTCAACCACTTAAAATCTGCATCGAAGCAGAACTGTAATCTCATCAGAAACATGTTGTGTAGTTTTCACAGCTTTTAATTTCCTTGAAACCAGTCAAACAGAAAATCTTTCCTGTTTTTGAGAGTTTTTACATTTTCTCCCTGGTCCTTACACGCACGCCTTTTGCTGTGCAGGAGAAGCAGAAACCAAACTGTGTCAATGTCAACTAGATTGAACCATTCATTCTATTGATTTAAGAAATGATTTTGGTGAGCAAGGGATATTTCCTGTAGTATCCTAGAGCAACAAAGGGTCACGTCCATGTGATTAGCTAAGCTTCCCCCTAAAGTAAATGTAATTAATTAGCCAAAATTATATAACCATAATTATCCTACTCCTGTCTTTGCAGAAATTAATCAAATAATTCAAAATAGGCTATTACAACAGAAGGCATGATTTGGCCACAGAGGATAATTATCTTCATATTAAAAAAAATAAAAAGCTGTGGATTGTTTTAAATCACATTGCCTACAGTCGGAAGGGCACGCAATTTGGGCAGAGTAGAAAATACCGAATGAATTATTTTAGAGTTGAGACTATCAGTGAAAATCAGAGGCCTAGCCAGGCATATCGTAATATAAAAAATAAAACTATAGTAAAACTATGGAAAACTATAGTTTTGAAAGTAAATGGCTATTTCTGTAAAGAGAAGACAATGCAAATACGCTAATCTGTCTATAAGCTATTAAAATTCTTAATTTAGTTGAGCGAACAGTACAGCAAATCTAATTGTCACCAGCGGAGAGCATCGGCCATATCCTCGGTGCCTTCACTCGTTATCAATGGTGGCTTAGTGCCAATTGAAATCATTTCCTACTCAAGATGACGCTAGGCATACCCTACACGACAACTTGGACGTGTTCAATATTTTGTGACTTCCTAGTTCTAAATCTTTCATTCTGTCCATCCTCAACCACAGGATGTGGGTGCTCACATTCCACCATGATTCACTAGTTGATCCTGTCCTGTGTTCCTCACCATGATTCACTAGTTGATCCTGCCCTGTGTTCCTCATCATGATTCACTAGTTGATCCTGCCCTGCGTTCCTCACCATGATTCACTATTTGATCCTGCCCTGTGTTCCTCATCATGATTCACTAGTTGATCCTGCCTTGTGTTCCTCACCATGATTCACTAGTTGATCCTGCCCTGCTTTCCTCACCATGATTCACTAGTTGATCCTGCCCTGTGTTCCTCATCATGATTCACTAGTTGATCCTGCCCTGTGTTCCTCATCATGATTCACTAGTTGATCCTGCCCTGTGTTCCTCACCATGATTCACTAGTTGATCCTGCCCTGTGTTCCTCACCATGATTCACTAGTTGATCCTGCCCTGTGTTCCTCACCATGATTCACTAGTTGATCCTGCCCTGTGTTCCTCACCATGATTCACTAGTTGATCCTGCCCTGTGTTCCTCACCATGATTCACTAGTTGATCCTGCCCTGCTTTCCACACCATGATTCACTAGTTGATCCTGCCCTGTGTTCCTCATCATGATTCACTAGTTGATCCTGCCCTGTGTTCCTCATCATGATTCACTAGTTGATCCTGCCCTGTGTTCCTCATCATGATTCACTAGTTGATCCTGCCCTGCGTTCCTCACCATGATTCACTAGTTGATCCTGCCCTGCGTTCCTCACCATGATTCACTAGTTGATCCTGCCCTGTGTTCCTCACCATGATTCACTAGTTGATCCTGCCCTGCGTTCCTCACCATGATTCACTAGTTGATCCTCCCTGTGTTCCTCACCATGATTCACTAGTTGATCCTGCCCTGCTTTCCTCACCATGATTCACTAGTTGATCCTGCCCTGTGTTCCTCATCATGATTCACTAGTTGATCCTGCCCTGTGTTCCTCACCATGATTCACTAGTTGATCCTGCCCTGCGTTCCTCACCATGATTCACTAGTTGATCCTGCCCTGTGTTCCTCATCATGATTCACTAGTTGATCCTGCCCTGTGTTCCTCACCATGATTCACTAGTTGATCCTGCCCTGTGTTCCTCACCATGATTCACTAGTTGATCCTGCCCTGCTTTCCTCACCATGATTCACTAGTTGATCCTGCCCTGTGTTCCTCATCATGATTCACTAGTAGATCCTGTCCTGTGTTCCTCACCATGATTCACTAGTTGATCCTGCCCTGTGTTCCTCACCATGATTCACTAGTTGATCCTGCCCTGTGTTCCTCATCATGATTCACTAGTTGATCCTGCCCTGCGTTCCTCATCATGATTCACTAGTTGATCCTGCCCTGTGTTCCTCACCATGATTCACTAGTTGATCCTGCCCTGTGTTCCTCACCATGATTCACTAGTTGATCCTGCCCTGTGTTCCTCACCATGATTCACTAGTTGATCCTGCCCTGTGTTCCTCACCATGATTCACTATTTGATCCTGCCCTGTGTTCCTTGTCATGATTCACTAGTTGATCCTGCCCTGTGTTCCTCACCATGATTCACTAGTTGATCCTGCCCTACGTTCCTCACCATGATTCACTAGTTGATCCTGCCCTGTGTTCCTCACCATGATTCACTAGTTGATCCTGCCCTGTGTTCCTCACCATGATTCACTAGTTGATCCTGCCCTGTGTTCCTCACCATGATTCACTAGTTGATCCTGCCCTGTGTTCCTCACCATGATTCACTAGTTGATCCTGCCCTGTGTTCCTCACCATGATTCACTAGTTGATCCTGCCCTGTGTTCTCACCATGGTTCACTAGTTGATCCTGCCCTGTGTTCCTCACCATGATTCACTAGTTGATCCTGCCCTGTGTTCCTCACCATGATTCACTAGTTGATCCTGCCCTGCTTTCCTCACCATGATTCACTAGTTGATCCTGCCCTGTGTTCCTCACCATGATTCACTAGTTGATCCTGCCCTGCGTTCCTCACCATGATTCACTAGTTGATCCTGCCCTGTGTTCCTCACCATGATTCACTAGTTGATCCTGCCCTGTGTTCCTCACCATGATTCACTAGTTGATCCTGCCCTGTGTTCCTCACCATGATTCACTAGTTGATCCTGCCCTGTGTTCCTCACCATGATTCACTAGTTGATCCTGCCCTGTGTTCCTCACCATGATTCACTAGTTGATCCTGCCCTGCTTTCCACACCATGATTCACTAGTTGATCCTGCCCTGTGTTCCTCATCATGATTCACTAGTTGATCCTGCCCTGCTTTCCACACCATGATTCACTAGTTGATCCTGCCCTGCTTTCCTCACCATGATTCACTAGTTGATCCTGCCCTGCGTTCCTCACCATGATTCACTAGTTGATCCTGCCCTGCTTTCCACACCATGATTCACTAGTTGATCCTGCCCTGTGTTCCTCATCATGATTCACTAGTTGATCCTGCCCTGCTTTCCACACCATGATTCACTAGTTGATCCTGCCCTGTGTTCCTCATCATGATTCACTAGTTGATCCTGCCCTGCTTTCCTCACCATGATTCACTAGTTGATCCTGCCCTGCGTTCCTCACCATGATTCACTAGTTGATCCTGCCCTGTGTTCCTCATCATGATTCACTAGTTGATCCTGCCCTGTGTTCCTCACCATGATTCACTAGTTGATCCTGCCCTGTGTTCCTCACCATGATTCACTAGTTGATCCTGCCCTGCTTTCCTCACCATGATTCACTAGTTGATCCTGCCCTGTGTTCCTCATCATGATTCACTAGTTGATCCTGCCCTGTGTTCCTCACCATGATTCACTAGTTGATCCTGCCCTGCGTTCCTCACCATGATTCACTAGTTGATCCTGCCCTGTGTTCCTCACCATGATTCACTAGTTGATCCTGCCCTGTGTTCCTCACCATGATTCACTAGTTGATCCTGCCCTGTGTTCCTCACCATGATTCACTAGTTGATCCTGCCCTGTGTTCCTCACCATGATTCACTAGTTGATCCTGCCCTGTGTTCCTCACCATGATTCACTAGTTGATCCTGCCCTGTGTTCCTCACCATGATTCACTAGTTGATCCTGCCCTGCGTTCCTCACCATGATTCACTAGTTGATCCTGCCCTGTGTTCCTCACCATGATTCACTAGTTGATCCTGCCCTGTGTTCCTCACCATGATTCACTAGTTGATCCTGCCCTGTGTTCCTCACCATGATTCACTAGTTGATCCTGCCCTGTGTTCCTCACCATGATTCACTAGTTGATCCTGCCCTGTGTTCCTCACCATGATTCACTAGTTGATCCTGCCCTGTGTTCCTCACCATGGTTCACTAGTTGATCCTGCCCTGTGTTCCTCACCATGATTCACTAGTTGATCCTGCCCTGTGTTCCTCACCATGATTCACTAGTTGATCCTGCCCTGCTTTCCTCACCATGATTCACTAGTTGATCCTGCCCTGTGTTCCTCACCATGATTCACTAGTTGATCCTGCCCTGCGTTCCTCACCATGATTCACTAGTTGATCCTGCCCTGCGTTCCTCACCATGATTCACTAGTTGATCCTGCCCTGTGTTCCTCACCATGATTCACTAGTTGATCCTGCCCTGTGTTCCTCACCATGATTCACTAGTTGATCCTGCCCTGTGTTCCTCACCATGATTCACTAGTTGATCCTGCCCTGTGTTCCTCACCATGATTCACTAGTTGATCCTGCCCTGCTTTCCTCACCATGATTCACTAGTTGATCCTGCCCTGTGTTCCTCACCATGATTCACTAGTTGATCCTGCCCTGCTTTCCTCACCATGATTCACTAGTTGATCCTGCCCTGTGTTCCTCATCATGATTCACTAGTTGATCCTGCCCTGCGTTCCTCACCATGATTCACTAGTTGATCCTGCCCTGTGTTCCTCATCATGATTCACTAGTTGATCCTGCCCTGTGTTCCTCACCATGATTCACTAGTTGATCCTGCCCTGTGTTCCTCATCATGATTCACTAGTTGATCCTGCCCTGTGTTCCTCACCATGATTCACTAGTTGATCCTGCCCTGTGTTCCTCATCATGATTCACTAGTTGATCCTGCCCTGTGTTTCTCAACATGAGTCACTAGTTGATCCTGCCCTGTGTTCCTCATCATGATTCACTAGTTGATCCTGCCCTGTGTTCCTCACCATGATTCACTAGTTGATCCTGCCCTGTGTTCCTCATCATGATTCACTAGTTGATCCTGCCCTGCTTTCCTCACCATGATTCACTAGTTGATCCTGCCCTGTGTTCCTCAACATGAGTCACTAGTTGATCCTGCCCTGTGTTCCTCATCATGATTCACTAGTTGATCCTGCCCTGTGTTCCTCACCATGATTCACTAGTTGATCCTGCCCTGTGTTCCTCACCATGATTCACTAGTTGATCCTGCCCTGTGTTCCTCACCATGATTCACTAGTTGATCCTGCCCTGTGTTCCTCACCATGATTCACTAGTTGATCCTGCCCTGTGTTCCTCACCATGATTCACTAGTTGATCCTGCCCTGCGTTCCTCACCATGATTCACTAGTTGATCCTGCCCTGTGTTCCTCATCATGATTCACTAGTTGATCCTGCCCTGTGTTCCTCACCATGATTCACTAGTTGATCCTGCCCTGTGTTCCTCACCATGATTCACTAGTTGATCCTGCCCTGTGTTCCTCACCATGATTCACTAGTTGATCCTGCCCTGTGTTCCTCACCATGATTCACTAGTTGATCCTGCCCTGTGTTCCTCACCATGATTCACTAGTTGATCCTGCCCTGTGTTCCTCACCATGATTCACTAGTTGATCCTGCCCTGTGTTCCTCACCATGATTCACTAGTTGATCCTGCCCTGTGTTCCTCACCATGATTCACTAGTTGATCCTGCCCTGCTTTCCTCACCATGATTCACTAGTTGATCCTGCCCTGTGTTCCTCACCATGATTCACTAGTTGATCCTGCCCTGCGTTCCTCACCATGATTCACTAGTTGATCCTGCCCTGTGTTCCTCACCATGATTCACTAGTTGATCCTGCCCTGTGTTCCTCACCATGATTCACTAGTTGATCCTGCCCTGTGTTCCTCACCATGATTCACTAGTTGATCCTGCCCTGTGTTCCTCACCATGATTCACCATGATTCACTCACCATGATTGATCCTGCCCTGTGTTCCTCACCATGATTCACTAGTTGATCCTGCCCTGCTTTCCTCACCATGATTCACTAGTTGATCCTGCCCTGTGTTCCTCATCATGATTCACTAGTTGATCCTGCCCTGCTTTCCTCACCATGATTCACTAGTTGATCCTGCCCTGCTTTCCTCACCATGATTCACTAGTTGATCCTGCCCTGTGTTCCTCATCATGATTCACTAGTTGATCCTGCCCTGTGTTCCTCACCATGATTCACTAGTTGATCCTGCCCTGTGTTCCTCACCATGATTCACTAGTTGATCCTGCCCTGCTTTCCTCACCATGATTCACTAGTTGATCCTGCCCTGTGTTCCTCATCATGATTCACTAGTTGATCCTGCCCTGTGTTCCTCACCATGATTCACTAGTTGATCCTGCCCTGCGTTCCTCACCATGATTCACTAGTTGATCCTGCCCTGTGTTCCTCATCATGATTCACTAGTTGATCCTGCCCTGTGTTCCACTCACCATGATTCACTAGTTGATCCTGCCCTGTGTTCCTCACCATGATTCACTAGTTGATCCTGCCCTGCACCCTCACCATGATTCACTAGTTGATCCTGCCCTGTGTTCCTCATCATGATTCACTAGTTGATCCTGCCCTGTGTTCCTCACCATGATTCACTAGTTGATCCTGCCCTGTGTTCCTCACCATGATTCACTAGTTGATCCTGCCCTGTGTTCCTCACCATGATTCACTAGTTGATCCTGCCCTGTGTTCCTCACCATGATTCACTAGTTGATCCTGCCCTGTGTTCCTCACCATGATTCACTAGTTGATCCTGCCCTGTGTTCCTCACCATGATTCACCTGCCCTGTGTTCCCAGTTGATCCTGCCCTGTGTTCCTCACCATGATTCACTAGTTGATCCTGCCCTGTGTTCCTCACCATGATTCACTAGTTGATCCTGCCCTGTGTTCCTCACCATGATTCACTAGTTGATCCTGCCCTGTGTTCCTCACCATGATTCACTAGTTGATCCTGCCCTGCTTCCTCACCATGATTCACTAGTTGATCCTGCCCTGTGTTCCTCACCATGATTCACTAGTTGATCCTGCCCTGTGTTCCTCACCATGATTCACTAGTTGATCCTGCCCTGTGTTCCTCACCATGATTCACTAGTTGATCCTGCCCTGTGTTCCTCACCATGATTCACTAGTTGATCCTGCCCTGTGTTCCTCACCATGATTCACTAGTTGATCCTGCCCTGTGTTCCTCACCATGATTCACTAGTTGATCCTGCCCTGTGTTCCTCATCATGATTCACTAGTTGATCCTGCCCTGTTTCCTCACCATGATTCACTAGTTGATCCTGCCCTGTGTTCCTCACCATGATTCACTAGTTGATCCTGCCCTGCTTTCCTCACCATGATTCACTAGTTGATCCTGATTCACCTGTGTTCCTCACCATGATTCACTAGTTGATCCTGCCCTGTGTTCCTCACCATGATTCACTAGTTGATCCTGCCCTGTGTTCCTCACCATGATTCACTAGTTGATCCTGCCCTGTGTTCCTCACCATGATTCACTAGTTGATCCTGCCCTGTGTTCCTCACCATGATTCACTAGTTGATCCTGCCCTGTGTTCCTCACCATGATTCACTAGTTGATCCTGCCCTGTGTTCCTCACCATGATTCACTAGTTGATCCTGCCCTGCTGTTCCTCACCATGATTCACTAGTTGATCCTGCCCTGTGTTCCTCACCATGATTCACTAGTTGATCCTGCCCTGCTTTCCTCACCATGATTCACTAGTTGATCCTGCCCTGTGTTCCTCATCATGATTCACTAGTTGATCCTGCCCTGATTCACTAGTTCCTCACCATGATTCACTAGTTGATCCTGCCCTGTGTTCCTCAACATGATTCACTAGTTGATCCTGCCCCTGCGTTCCTCATCATGATTCACTAGTTGATCCTGCCCTGTGTTCCTCACCATGATTCACTAGTTGATCCTGCCCTGTGTTCCTCACCATGATTCACTAGTTGATCCTGCCCTGTGTTCCTCATCATGATTCACTAGTTGATCCTGCCCTGTGATTCCTCAACTGCCCTGTGTTCATGATTCACTAGTTGATCCTGCCCTGATTCACTGTCCTGCCCTCACTCATGATTCACTAGTTGATCCTGCCCTGTGTTCCTCAACATGATTCACTAGTTGATCCTGCCCTGTGTTCCTCACCATGATTCACTAGTTGATCCTGCCCTGCGATTCCTCACCATGATTCACTAGTTGATCCTGCCCTGTGTTCCTCATCATGATTCACTAGTTGATCCTGCCCTGTGTTCTGATTCACCATGATTCACTAGTTGATCCTGCCCTGCGTTCCTCACCATGATTCACTAGTTGATCATGCCCTGTGTTCCTCACCATGATTCACTAGTTGATCCTGCCCTGTGTTCCTCACCATGATTCACTAGTTGATCCTGCCCTGTGTTCCTCATCATGATTCACTAGTTGATCCTGCCCTGTGTTCCTCATCATGATTCACTAGTTGATCCTGCCCTGTGTTCCTCACCATGATTCACTAGTTGATCCTGCCCTGCGTTCCTCACCATGATTCACTAGTTGATCCTGCCCTGTGTTCCTCACCATGATTCACTAGTTGATCCTGCCCTGTGTTCCTCACCATGATTCACTAGTTGATCCTGCCCTGTGTTCCTCACCATGATTCACTAGTTGATCCTGCCCTGTGTTCCTCACCATGATTCACTAGTTGATCCTGCCCTGTGTTCCTCACCATGATTCACTAGTTGATCCTGCCCTGTGTTCCTCACCATGATTCACTAGTTGATCCTGCCCTGTGTTCCTCACCATGATTCACTAGTTGATCCTGCCCTGTTCCTCACCATGTTCCTCACCATGATTCACTAGTTGATCCTGCCCTGTGTTCTGCCCTGTGTTGCCTCACCATGATTCACTAGTTGATCCTGCCCTGTGTTCCTCACCATGATTCACTAGTTGATCCTGCCCTGTGTTCCTCACCATGATTCACTAGTTGATCCTGCCCTGTGTTCCTCACCACCTGATGATTCACTAGTTGATCCTGCCCTGTGTTCCTCACCATGATTCACTAGTTGATCCTGCCCTGTGTTCCTCACCATGATTCACTAGTTGATCCTGCCCTGTGTTCCTCACCATGATTCACTAGTTGATCCTGCCCTGTGTTCCTCACCATGATTCACTAGTTGATCCTGCCCTGTGTTCCTCACCATGATTCACTAGTTGATCCTAACCTGTGTTCCTCACCATGATTCACTAGTTGATCCTGCCCTGCGTTCCTCACCATGATTCACTAGTTGATCCTGCCCTGTGTTCCTCACCATGATTCACTAGTTGATCCTGCCCTGTGTTCCTCACCATGATTCACTAGTTGATCCTGCCCTGACGTTCCTCATGACCCCACCATGATTCACTAGTTGATCCTGCCCTGTGTTCCTCACCATGATTCACTAGTTGATCCTGCCCTGTGTTCCTCATCATGATTCACTAGTTGATCCTGCCCTGTGTTCCTCACCATGATTCACTAGTTGATCCTGCCCTGTGTTCCTCACCATGATTCACTAGTTGATGCTGCCCTGTGTTCCTCACCATGATTCACTAGTTGATCCTGCTCTGCGTTCCTCGGTTGTCATAGTGATCTGCTTTATTTGCATGCCACTCATTATGTGCAGATACACCACAAAGAGCCAGATGAGCAGAATATGGATATAATATAAAAGAATTATAATAATAAATTGTATTTTTAATGTCTAAGGACTGATTTCTTCATCGTCTCATAATCAATATTTCCATTGTCAATAGTTTAAAAGATTTCATATTTCATCAACAACAACAATAAAATGACTAATGCAAAAACTCACATGTTTACACAAACACACTCAACATGCACTCCCAGATTCCAAGGACTTTAAGGCAAGAGTTTCCATTCAGGAAAAATACAAATAAAAAGGATGCAGATGTAATATTGGTGGATTTCGTTCAGCATGGCCCGAGCAGTTGGAGATATCACTTTTTAACCTCTCTTTGGTAGGGAGCAGTATTTTCACATCCCGATGAAAAGTGTGCCAAAAGTAAACCCTATACCCTAGACACCCACCTGACTGACCCAGATACTAAGGAGAAGTCCTAATGTAATGGTACGGTCCATAACCCTATATCCTAGACACCCACCTGAATGACCCAGAGACTCAGGAGAAGTCCTAATGTAATGGTACGGTCCATGGCCCTATACCGTAGACACCCACCTGAATGACCCAGATACTAAGGAGAAGTCCTAATGTAATGGAGACTCAGGAGAAGTCCATAACCCTATACCCTAGACACCCACCTGACTGACCCAGATACTAAGGAGAAGTCCTAATGTAATGGTACGGTCCATAACCCTATACCCTAGACACCTACCTGAATGACCCAGATACTAAGGAGAAGTCCTAATGTAATGGTACGGTCCATAACCCTATACCCTAGACACCCACCTGACTGACCCAGATACTAAGGAGAAGTACTAATGTAATGGTATACCCTAGACACCCACCTGTCCATAAGAAGTCCCTCCATACCCCGTAGACACCCACCTGACTGACCCAGATACTAAAGTCCTAATGTAGAAGTCCATAACCCTGTAGACACCCATGAATGACCCAGATCCATGTAACCCATATATACCCTAGACACCCACCTGAATGACCCAGATACTAAGGAGAAGTCCTAATGTAATGGTACGGTCCATGACCCTATACCCTAGACACCCACCTGAACCCTATAAGTCCTAATATAGACACCCCTACCTGAATGACCCAGATACTAAGGAGAAGTCCTAATGTAATGGTACGGTCCATGACCCTATATCCTAGACACCCACCTGAATGACCCAGATACTAAGGAGAAGTACTAATGTAATGGTACGGTCCATGACCCTATACCCTAGACACCCACCTGAATGACCCAGAGACTCAGGAGAAGTCCTAATGTAATGGTACGGTCCATGACACTATACCCTAGACACCCACCTGAATGACCCAGATACTAAGGAGAAGTCCCTAACTGTTTTATGTGCCTGCTGTAAGCGGTCTGTATGCAGCCAAAATGATGGTTAGAGACCAAGAGCAGCACTGCCCCCTCAAGATTCTGAGCCTGATTGGCAGGGTTGGACCTGGAAAGCCAAAGGCCCCTCAAGATTCTGAGCCTGCTTGGCAGGGTTAGACCTGCAAAGCCAAAGGCCCCTCAAGATTCTGAGCCTGCTTGGCAGGGTTGGACCTGCAAAGCCAAAGCCCCCTCAAGATTCTGAGGCTGCCTGGCAGGGTTGGTCCTGCAAAGCCATAGCCCCCTAAAGGGAGAGCATACTACACAAAGAAATTCTCAAAGCTACTAATGAGAACCTTGATGACCTTGTTCCTAGCCGGTGGGGATTCCGGTGGGGTGCCCCCACCTATGCAGTGGCAGTGCTGGCAACACTAGCTGCAGTAACCCATGGGGAGGGGGTCACACTCGGACATTCAGAGAGGGGGTATATTATTGTGACCCTAGTGGCACAGAATCAAGTCGGACTGCATGGGATGCTTCGGAATATGGTCAATATGGGTAACCGTATTGTGGGTGTTTCAGGGAAAAGGTGTACATTTGACCTCTATCATCTAGGATCTGACAATGGTAAATAAAATCTCTACATTTTTGCCTATTTTTTTGTGCGGTCTTGCAGGCCTTCTCATGCAGCTGCAACTGCAAGTGCATTTGTAAATCAAGACCTTTCTTGAGTTGGGCTCAGGGGTGGTGCAATTGTTGAGTAAGTGAGCTTATGGTTGTGTGGGGGGATGGGTTGAGTGTGTGTGGGTGTATGTGTGTATCCCACAACTGTTGCGAAGTAGTAAAATATGTTAGGGACAATAGAGGATGATCCACAGCTATATATAATACAAATCGAGGTGAGGGCGATGGAAATGCATTTTGCAGTTAATCTACTTCAACTACTTTCTTATACTCTGGCACCAAAAGTTTAAAAAGTGTTGATAGGGAACAGATTGCAGTCGGATCATCACATAATTGGCATATATATTACTCTTACAGAATTTCCACCTGGGCGAGGATATTTTATTTATTTATTTATTTTAATTTTTATTTCACCTTTATTTAACCAGGTAGGCTAGTTGAGAACAAGTTCTCATTTGCAACTGCGACCTGGCCAAGATAAAGCATAGCAGTGTGAACAGACAACACAGAGTTACACATGGAGTAAACAATTAACAAGTCAATAACACAGTAGAAAAAAAGGGGGAGTCTATATACATTGTGTGCAAAAGGCATGAGGAGGTAGGCGAATAGTTACAATATTGCAGATTAACACTGGAGTGATAAATGATCAGATGATCATGTACAGGTAGAGATATTGGTGTGCAAAAGAGCAGAAAAGTAAATAAATAAAAACTGTGGGGATGAGGTAGGTGAAAATGGGTGGGCTATTTACCAATAGATTATGTACAGCTGCAGCGATCGGTTAGCTGCTAAGATAGCTGATGTTTGAAGTTGGTGAGGGAGATAAAAGTCTCCAACTTCAGCGATTTTTGCAATTTGTTCCAGTTATTGGCAGTAGAGTACTGGAACGAAAGGCGGCCGAATGAGGTGTTGGCTTTAGGGATGATCAGTGAGATACACCTGCTGGAGCACGTGCTACGGATGGGTGTTGCCATCGTGACCAGTGAACTGAGATAAGGCGGAGCTTTACCTAGCATGGCCTTGTAGATGACCTGGAGCCAGTGGGTCTGGCGACGAATATGTAGCGAGGGCCAGCCGACTAGAGCATACAAGTCGCAGTGGTGGGTAGTATAAGGTGCTTTAGTGACAAAACGGATGGCACTGTGATAAACTGCATCCAGTTTGCTGAGTAGAGTGTTGGAAGCAATTTTGTAGATGACATCGCCAAAGTCGAGGATCGGTAGGATAGTCAGTTTTACTAGGGTAAGCTTGGCAGCGTGAGTGAAGGAGGCTTTGTTGCGGAATAGAAAGCCGACTCTTGATTTGATTTTCGATTGGAGATGTTTGATATGAGTCTGGAAGGAGAGTTTGCAGTCCAGCCAGACACCTAGGTACTTATAGGTGTCCACATATTCAAGGTCGGAACCATCCAGTGTGGTGATTTTAGATCAATGTGAATTTTGTGCGTGACCGAATAAAACAGGTGTTGACCCTCAAGGCACTAGACCCAAAATGCAATCCTCATCCGGAGCTAGCACAACAACAGCAGGTAAAATGGCGCTGACTGGGCAACGGGGCCGACAGATAAAACAAGCAGAATGGAGTATCGTTATTAATGGACAGTCCAGCGTGCATCAGCTATGTAGCCAAGTGATCAGTGTCCAGGGGGCAGCGGTGGATGGGGCAGGGGAGCTGGACTGGCGAGTGTTATCCAGGTTAAAAAACTAACAATGACTAAATAGCTCATAGCAAGTTAGCTGGTTAGCTTCTGGAGGTTCTTGAGTGTGTTCTAAAAATTTAAAATAATAGCGATTCCGTATCACATTGGGTGAGGCAGGTTTCCGGAAGGTATAAACACATTTTTTTAAATCGGGAAGAGATAGAAAGTACATATGGGCCACTGAGTGTTTGGGACGCGGCGATTAAGACGGTTAGCAGGCCTGTGCTAACAAGCTAACAGATGAGCAGGCCGGGGTAAACAAGGTAGTAGTTAGCGGACCTGGGCTAAACAAGCTACCAGTTAGCAGGCCGAATTAGCAAGCAAGGAGATAGCGAGGGCTAGCGAGGGCGGTGACATCGATAGACCGGTCGTGAGTCCGGGTATTGTAGCCCAGGAGTATGCTACGGTGGCAGCACAGGGGCTCTGGCCGGGCTAGCTTCAAGCTACGTGGGTGGAAACGCTAGCCAGGAGTAATCAACCAGGGTTGCGGTTTAGCTCGATAGCTAGTTGTGAAGATCCAGCTGAAAAATGTTCCGTTTGCGGTGAGAATCCGGGGATAAAAAAATAAATAGGTCCGTTATGCTCTGGTTAGCGTCGCGTTGTTCGAACTGGCGAAAGCTTTCCGAGCTAAAGGTTAGCTGATGACCGGTTAGCTGAAGACTGCTAGCATAGCTGGTGGTTAGCTGGCTAGCTTCAGTTGAGGGGTTCGGTTCAGTAAATATAAATACTTTAGGAAAAAGTAGCTACATTGGGTGAGGCGGATTGCAGGAGAGTATTTGGAAGCTTAGGTTTAGCAAAATGTTTTTAAAGATATGCGAAGAAAAATATGTAAAACGAAAAAGAGACGATATATACAGAGAGACGATACGACAGGACGACTTACTGCTACGCCATCTTGGGTTGACATTTGAAATTTAATCAGTCTACTAGATGACAAATTGTTTAGAACTAGGACAGAATAACTTATAACTGACTTTTTCAGACATAACATAGGTACAGCAGATCGCCTTAATGTATGGGTCACTTTTAAATGTGCCTTTAGAGGCCCTGCAATTCAGTACTCATCAATAAAACAAAAGCAATTTAGATCAACAGAGTCCATATTAACAAAGGAAACTGAAGGACTAACAGTACAGTTAGATAGCAATAAAAACGGTCCCATAGAGGCACAGAATAAGTTAGAGGAAAAACAAAAAGAAATGAAGGAACTTATTCCAAAAAGATCTAGTGTAATATATTAAAAGAATAAAGCGAACTGGATGGAATATGGGGAAAATTTCACCAAATTATTTTTCAATCTTCAATATAGAAATGCTACCAACATTTTTTTTATTGAAACTTGTTCCAAATGATGGAATCACTTATGATTCACCAAATGATATTTTGAAAGAGGAAGTAAAGTACTTTAAGAATATGTTTTCATTTCAGGCTCCTCCATCTCCACTAACTGAAACTAATTGTATGGATTTTTTTCCTAATAATAATGTAAAATTAATATCTGTACAGAAAGACTCATGTGAAGAGGCCAAATTACAGAGGAGGAACTGCTTGATGCAATTGGGGCCTTTAAGGATGGGAAAACTCCAGGGTTAGATGGCATACCAGTGGAAGTATACAACACTTTTTTTGGTATACTCAGAGGACCATTATTGGCATGTTTTAACCACTCCTATATAAATGGTAGATTATCAGACACGCAACAAGAAGGTCTGATATCATTATTACTGAAACAGGACCCAAGTGGTATATATAAAGATCCAGTCCATTTTAAAACAAATTGGAGACCTCATACACTTCAGTGTTGTGATGCAAAAATCTTAGCAAAATGCTTGGCACATAGAATGAAAAAAGTATTGTCAGATATTATTCATCCTAATCAGACAGGTTTTTTACATGGACAACACATTGGAGAAAATATAAGACAAGTACTGGAAACAATAGAACACTATGAAATATCGGGGACACCAGGCCTGGTTTTCATAGTTGATTTTGAAAAGGCTTTTGATAAAGTACGATTGGAGTTTATACATAAATGCCTAGAATATTTCAATTTTGGGGAATCTCTTATAAAATGGGTTAAGGTTATGTATGGTAACCCTAGGTGTAAAATAATAAATAATGGCTACATCTCAGAGAGTTTTAAACTATCTAGAGGAGTAAAACAAGGTTGTCCACTATCGGCATATCTATTTATTATTGCCATCGAAATGTTAGCTGCTAAGATTAGATCAAACAATATTATTAAGGGATTAGAAATCCATGGCTTAAAAACTAAGGTGTCATTGTACGCTGATGATTCATGTTTTCTTTTAAAACCACAATTAGAGTCTCTCCACGGCCTCATAGAGGATCTAGATACTTTTGCTATCCTCTCTGGATTAAAACCAAAATGCACATTTTACATTACCATGTAGTTGACCAATTAAATGGTCTGACGGAGATGTGGACATACTTGGTATTCAAATCCCAAAAGAAAGAAATGATCTCACAACAATACATTTGAATAGAAAGTTAGCAAAAATAGATCAGATCTTGCTACCATGGAAAGGAAAATACCTGTCTATTTGTGTAAAAATCCCCCTGATTAACTCCTTAGTTAGATCACAGTTGACCTATTTGCTTATGGCTTTTCCTACACCTGGTGACCTGATTTTTAAATTATATGAACAAAAAATATTCAATTTGATTTGGAACGGCAAGCCAGATAAAATTAAAAGGGCCTATTTATATAACGAATATGAATTTGGTGGGCAGAAATGATTAAATATTAAAGCATTAGACCTCTCACTAAAGGCATCAGTCATACAACAGTTATACTTAAATCCAAACTGGTTCTCTAGTCAATTGGTACGAATGTCTCATCCTATATTAAGGAAGGGCCTTTTCCCCTTTATTCAGATTACACCTGCTCACTTTCGGTTGTTTGGAAACCTGGGCCCTGACAGTAAATCTTAGTGAGACAAACATAACGCTGTCCCAAAAAAGATCCGGTTGCCAGGACCACGAATACAAATTCCATCTAGACACCGTTGCCTTAGAGTATACAAAAAAACGCTACATACCTCGGCCTAAATATCAGAGCAACAGGTAACTTCCACAAAGCTGTGAACGATCGTAGAGACAAGGCAAGAAGGGCTATCCAAGCCTTCAAAAGGAATATTAAATTCAACATACCAATTAGGATTTATGGTTGTGAGGTCTGGGTTCCGCTCAGTAACTAAGAATTCACAAATTGAGACTCTGCATGCAGATTTCTGCAAAATATCCTTAGTGTACAACATAAAACATCAAATAATGCATTCAGAGCAGAATTAGACCAATACCCAATAATGATCAAAATCCAGAAAATAACTATTAAATTCTACAACAAAGTAAAAGGAAGTGATTCCAAAAACTTCCATAACAAAGTCATCACCTATCGAGAAATTAACCTGGAGAAGAGTCCCTAAGCAAGCTGGTCCTGGGACTTTGTTCACAAACACAAACACACCCCACAGAGCCCCAGGACAGCAACACAATTAGACCCAACCAAATCATGAGAAAACAAAAATATTATTACTTGAAACATTGGAGAGAATTAACAAAAATGCAGAGCAAACAAGAATGCTATTTGGGAGAAAACCTGACCACTGTGACTGACCCAAAGTTAAGGAAAGATTGGACTATGTGTACAGACTCAGTGAGCATCGCCTTACTATTGAAAAAGGCTGCCATAGGCAGACCTGGCTCTCAAGAGAAGACAGGCTATGTGCTCACTGCCCACACTATGAGGTGGAAATTGAGCTGCACTTCCTAACCTCCTGCCAAATGTATGACCATATTAGAGACACATATTTCCCTCAGATTACACAGATCCACAAAGAATTTGAAAACAAATACAATGTTGATAAAGTCCCATATCTACTGGGTGAAATACCAGTGTGCATCACAGCAGCAAGATGTGTGACCTGTTGCCACAAGAAAAGGGCAACTAGTGAAGAACAAACACCATTGTAAATACAACCCATATGTATGCTTATTAATGTTCCCTTTTGTACTGTAACTAAAATGTCTCTGTTCTTTTGGAACTTTTGTGAGTGTAATGTTTATTTTACATTTTTATTGTTTATTTCACAAAGTGTTTATTATCTATTGCACTTGCTTTGGCAATGTTAACATATATTTCACCATGCCAACAAAGCTCTTAAATTGAAATTCAATTGAGAGAGAGAGAATCACACCGTGATGCCAGATTTAGATAAGAACATTTAAAAATCTTGATGATGTTGTTTTCAACTGACAATGTTGAGAATGACCATGTGAGTCATGCCAGACATACTGGTGGACCGAGGTTATGGGGACAGACTGGTGTACAGACTGGGGGACAGACTGGTGGACCGGGTCGATGGGGACAGACTGGGGGACAGACTGGTGGACAGACTGGGGGACCGGGTCAATGGGAACAGACTGGTGGACAGACTGGGGGACAGACTGGTGGAGAGACTGGGGGACCAGGTCGATGGGGACAGACTGGTGTACAGACTGGGGGACAGACTGGTGGACCGGGTCGATGGGGACAGACTGGGGGACAGACTGGTGGACAGACTGGGGGACCGGGTCGATGGGGACAGACTGGGGGACAGACTGGTGGACAGACTGGTGGACCGGGTCGATGGGGACAGACTGGGGGACAGACTGGTGGAGAGACTGGGGGACCAGGTCGATGGGGACAGACTGGTGGACAGACTGGGGGACAGACTGGTGGACCGGGTCGATGGGGACAGACTGGGGGACAGACTGGTGGAGAGACTGGGGGACCAGGTCGATGGGGACAGACTGGGGGACAGACTGGTGGAGAGACTGGGGGACCAGGTCGATGGGGACAGACTGGTGGACAGACTGGGGGACAGACTAGTGGACTGAATTTATTGACATTTTATCCTAATAAAAAATTCCCTGTCTTAGATCAGTTAGGATCACCACTTTATTTAACAACTGTGTTGTTTGTGTCGCACTGCTTTGCTTTTTCTTGGCCACGTCGCAGTTGTAAATGAGAAATCAAATCAAATGTATTTATATAGCCCTTCGTACATCAGCTGATATCTCAAAGTGCTGTACAGAAACCCAGCCTAAAACCCCAAACAGCAAGCAATGCAGGTGTAGAAGCACGGTGGCTAGGAAAAACTCCTTAGAAAGGCCATAACCTTGGAAGAAACCTAGAGAGGAACCAGGCTATGTGGGGTGGCCAGTCCTCTTCTGGCTGTGCCGGGTGGAGATTATAACAGAACATGGCCAAGATGTTCAAATGTTCATAAATGACCAGCATGGTCGAATAATAACAAGGCAGAACAGTTGAAACTGGAGCAGCAGCACAGTCAGGTGGACCGGGGACAGCAAGGAGTCATCATGTCAGGTAGTCCTGGGGCACGGTCCTAGGGCTCAGGTCCTCCGAGAGAGAGAAAGAAAGAGAGAATTAGAGAGAGCATATGTGGGGTGGCCCGTCCTCTTCTGGCTGTGCCGGGTGGAGATTATAACAGAACATGGCCAAGATGTTCAAATGTTCATAAATGACCAGCATGGTCGAATAATAGTAAGGCAGAACAGTTGAAACTGGAGCAGCAGCATGGCCAGGTGGAATGGGGACAGCAAGGAGTCATCATGTCAGGTAGTCCTGGGGCATGGTCCTAGAGCTCAGGTCAGTTGAAACTGGAGCAGCAGCATGGCCAGGTGGACTGGGGACAGCAAGGAGTCATCATGTCAGGTAGTCCTGGGGCATGGTCCTAGGGCTCAGGTCCTCCGAGAGAGAGAAAGAAAGAGAGAAGGAGAGAATTAGAGAACGCACACTTAGATTCACACGGGACACCGAATAGGACAGGAGAAGTACTCCAGATATAACAAACTGACCCTAGCCCCCCGACACAAACTACTGTAGCATAAATACTGGAGGCTGAGACAGGAGGGGACAGGAGACACTGTGGCCCCATCCGAGGACACCCCCGGACAGGGCCAAACAGGAAGGATACTTGTTCTCAACTAGCCTACCTGGTTAAATAAAGGTGTTCTCAACTAGCCTACCTGGTTAAATAAAGGTGTTCTCAACTAGCCTACCTGGTTAAATAAAGGTGTTCTCAACTAGCCTACCTGGTTAAATAAAGGTGTTCTCAACTGGCCTACCTGGTTAAATAAAGGTGTTCTCAACTAGCCTACCTGGTTAAATAAAGGTGTTCTCAACTAGCCTACCTGGTTAAATAAAGGTGTTCTCAACTAGCCTACCTGGTTAAATAAAGGTGTTCTCAACTAGCCTACCTGGTTAAATAAAGGTGTTCTCAACTAGCCTACCTGGTTAAATAAAGGTGTTCTCAACTAGCCTACCTGGTTAAATAAAGGTGTTCTCTACTAGCCTACCTGGTTAAATAAAGGTGTTCTCAACTAGCCTACCTGGTTAAATAAAGGTGTTCTCAACTAGCCTACCTGGTTAAATAAAGGTGTTCTCAACTAGCCTACCTGGTTAAATAAAGGTGTTCTCACTGGCTGGTTAAATAAAGGTGTTCTCAACTAGCCTACCTGGTTAAATAAAGGTGTTCTCAACTAGCCTACCTGGTTAAATAAAGGTGTTCTCAACTAGCCTACCTGGTTAAATAAAGGTGTTCTCAACTAGTCTACCTGGTTAAATAAAGGTGTTCTCAACTGGCCTACCTGGTTAAATAAAGGTGTTCTCTACTGGCCTACCTGGTTAAATAAAGGTGTTCTCAACTAGCCTACATGGTTAAATAAAGGTGTTCTCTACTAGCCTACCTGGTTAAATAAAGGTGAAATAATAACAATGAATTTAAAAACCAGCCAGATACTCTCTATCTATATATATATATACAGCTCTGGAAAATGATCAGTTTGGTGTAAAGGTGTTCTCAACTAGCCTACCTGGTTAAATAAAGGTGTTCTCAACTAGCCTACCTGGTTAAATAAAGGTGTTCTCTACTGGCCTACCTGGTTAAATAAAGGTGTTCTCTACTAGCCTACCTGGTTAAATAAAGGTGTTCTCAACTAGCCTACCTGGTTAAATAAAGGTGTTCTCAACTGGCCTACCTGGTTAAATAAAGGTGTTCTCAACTAGCCTACCTGGTTAAATAAAGGTGTTCTCAAATAAATAAAGGTGTTCAACTGGCCTACCTGGTTAAAAAAGGTGTTCTCAACTAGCCTACCTGGTTAAATAAAGGTGTTCTCTATCTATATTAAATAAAGGTGTTCTCACAGCTACCTGGTTAAATAAAGGTGTTCTCAACTCAGTTTGGTTAAATAAAGGTGTTCTCAACTAGCCTACCTGGTTAAATAAAGGTGTTCTCAACTAGCCTACCTGGTTAAATAAAGGTGTTCTCTGGCCTACCTGGTTAAATAAAGGTGTTCTCAGCCTACCTGGTTAAATAAAGGTGTTCTCAACTAGCCTACCTGGTTAAATAAAGGTGTTCTCAACTGGCCTACCTGGTTAAATAAAGGTGTTCTCAACTAGCCTACCTGGTTAAATAAAGGTGTTCTCAACTAGCCTACCTGGTTAAATAAAGGTGTTCTCAACTGGCCTACCTGGTTAAATAAAGGTGTTCTCAACTAGCCTACCTGGTTAAATAAAGGTGTTCTCAACTAGCCTACCTGGTTAAATAAAGGTGTTCTCAACTGGCCTACCTGGTTAAATAAAGGTGTTCTCAACTAGCCTACCTGGTTAAATAAAGGGTTAAATAAAGGTTTCTCAACTAGCCTACCTGGTTAAATAAAGGTGTTCTCAACTAGCCTACCTGGTTAAATAAAGGTGTTCTCAACTAGCCTCCTGGTTAAATAAAGGTGTTCTCAACTAGCCTACCTGGTTAAATAAAGGTGTTCTCAACTAGCCTACCTGGTTAAATAAAGGTGTTCTCAACTAGCCTACCTGGTTAAATAAAGGTGTTCTCAACTAGCCTACCTGGTTAAATAAAGGTGTTCTCAACTAGCCTACCTGGTTAAATAAAGGTGTTCTCAACTAGCCTACCTGGTTAAATAAAGGTGTTCTCAACTAGCCTACCTGGTTAAATAAAGGTGTTCTCAACTAGTCTACCTGGTTAAATAAAGGTGTTCTCAACTGGCCTACCTGGTTAAATAAAGGTGTTCTCAACTAGCCTACCTGGTTAAATAAAGGTGAAATAATAACAATTCATTTAAAAACCAGCCAGATACTCTCTGTCTATATATATATATACAGCTCTGGAAAATGATCAGTTTTTCTGGTTTTAATATTTATAGGTATGTGTTTGGGTAAAATGAAAAGTTATGTTTTTATTCTGTAAACTACTGACAACATTCATGCGTCCTTCACAAAGACAAATCTGCCCGATTCCGGCCTGTGCTGAAGCATACTCAGATCATCACCAATCCTTCACAACATTTCAGTGGGTGTTCGTACCCACTGTAATACATGACATATCATATGAAATGTAATACGTGATATATCATATGAAATGGATGATGGACATCCACAAATTAATACAAACCATATGGAGTGTAACATGTTCTAATAAATGGAGTGTCTCGGCTTTACTTACAGATTTATAGAAAATACTCTGATCCATGGCAGCCTCATTGAGAAGGGTTCAGGATGATGATCACAGCTGAACAAATGGAATCTTAAAGACAGGATTCAGGATGATGATCACAGCTGAACAAATGGAATCTCAAAGACAGGATTCAGGATGATGATCACAGCTGAACAAATGGAATCTTAAAGACAGATTCAGGATGATGATCACAGCTGAACAAATGGAATCTCAAAGACAGGATTCAGGATGATGATCAGCTGAACAAATGGAATCTCAAAGACAGGATTCAGGATGATGATCACAGCTGAACAAATAGAATCACAAAGACATCTTTCACTAATTAAATTAAGCCTTTCATAGGCCGACCATACGAAGAGAAAGAAAATGTACTGTCAGGCATTGAGATTCTGCTCCCAGCCATTAATTAACAGGAGGGTAACAGTATGTCCTTTATGGCATCCATAAGGCTCTGGTTAAAAGTAGTGCACTGTGTAGGGAATAGAATGCTATTTGGAACTCAGATGTGTCCTGAGTTGGCTGGGCCTCAAAAAGCCTGGCACGGCGTTCCCTCCCTTGCTCCCTAAATGATAATTAAGATACTCACCCAAAACTGTAAGAAAGAAGTGAAATAAATACGTAACGTTTCTGAGCTCTAAGTTTTTTGTTCCCTTTCCTCTTCATTTAACAATATTAAGTGTGTTTACGGACTGTCGTTGTCAGAGTAGACAGGCCTCTGTAATGACGCTGGGCATATTGTGTTGTAATAATGTGACTAAAGCTCATTCATCACTGCTTCACTGGATCCACGTAGTATGAGAGTGGGACGGTAAATAGTTTATGTGGCGGAAAGGGATCGGGTGAGAGATGGTGTGAGAGAGAGAGATATTGTCATTTTCTCATCCCGCTGATGAACACAAAGTTGTTTCAAACTAATCACCATCAATTTAATTCATAATCAGGCTGAAGAAAGAAATGTAGACAACATGAACAAGGGTACGAGCTGCAATAAAAAGATGGAGGAGGTGGAGCAGCAGGAGGAGGAGGAGGTGGAGGAGCAGGAGGAGGTGGAGCAGGAGGAGGAGGAGGTGGAGGAGCAGGAGGAGGAGGAGGTGGAGGAGCAGGAGGAGGAGGTGGAGCAGCAGGAGGAGGAGGAGGTGGAGGAGCAGGAGGAGGAGGAGGTGGAGCAGCAAGAGGAGGAGGAGGTGGAGGAGCAGGGGGAGGAGGAGGTGGTCGAGAAGTAGGGGGAGAGGTGGAGGGGGAGGGGGGGGGAGGTGGGGGAGGAGAGGGAGGTGGTGGAGGGGGAGGAGCAGGAGGAGGTGGTCGAGGAGAAGGGGGGAGAGGTGGAGGGGGAGGGGGAGGTGGTGGAGGAGAGGGAGGTGGTGGAGGTGGTGGAGGGGGAGGAGCTGGTGGAGGGGGAGGAAGAGGAGGGGGTGGAAGAGGGGGAGGAGCAGGAGAAAGTGGAGGGGTGAGGAGGCGATGGAGGGGGAGGAGTTGGTGGAGGAGCAGGGGAAAGAGGAGGAGGTGGTGGTGGAGGAGCAGGAGAAGGAGGTGGTGGAGGAGGTGGAGGAGCAGGGGGAGAGTGTTAAAGAATACACCTTAGTGGGACATACAGACATACAAACACAGATTTGTGAAATTCCGTGAAGCTAGACAGCCCCCTGTAGCCTGTTCATCTCTTTCAGCTTTTTAACACTGTGTGTGTGTGTGTGTGTGCGTGCATGCGTGCGTGCGTGTGTGTGTGCGTGCGTGTTTGTCTGTGTGTATCTCCCTCCCTGCAGCCCCACTCAGGTATCCTCGTCCTCCTTACTGTCTGTAAAGCAATACCTATCCCAGGCAAGAACTGAAGGCCTCAAGCCATCCACCACTCATACTACTGACATGTACTGTACAGGGTGTTTCTCAATCCCACTAGGACCATCCACCACTCACACTACTGACATGTACTGTACAGGGTGTTTCTCAATCCCACTAGGACCATCCACCACTCACACTACTGACATGTAGTGTACAGGGTGTTTCTCAATCCCACTAGGACCATCCACCACTCACACTACTGACATGTAGTGTACAGGGTGTTTCTCAATCCCACTAGGACCATCCACCACTCACACTACTGACATGTACTGTACAGGGTGTTTCTCAATCCCACTAGGACCATCCACCACTCACACTACTGACATGTACTGTACAGGGTGTTTCTCAATCGTCCCTTCGGTCTCAACGTAGACTTTGATCTGAAGCCATTCTTATGATTATTGTGACTTTGCCATTAAAATTGTTTGTAAGCTTGTGTTTTGTTTTTTGTATGCTGTTCTTTGTATGCCATTTTAATATTTGAGAATTAACCAATGATATTAGGCCAGTCTTGGCCATGATTACAGACACCTGTGTGTCTTTTGACACTATATAAACGAGTCATCCCGCAGTGTTTGTGATTTATACCCTGATGAAGACAGCTTGGCTGTCGAAACGTTGGTATTACATTTTTGCATCTGAGCTCCTAGAGTTTACGGCTCTCCTTCATTTTCATGTTTCTCAATCCCATACCTTCGCTTCCCCTTTTGGACTGACTGGATACTCAGCTTGTTGGATTGTCTCAGATGTTTCAGAAAGTTGACATTGTCAGGAACCTGTAGCAGGCTTCCCAGTTAACTAAGAAACTGTGGCGTCGTTATTGATAATTACTTACCATGCACTGTGGTGGTCTATGGTGCAGTTTGTACTATTACCAAAACACATCTATAGGCTTCTACAGTACTACCCCAGTCCTATATTAAATATTACAGTACTACCCCAGTCCTATATTAAATATAGCAGTACTTCCCCAGTCCTATATTAAATATAACAGTACTATCAGGTATTAAGTGAAGACCCAGATACAGACCATGTTGAATAAACAATAGTTTAATATTCCAACAGGAGCAGGAAATAGACAGGTAAAGACAGGCAGGGGTCAGTAAACAAAAGGTCGGGCAACTGTACCGGGTACTGTTAGCTAGCTAAAGTTAGCTGTCTAGCTCACTAGCTAAGTGTATGTTCTCCACTTTCTGGAGGACCGAGTTTTGAAATCAGTGAAATTTGAGGATGATAGCTAAGGAGATGGAGTAAACACCAGTCTGGATTACATCGTCAAACTAAGGGCAACCATGCATGGCATCATGCAGGAGACCCGTCCAACCATGATGTATACTGGTAAGATAGACTAGCTAGCTACATTTTCAGATATTACACATTTCTAATTTTGACAGGAAGTGGTTTCATTTCAAGTGTACTGTTAGCTAGCAAATGTTAGCTGGCTGGGTCGCTAGCTATCGTTATGTGTATGATCTTATTCTTCGTATCTCAGACACATTTTCTTGACGAGTTATAGTCATAGAACCTGGTTGGTTAGCTACCTACAGATTCACGCAGGGTAGTAACGTCATGAGTTGTGATTATGGTCCATTGTTTCGCTAACTAGCTACATGTCTTAACAAAAGACTCAACTCTATTTTTGAAAAAAGTATTTTCATTTCAAGTTTGTGTTTTTTGCTAGCCAGCTAGCTAATGTTAGCTGCCTGGCTCGCTAACTAACATGCAGTGTCATGCTTTGGGATTCATTGTTTACCTAGCTAGCTACATTTCTTCAACAAAAGACTATCGTCTGAGTGTACCAGAGTGCAGAATAACTGATGCAACACCCGTTGAATATGTACGGTGTCAGTAAACGTCAGCAACAAAGTGTAATTCAATTGTTGCCAGCAGCACAGTTACAGTCACCAACGCTCTGGATAACATGAAAAAAGCCTAACCAGCTCTGCTAGGATGAGTAAAATGGTCGGAGTGAGGTGTTCTCTCATTATGTGTCTGGAAGTAGCTAGCAAGCTAGCCAGTTAGCTTGGGGGCTTGACTGTAGTTGTGAGGTCAGTGCTTTCGGATCAACCCTACTTATTGGCCAGAGAGTCCAGTGTGCTGCTCTGAACCTGAAACAACAGATAGGGCAAGTAATGTTCAGTGAGCTGTTCTCTCTCTCTCTCTCTCTCTCTCTCTCTCTCTCTCTCTCTCTCTCTCTCTCTCTCTCTCTCTCTCTCTCTCAGATGTCTGGAAGTAGCTGGCAAGTTAGTACAGAACGCACGGATAAACCCTTAAACAGATGGGTGGGGCTAAGGCTTAAGAGGGTGTGAACAATGCTGAATGGGTGTAGACAAGGAAGGGCTCTCCAATCGTAGAACCAAAACACTGAAATACGGTTTTCTCAAAAGTGAGTTTGCAAGTTGATCATTTTTTAAAGCAGAATTACTTTCCCGTTGTTTCCTCAAAAGCAGTGTATGATATACCATTTTGTAGCTCTGAGTCTCTACTATTATCCAAAGTAAAAAACAGAAGTACAAATGTTGCTACATAAGACCGAATCCAGGTGGTGAGTCACATCCAGGTGGTAATGCACATTTCCTCTTCTGCTTGAAGGAGTTCCCACATATGCTGAGCACTTGTTGGCTGCTTTTCCTTCTCTTTGCGGTACAACTCATCCCAAAACATCTCAGCTGGGTTGAGGACAGGTGATTGTGGAGGCCAGGTCATCTGATGCAGCACTCTATCACTTTCCTTATTTGTCAAATAGCCCTTACACGGCCTGGTGGTGTGTTTTGGGTCATTTTGATGTTGAAAACCAAATGATAGACCCACTAAGCTCAAACCAGATGGGATGGCGTATCGCTGCAGAATGCTGTGGTAGTCATGCTGGTTAAGTGTGCCTTGAATTCTAAATAAATCACCAACAGTGTCACCAGCAAAGCACCATCACACCTCCTCCTCCATGCTTCACGGAGTGAACCACACACCTCCTCCTCCATGCTTCACAGTGGGAACCACACATGTGGAGGTCATCTGAAACTAACTATGGGAATACTTTGCTTACAGAGCAGATGAGAGGCATCTCACTGAAACAACTAAGCAAAAGGTGTTACAAATTAATGCAGGGGGGATCATGTGTGGGGTACAGAGATGAGGTAGTCATTCAAAAATCATGTTAAAATCCATGCAACTTATTATGTTACTTATTAAGCAAATGTTTTACTCCTGAACGTATTTAGGCCTGCCATGACAAAGGGGTTGAAAAGATATTGAATCAAGACATTTCAGAATATTAATATAATATAATTAATATAATAATATAAAAAAAATATTATAATAATAATTCCACTTCGACATTATGGTTCATTGTGTGTAAAAGCCAGTGACACAAAATCTCAATTAAATCCATTCTACATTTGGATTTGGTTTTCAGTGTTGACTAATTCAAAAGGGCTGTTTTGTTTTCACTAAGAAAAATGTTTCCATGGTTTCTATCGTCTGTCTTCAACCTCTTTCTAAAATCTTCATTGTAATGAAAACTGTATTTAGTCTCACATATCTTTGGCACGTACCATGGCACAGTGAGGTTTAGAGAGAGAGTCAATATGTTGCCGGGGTAACGCTGTTTAAACAGCTGCTAGGCTACACACACACACACACACACACACACACACACACACACACACACACACACACACACACACACACACACACACACACACACACACACACACACACACACACACACACACACACACACACACACACACCACCAGAAACAGTCAGTGTACGTCCCAAATTACACCCTATCCCCTAGTATATAGCACACTACTTCTGACCAGAGCCATATGGGCGCTAGTCAAACGTAGTGCACTATAAAGGGAATAGGGTGTCAACTGCTAGACAACACTCATTGGCTGATTCCTAAATAGGGTGCCATTTTTCGATGCATTGTTTAAAAAGTCATATTTCTGTCAGTTGAGGGAACTTGAATTGTTGGGGGAGTTTATATGCACATCATAGGAGAATCTAGGAGAAAATTGTTTGTGACTTTTTATGAGTAATGCATAATTATTCACAACTCAGTGTTTGAACGTTCAGTTTCTTTTTGTCTTTGATTGTGGGCTTGAGGATTGGGAGCTCGGCTAGCCGCCAATAATCGTGTTATTTTCAAAAGGCTCATTCTGTGTTATTACCCTCCCTTCTCCTCCCCCTGCGACGATAAAAGCGTCACAACAATATCTGGAGAAATGGCCATTATTCAATATGTATTAAAGAAGCAACCGATCAAGGACTAGGCTTAGAAGAGAGACTGTAGGAATCCCAAATGACGTCCTATTTCTTATATAATGCACTACATTTTACCAGAGCCCTGAGCTCTATAGAGGAAAGCGGGTGGCATTTAGGACTTAACCAATAGCAGCGAGAGGAGACAAACTCATCATTTCTCGTCGGAGGGGAGTTGAGACGTTGTGATTTAGAGACGGCACCCTATACCCTATATAGTGCACTACTTTTGATTAGAACCCTATGGGCCCTGCTCAAATGCAGTGCACTGAAAAAGGAGAATAGAGTGCCATTTGGGATGAATCCATTTGGTTCACCTGCTGGGAGGGGACCGTCCAATCAAATCGGCATCCATTAAAACCCCATGTGATGGTGGCTGGAAGGATAGCGACAGACAGACTGACAGCACTAACTTACAAACCTTCAAAAATCATTCAGATCTCTTTACTTTTTCCCACATTTTGTTCTGTTACAGACTGAATTTAAAATGGATTAAATAGAGATTTTTTTTTTTGTGTCACTGGCTTACACACCATACCCCATAATGTCAAAGTGGAATTATGTTTGTCAGAAGTTTTACACATTCATTACAAATGAAAAGATGAAATGTCACGAGTCAATAAACATTCAACCCCTTCGTTGTGGCAAACTTAAATAAAAGTTCAGGAGTAAAAATGAATTTACAAGTCACATAATAGACTCACTCTGTGTGCCATATTAGTGTTTAATAGTGTTTAGTGTTTAATGACTACCTCATGTCTGTACCACCACACATACGATTTCCTGTAAGGTCCCTCAGTCAAACAGTGAAATTCAAATACAGATTTAACCACAAAGGCCAGGGAGGCTTTCCCAATGCCTTGCAAAGAAAGGAACCTAACTCAGTTGCCGGAGAGGAAGGAAACCACTCAGGGATTTCGCCATGAGGCCAATGGTGACTTTAAAACAGTTACAGAGTTTAATGGCTGTGACAAGAGAAAACTGAGGATGGATAAACAACATTGTAGCTACTCCGCAATACTAATGACAGAGTGAAAAGGAGGAAGCCTGTACAGAATTTAAAAAATATTCCAAAATATGCATTCACTGAAAGTGTACCACACCCTTATGTACCGACATGTGAAAACGAGGGCGGGCGGTCTATACATATTGAAGTTAAAAGGAGCAGCTCTGAATCAATAATAAATATACACAATAATAAATATACACAATAATAAATATACATATTACGACTGTATATACCGATTCGTATCAGGTTGACAAAATATGTTACAATACCCAACAGTGATTGTCATAACAATACATGAACCAGATTGCGTTTAGAGGGAATGGCTAAGGGGAAAATCCTCATTAAATCCTGTTGGAGACATGGTTTCCAATCAGAATATCAAGTAGGATTCTCTTTGCAATAGAAGTCTATCGATGTCCCCCCCCCCTCAGGATTTTGTCATGCTCGATACTCATGTACTTTAATGAGGCCACGTTGTATCTGGCATAATCATAAATTGTACTTTTTAGGGTCTTGGTTTCCGATCCTACTCCTATGTTTGGATATGCTTTTTCTTGAGTTCCCGGCTCGTCTTGCCCACATAGGCCAGGCCACAAGGGCATTTCTATAGGTATACTATGTTTTTAGTAACACAATAAAAAGGCGTGTAAAAAGTCAAGGAGTGTGAGTACTTGTTGAAGGAACTGTTCCTTTAAAAGTGCAATCTTGGAATCTGGGATTCGAACGATAACAAAGCAGCCACCCTCACATTTATTTGTATTTTTTATAAACAGCTGAGGTATAGAGCTGGAGAAATGTAACCACATTAAACATTGTAGACAGAGCTATCGAGGTCACTTTATATTTTACAATAATCAACAACCTAAATATAACAAATTGATTCATCAAAAACATGGATGTACAAATACCAGATTACACCTTTTTACTCAGAAAGAATCTAGAAACTCCAGCCACGTGATACTTTATGTGTTTGATTCAGAAACTCCAGCCACGTGATTCATTATGTGTGTAATTCAGAAACTCCAGCCACGTGAATCGTTATGTGTTTGATTCAGAAACTCCAGCCATGTGATTCGTTATGTGTTTGATTCAGAAACTCCAGCCATGTGATTCGTTATGTGTTTGATTCAGAAACTCCAGCCATGTGATTCGTTATGTGTTTGATTCAGAAACTCCAGCCATGTGATTCGTTATGTGTTTGATTCAGAAACTCCAGCCATGTGATTCGTTATGTGTTTGATTCAGAAAACTCCAGCCACGTGATTCGTTATGTGTTTGATTCAGAAACTCCAGCCATGTGATTCGTTATGTGTTTGATTCAGAAACTCCAGCCATGTGATTCGTTATGTGCGTGATTCAGAAACTCCAGCCATGTGATTCGTTATGTGCGTGATTCAGAAACTCCAGCCATGTGATTCGTTATGTGCGTGATTCAGAAAACTCCAGCCACGTGATTCATTATGTGCGTGATTCAGGAACTCCAGCCATGTGATTCATAAACTCTGTGTGATTGGTTGAAAAGGAAGAAGGCTGGGTGTAAATATTGAATTATGTCATCATAAGTTATATTTTTAGCACAGAGCTAGCTTCATACTGTGTTCGGCCTGTACCCTACTACAGTGTTATTTCTTCATTTTGATGTCTTGGACCCTAAGAACATCCAGAACAGAATGGCATTACAAAGCAGCGGTGACAACATCTACATTAAATTAAATATGGTATTAAATATGGTATTAAATATGGTATTAAATATGGAATTAAATATGGTATTAAATATGGTATTACATATGGTATTACATATGGTATTACATACAGTATTAAATATGGTATTAAATATGGTATTAAATATGATATTACATACAGTATTAAATATGGTATTAAATATGGTATTAAATATGGTATTACATATGGTATTAAATATGGTATTACATATGGTATTACATATGGTATTAAATATGGTATTACATATGGTATTAAATATGGTATTAAATATGGTATTAAATATGGATGTAATATGGTATTACATATGGTATTACATATGGTATTAAATATGGTATTACATATGGTATTAAATATGGTATTAAATATGGTATTAAATATGGTATTAAATATGGTATTACATATGGTATTAAATATGGTATTACATATGGTATTAAATATGGTATTACATATGGTATTACATATGGTATTAAATATGGTATTAAATATGGTATTAAATCTGGTATTACATATGGTATTACATATGGTATTAAATATGGTATTAAATATGGTATTAAATATGGTATTACATATGGTATTACATATGGTATTAAATATGGTATTAAATATGGTATTAAATCTGGTATTACATATGGTATTAAATATGGTATTACATATGGTATTACATATGGTATTACATATGGTATTAAATATGGTATTAAATATGGTATTAAATATGGTATTAAATATGGTATTACATATGGTATTAAATATGGTATTAAATATGGTGTTACATATGGTATTAAATATGGTATTACATATGGTATTACATATGGTATTACATTTGGTATTAAATATGGTATTAAATATGGTATTACATATGGTATTAAATATGGTATTAAATATGGTATTAAATATGGTATTAAATATGGTATTAAATATGGTATTACATATGGTATTACATATGGTATTAAATATGGTATTAAATATGGTATTAAATATGGTATTACATATGTTATTACATATGGTATTAAATATGGAATTAAATATGGTATTAAATATGGTATTACATGATACGTACAGTGACATAACATCTGAAACACACGATCACATTACTTTGCAGCTTGTCGATTTTTTATTTTTTATTTTTATTTTTTTTAAGCACACTGAATAATCAATGACCTATAAATTGAAGTAAGCTTTGATATCTTAGGTTAAGACATAATAGGAGGATTAGTTTAAACATCTCAGTATTCTCCCTGATCTGATTTCTATGTGGTTATTTAGAGAGAGAGAGTCAGTGGCAGTCCCAAACACCACCCCATTCCCTGTGCAGTGCACTACTTTTGACTAGGGCCAATAGGGCTCTGATACAAAGTAGTGCACTTTATAGGGAAAATGATGCCATTTAGGATACAGACCCTGTTTAGTACCACCCCACAGCCTGCTGGTCTTACTGTTGGTCTTACTGCTGGTCTTACTGCTGGTCTTACTGCTGGTCTTACTTGTCTGGCTGGGTTTATGTGAGGGGAGAGAGAAATAGAGCAAGGGAGAGGGAGAGAGAGAGAGAGAGATACAGAGAGAGAGAGAGAGAGAGAGAGAGAGAGAGAGAGAGAGAGAGAGAAGTAGAGTGATCGAGAGAGAGAGGGGAAGAAAGAGAGAGAGGGGGAAGAGAAAGGTATGTTGAGAGAGAGTTAGAGAGAGAGAGACGTAGTGAAGGAGAAAAGGCAGAGAAAGAGAGAGAAAGAGAGGGAGATGCAGAGGGAGAGAGAGAAAGAGAGGGAGATGCAGAGAGAGAGAGAGAAAGAGAGGGAGATGCAGAGAGAGAGAGAGAAAGAGAGGGAGATGCAGAGAGAGAGAGAGAAAGAGAGGGAGATGCAGAGAGAGAGAGAAAGAGAGGGAGATGCAGAGAGAGAGAGAAAAGAGAGGGAGATGCAGAGAGAGAGAGAAAGAGAGGGGAGATGCAGAGAGAGAGAGAGAAAGAGAGGGAGATGCAGAGAGAGAGAAAGAGAGGGAGATGCAGAGAGAGAGAGAGAAAGAGGGAGATGCAGAGAGAGAGAGAGAGAAAGAGAGGGAGATGCAGAGAGAGAGGGAGATGCAGAGATGCAGAGAGAGAGAAAGAGAGGGAGATGCAGAGAGAGAGAGAAAGAGAGGGAGATGCAGAGAGAGAGAGAGAAAGAGAGGGAGATGCAGAGAGAGAGAGAGAGAGAGAGATGCAGAGATGCAGAGAGAGAGAGAGAAAGAGAGGGAGATGCAGAGAGAGAGAGAGAAAGAGAGGGAGATGCAGAGAGAGAGAGAGAAAGAGAGGGAGATGCAGAGAGAGAGAGAAAAGAGGGAGATGCAGAGAGAGAGAGAGAGAAGAGGAGATGCAGAGAGAGAGAGAAAGAGAGGGAGATGCAGAGAGAGAGAGAGAAAGAGAGGGATGAGAGAGAGAGAGAGAAATGCAGAGAGAGAGAGAGAGAGGGAGATGCAGAGAGAGAGAGAGAGAAAGAGAGGGAGATGCAGAGAGAGAGAGAGAGAGAAAGAGAGGGAGATGCAGAGAGAGAGAGAGAGAGAGAGAGGGAGATGCAGAGAGAGAGAGAGAAAAGAGAGGGAGATGCAGAGAGAGAGAGAGAGAGGGAAGAGAGGAGAGATGCAGAGAGAAAGAGAGGGAGATGCAGAGAGAGAGAGAAGAGAGATGCAGAGATGCAGAGAGAGAGAGAGAGAGAGGGAGATGCAGAGAGAGAGAGAGAGAGAGAGAGAGAGATGCAGAGAGAGAGAGAGAGAGAGATGAGAGAGAGAGAGAGAAAGAGAGGGAGATGCAGAGAGAGAGAGAAAGAGAGGGAGATGCAGAGAGAGAGAGAAAGAGAGGGAGATGCAGAGAGAGAGAGAAAGAGAGGGAGATGCAGAGAGAGAGAGAGAAAGAGAGGGAGATGCAGAGAGAGAGAGAGAGAAAGAGAGGAGATGCAGAGAGAGAGAGAGAGAGAGAGATGCAGAGAGATGCAGAGAGAGAGAGAGATGCAGAGAGAGGAGATGCAGAGATGCAGAGAGAGAGAGAAAGAGAGGGAGATGCAGAGATGCAGAGAGAGAGAGAGAGAAGAGAGGGAGATGCAGAGAGAGAGAGAGAAAGAGAGGGAGATGCAGAGAGAGAGAGAGAAAGAGAGGGAGATGCAGAGAGAGAGAGAGAGATGCAGAGATGCAGAGATGCTCTTGCTGCTTGTTGCTCAGCCTTGTTTTGGGACACAGCTGGAGAGCCTCTAAAACACAAGTTAGATGTCGGCTAGGGGGCGTGTCACGTGGCTTCTAAATGCCTCCTTAAGACAGCCCCACGCTGGGTTTCCCTTTGCATCCCAAATGGCACCCTATTCCCCATTTAGTGCACTACTTTTGACTATAGAGCTCTGGTTAAAAGCAGTGCAATATGTAGGGAATAGAGTGCCATTTGGGATGCAGGCAATGTACTTTGGTCCTGACTCAATTCAGCCCACTCTACTGTTGTACCAAAACAACACTTAATGCCCTTTGTGCTGAGCTCTTCTCACAACTCCCTCTGTGCTGAGCTGTCCTCACAACTCCCTCTGTGCTGAGCTCTTCTCACAACTCCCTCTGTGCTGAGCTGTCCTCACAACTCCCTCTGTGCTGAGCTGTCCTCACAACTCCCTCTGTGCTGAGCCCTTTTCAAATCAAATCAAATCAAATGTTATTTGTCACGTACACATGGTTAGCAGATGTTAATGCGAGTGTAGCGAAATGCTTGTGCTTCTAGTTCCGACAATGCAGTAATAGCCAATGAGTAATCTAACCTAACAATTCCAAAACTACTACCTTATACACACAAGTGTAAAGGGATAAAGAATATGTACATAAAGATATATGAATGAGTGATGGTACAGAACGGCATAGGCAAGATACAGTAGATGGTATCGAGTACAGTATATACATATGAGATGAGTAATGTAGGGTATGTAAACAAAGTGGCATAGTTTAAAGTGGCTAGTGATACATGTATTACATAAAGATGCAGTAGATGATATAGAGTACAGTATATACATATACATATGAGATGAGTAATGTAGGGTATGTAAACATTATATTAAGTAGCATTGTTTAAAGTGGCTAGTGATATGTTTTTACATCAATTTCCATCAATTCCCATTATTAAAGTGGCTGGAGTTGAGTCAGTGTGTTGGCAGCAGCCACTCAATGTTAGTGGTGGCTGTTTAACAGTCTGATTGCCTTGAGATAGAAGTTATTTTTCAGTCTCTCGGTCCCAGCTTTGATTCACCTGTACTGACCTCGCCTTCTGGATGGTAGCGGGGTGAACAGGCAGTGGCTCGGGTGTTTGTTGTCCTTGATGATCTTTATGGCCTTCCTGTAACAACGGGTGGTGTAGGTGTCCTGGAGGGCAGGTAGTTTGCCCCCGGTGATGCGTTGTGCAGACCTCACTACCCTCTGGAGAGCCTTACGGTTGAGGGCGGAGCAGTTGCCGTACCAGGCGTTGATACAGCCCGCCAGGATGCTCTCGATTGTGCATCTGTAGAAGTTTGTGAGTGCTTTTGGTGACAAGCCAAATTTCTTCAGGCTCCTGAGGTTGAAGAGGCGCTGCTGTGCCTTCTTCACGACACTGTCTGTGTGGGTGGACCAATTCAGTTTGTCCGTGATGTGAGGAAGTTACTACCCTCTCCACTACTGTCCGGTCGATATGGATAGGGGGGTGTTCCCTCTGTTTCCTGAAATCCACAATCATCTCCTTTGTTTTATTGCCGTTGAGTGTGAGGTTATTTTCCTGACACCACACTCCGAGGGCGCTCACCTTCTCCCTGTAGGCCGTCTCGTCGTTGTTGGTAATCAAGCCTACCACTGTAGTGTCGTCCGCAAACTTGATGATTGAGTTGGAGGTGTGCAGTCATGGGTGAACACAGGTACAGGAGAGGGGGGTGGAGATGTTGTTACCTACCCTCACCACCTGGGGCAGCTCATCAGGAAGTCCAGTACCCAGTTGCACAGGGCGGGGTCGAGACCCAGGGTCTCCAGCTTAATGATGAGTTTGGAGGGTACTATGGTGTTAAATGCCGAGCTGTAGTCGATGAACAGCATTCTCACATAGGTATTCCTCTTGTCCAGATGGGTTAGGGCAGTGTGCAGTGTGGTTCCGATTGCGTCGTCTGTGGGACCTATTTGGGCGGTAAGCAAATTGGAGTGGGTCTAGGGTGTCAGGTAGGGTGGAGGTGATATGGTCCTTGACTCGTCTCTCAAAGCACTTCACGATGACGAAAGTGAGTGCTACAGGGCGGTAGTCGTTTAGCTCAGTTACCTTAGGTTTATTGGGAACAGGGACAATGGTGGCCCTCTTGAAGCATGTGGGAACAGCAGACTGGGATAAGGATTGATTGAATATGTCCATAAACACAACAGCCAGCTGGTCTGTGCATGCTCTGAGGACGTGATTGGGGATGCTGTCTGGGCCTGCAGGCATGCGAGGGTAAACAGGCTTAAATGTTTCACTCACCTCGGCTGCAGTGAAGGAGAGTCCTCAGGTTTTGGTAGTGGGCCGTGTCAGTGGCACTGTATTGTCCTCAAAGCGAGCAAAACATTATTTAGTCTGCGGCAAGACATCCTGGTCCGCGATGGGGCTGGTTTTCTTTTTGTAAGCCATGACTGACTGTAGACCCTGCACCATACCTCTTGTGTCTGAGCCGTTGAATTGCGACTCTATACTGACGCTTAGCTTGTTTGAATGTCTTGCGGAGGGAATAGCTACCCTCTTGGTATTCGGTCATGTTTCCGGTCACCTTGCCCTGGTTAAAAGCAGTGATTCGCACTTTCAGTTTCACCCGAATGCTGCCATCAATCCACGGTTTCTGGTTTGGTAATGTTTTAATCGTTGCTATGGGTACGACATTGTCAACCTACTTTCTAATGAACTCGCTCACCGAATCAGCGTATTCGTCAATGTTGTTGTTTGACGCAATGCTGAACATATCCCAATCCACGTGATGGAAGCAGTCTTGGAGTGTGGAATCAGATTGGTCGGACCAGCGTTGAACAGACCTCAGCGCGGGAGCTTCTTGTTTTAGTTTCTGTCTGTAGGCAGGAAGTAACAAAATGGAGTCGTGGTCAGCTTTTCCGAAAGGAGGGCGGAGAAGGGCCTTATATGTGTCGCGGAAAGTTAGGATAGCAATGATCCAGGTTTTACCAGCCCTGGTTGCGCAATCGATATGCTGATACAATTTAGGGATCCTTGTTTTCAGATTAGCCTTGTTAAAATCCCCAGCTACAATGAATGCAGTCTCAGGATATGTGGTTTCCAGTTTGCATAGAGTCAAATAAAGTTTGTTCAGGGCCATCGATGTGTCTGCTTGGGGGGGAATATATACGGCTGTGATTATAATCGAAGAGAATTCCCTTGGTAGATAATGCGGTCGACATTTGATTGTGAGGAAATTTAAGTCAGGTGAACAGAAGGACTTGAGTTCCTGTATGTTGTTATGATCACACCACGTCTCATTAATCATAAGGCATACACCCCCCCCGCCCCTCTTCTTACCAGAATGATGCTTGTTTCTGTCAGCACGATGCGTGAAGAAACCAGCTGGCTGCACCGACTCCGATATCGTCACTGGAGTGAGCCACGTTTCCGTGAAGCAAAGAACGTTACAGTCTCTGATGTCTCTCTGGAATGCTACCCTTGCTCGGATTTCATCAACCTTGTTGTCAAGAGACTGGACATTGGCGAGTAGTATGCTAGGGAGTGCTGCGCGTATGTGCCCATCTCCGGAGCCTGACCAGAAGACCGCTTCGCTTGCCTCTTTTACGACATCGTTGTTATCGGTCCTCGGCTGGGATCCGATCCATTGGAAGGCAGAACACAGGATCCGCTTCGGGAAAGTCATATTCCTGTTCGTAATGATGGTGTGTTGACGTTGCTCTTATATTCAGTAGTTCCTCCCGACTGTGTGTAATGAAACCTAAGATTACCTGGGGTACCAATGTAAGAAATAACACGTAAAAAAAAAAAAATACTGCATAGTTTCCTAGGAACGCGAAGCGAGGCGGCCATCTCTGTCGGCGCAACTCCCTCTGTGCTGAGCTATTCACACAACTCCCTCTGTGCTGAGCTCTTCTCACAACTCCCTCTGATCAATTAATGTATTTACACTTCCTGTTTTGTCAATTAATGCCATTACAATTCCTAAATGGTCAATTAATCTATTTACACTTCCGAATTGCCACATTCATGTATTTACACTTCCTAATGCTGGATCAAATCCCAGAGCTGACAAGGTCAAAATCTGTCCATCTGCCCTTGAGCAAGGCAGTTAACCCACTGTTCCCCAGGCGCCGAAGACGTGGATGTCGATTAAGGCAGCCCCCCCGCACCTCTCTGATTCAGAGTGGGTTGGGTTAAATGAAAAAGACACGTTTCAGTTGAAGGCATTCAGTTGGGCAACTGACTAGGTATCCCCCTTTCCCCTAATTGATCAATTCATGTCTTTACGCTCCATAATTGGTCAATTCATGTCTTTACACTTTCCAATTGGTCAATTCATGTCTTTACACTTCCTAATTGGTCAATTCATGTCTTTACACTCCATAATTGGTCAATTCATGTCTTTACACTTCCTAATTGGTCAATTCACGTCTTTACACTTCCTAATTGGTCAATTCATGTCTTTACACTTTCCAATTGGTCAATTCATGTCTTTACACTTCCTAATTGGTCAATTCATGTCTTTACACTCCATAATTGGTCAATTCATGTCTTTACACTTCCTAATTGGTCAATTCATGTCTTTACACTTCCTAATTGGTCAATGCATGTCTTTACCCTTCCTAATTGCTCAATTCATGTCTTTACACTTCCTAATTGGTCAATTCATGTCTTTACACTCCATAATTGGTCAATTCATGTCTTTACACTTCCTAATTGGTCAATTCATGTCTTTACACTTCATAATTGGTCAATTCATGTTTTTACACTTCCTAATTGGTCAATTCATGTCTTTACACTTCCTAATTTGTCAATTCATGTTGTTACACTTCCTAATTTGTCAATTCATGTCTTTACACTTCCTAATTGGTCAATTCATGTTTTTACACTTCCTAATTTGTCAATTCATGTTGTTACACTTCCTAATTGGTCAATTCATGTCTTTACACTTCCTAATTGGTCAATTCATGTCTTTACACTTCCTAATTGGTCAATTCATGTCTTTACACTTCCTCATTGGTCAATTCATGTCTTTACACTTCCTAATTGGTCAGAAGATGTCTATGCAGCCTAAAGAACCAGAGTTGTGAACATATAAATCAAATCACTAGAAAGCAGGAAGAAAAAGCAGGAAGTACAGCATTACATCTGTGCTTAGTTAACAGTCAACCCACCCGACAAGGTGGAAAATTGTCCTAGTTCAATGGTGACGGATTGGCTAACAGTCCAGTTCCTCACCCATGGTAATAACGACTCAACTTGTTATTGAAGAACCGCATGGCTTCTGAAAAGAGATTATGGTGAGATGCTTTTCTACCGTTCTCCTGCTCTATGTACGTACTGAAAAAATATATAAACGCAACGTGTAAAGGGTTGGTCCCATGTTTCATGAGCTGAAATTAAAGATCCCTGAAATGTTCCATATGCACTAAAATCACATCCCTGTTAGGGAGTGTTTATCATTTGCCAAGATAATCCATCCTCCTGACAAATGTGGCATATCAAGAAGCTGATTAAATGGCATGATCATTACACAGGTGCACCTTGTGCTGGGGACAATAAAAGACTACTCTAAATTGTACAGTTTTGACACAAAACACAATGCCACAGATGTAAAACAATTGCTGACTGCAGAAATGTTCACCAGAAGCTGATTAAATGGCATGATCATTACACAGGTGCACCTTGTGCTGGGGACAATAAAAGACTACTCTAAATTGTACAGTTTTGACACAAAACACAATGCCACAGATGTAAAACAATTGCTGACTGCAGAAATGTTCACCAGAAGCTGATTAAATGGCATGATCATTACACAGGTGCACCTTGTGCTGGGGACAATAAAAGACTACTCTAAATTGTACAGTTTTGACACAAAACACAATGCCACAGATGTAAAACAATTGCTGACTGCAGAAATGTTCACCAGAAGCTGATTAAATGGCATGATCATTACACAGGTGCACCTTGTGCTGGGGACAATAAAAGACTACTCTAAATTGTACAGTTTTGACACAAAACACAATGCCACAGATGTAAAACAATTGCTGACTGCAGAAATGTCCACCAGAAGCTGTTGCCAGGTAATTGAATGTTCATTTCTCTACCATAAGCCGTGTACAACTTCATTTTAAAGAATTTGTCAGTACGTCCAGCCGGCCTGACAACTCCAGACCTCGTGTAACCACACCAACCCAGGACGTCCACATTAAGCCTCTTCACCTGAGGGATCATCTGTCACGAATATTACCGAAGGTGGCGCTCAGCGGTACCGGTCTACTAGCTATTTTTTTATTTTTTTTTTTACCTTTATTTAACCAGGCAAGTCAGTTAAGAACATATTCTTATTTTCAATGACGGCATGGGAACAGTGGGTTAACTGCCTGTTCAGGGGCAGAACGACAGTTCGGGGGTTTGAACTCACAACCTTCCGGTTACTAGTCCAACGCTCTAACCACTAGGCTACGCTGCCGCCCCGGTCCTATCACCAATCCGTTGTTCTGTGTTCCTTTGGTTTTGTCTGATTGTTAGCACCTGTTTCTTGTTTGGTTGTTAGGGTGTTAGTTTGTTCAGCCCGCTTCTGTTTCGTGCGGGCTTGTTCGTCTGTTTTGTGTTAGAGTGTATTTTGTTTGCATTTTCGGTTTTCGCGCTGTCCGTTAATATTTCTGTTCATTTGTTTTACTAATTTTGTTCATGTTATTTTTCCTGGACATTAAAGCGTGTTTTTCCCACATCCTTTTGCTCTCTGCACCTGACTCCACACCTCTTCACTCATTAATCGTAACATCATCTTAGACCAGCCACCTGGACAGCTGATGAAACTGAGGACTATAATAAAGCCCTTTTGTGTTGAAAAACAAAATTCTGATTGGCTGGGCCTGGCTCACAAGTGAGTGGGCCGATGCCCTCCCAGACCCATCCATGGCTGCGCCCCTGCACAGTCAAGAGAAATCCATACAATAGATTAGGGCCTAAATAATGGATTTCAAATGACTGATTTCCTTACATGAACTGTAACTCAGAAAAATCATTGAAATTGTAAGGATGATTCACTATGATGTGTTCACTATGAGGTGTTCACTCTGATGGGTTCACTGTGATGTATTCACTATGATGTATTCACTATGATGTATTCACTATGATGTATTCACTATGATGTATTCACTATGACATGTTCACTATGAGGTGTTCACTATGAGGTGTTCACTATGAGGTGTTCACTGTGATGTGTTCACTATGATGTGTTCACTATGATGTGTTCACTATGATGTGTTCACTATGATGTGTTCACTATGAGGTGTTCACTATGAGGTGTTCACTATGAGGTGTTCACTATGAGGTGATCACTATGATGTGTTCACTGTGATGTGTTCACTATGAGGTGTTCACTATGAGGTGTTCACTATGATGTGTTCACTGTGAGGTTTTCACTATGATGTGTTCACTATGAGGTGTTCACGTGTTCACTATGATGTGTTCACTATGATGTGTTCACTATGATGTGTTCACTATGATGTTCACTATGATGTGTTCACTATGATGTGTTCACTATGATGTGTTCACTATGATGTGTTCACTATGATGTAATGTGTTCACTATGAGGTGTTCACTATGAGGTGTTCACTATGATGTGTTCACTATGATGTGTTCACTATGAGGTGTTCACTATGATGTGTTCACTATGATGTGTTCACTATGATGTGTTCACTATGACGTGTTCACTATGATGTGTTCACTATGACGTGTTCACTATGATGTAATGTGTTCACTATGATGTGTTCACTATGATGTGTTCACTATGACGTGTTCACTATGATGGTGTTCACTATGATGTGTTCACTATGACGTGTTCACTATGATGTGTTCACTATGATGTGTTCACTATGATGTATTCACTATGATGTGTTCACTATGATGTGTTCACTATGATGTATTCACTATGACGTGTTCACTATGAGGTGTTCACTATGATGTGTTCACTATGATGTATTCACTATGATGTGTTCACTATGATGTGTTCACTATGATGTATTCACTATGAGGTGTTCACTATGAGGTGTTCACTATGATGTGTTCACTATGATGTGTTCACTATGAGGTGTTCACTATGATGTATTCACTATGATGTGTTCACTATGATGTGTTCACTATGATGTATTCACTATGATGTGTTCACTATGAGGTGTTCACTATGATGTATTCACTATGATGTGTTCACTATGATGTGTTCACTATGATGTGTTCACTATGAGGTGTTCACTATGATGTGTTCACTATGATGTGTTCACTATGAGGTGTTCACTATGATGTATTCACTATGATGTGTTCACTATGAGGTGTTCACGTGTTCACTATGATGTGTTCACTATGATGTGTTCACGTGTTCACTATGATGTGTTCACTATGAGGTGTTCACTATGAGGTGTTCACTTTGAGGTGTTCACTATGATGTAATGTGTTCACTATGATGTGTTCACTATGATGTGTTCACTATGACGTGTTCACTATGATGTATTCACTATGAGGTGTTCACTATGATGTATTCACTATGATGTGTTCACTATGATGTGTTCACTATGATGTGTTCACTATGATGTGTTCACTATGATGTATTCACTATGAGGTGTTCACTATGATGTGTTCACTATGATGTATTCACTATGATGTATTCACTATGATGTGTTCACTATGATGTGTTCACTATGATGTGTTCACTATGATGTATTCACTATGATGTGTTCACTATGATGTATTCACTATGATGTGTTCACTATGATGTGTTCACTATGACGTGTTCACTATGATGTATTCACTATGATGTATTCACTATGATGTATTCACTATGATGTGTTCACTATGATGTGTTCACTATGATGTGTTCACTATGATGTGTTCACTATGATGTAATGTGTTCACTATGATGTGTTCACTATGATGTATTCACTATGATGTATTCACTATGATGTATTCACTATGACGTGTTCACTATGATGTGTTCACTGTGATGTAATGTGTTCACTATGATGTGTTCACTATGATGTGTTCACTATGATGTGTTCACTATGATGTATTCACTATGATGTATTCACTATGATGTATTCACTATGATGTGTTCACTATGATGTATTCACTATGATGTATTCACTATGATGTGTTCACTATGATGTGTTCACTATGACGTGTTCACTATGATGTGTTCACTATGATGTGTTCACTATGATGTGTTCACTATGATGTATTCACTATGATGTGTTCACTATGAGGTGTTCACTATGATGTGTTCACTATGATGTGTTCACTATGATGTGTTCACTATGATGTGTTCACTATGAGGTGTTCACGTGTTCACTATGATGTATTCACTGTGATGTGTTCACTATGATGTATTCACTATGATGTATTCACTATGATGGTGTTCACTGTGATGTGTTCACTGTGATGTGTTCACTATGATGTGTTCACTATGACGTGTTCACTATGATGTATTCACTATGATGTATTCACTATGAGGTGTTCACTATGATGTATTCACTATGAGGTGTTCACTATGATGTATTCACTATGAGGTGTTCACTATGATGTGTTCACTATGATGTATTCACTATGAGGTGGTCACTATGATGTATTCACTATGAGGTGTTCACTATGACATGTTCACTATGACATGTTCACTATGACATGTTCACTATGATGTGTTCACTATGACATGTTCACTATGAGGTGTTCACTATGAGGTGTTCACTATGACATGTTCACTATGAGGTGTTCAATATGACATGTTCACTATGAGGTGTTCACCATGAGGTGTTCACTATGACATGTTCACTATGACATGTTCACTATGACATGTTCACTATGACATGTTCACTATGACATGTTCACTATGAGGTGTTCACTATGAGGTGTTCACTATGACATGTTCACTATGACATGTTCACTATGACATATTCACTATGATGTGTTCACTATGATGTGTTCACTATGACATGTTCACTATGATGTAATGTGTTCACTATGACATGTTCACTATGATGTAATGTGTTCACTATGACATGTTCACTATGACGTGTTCACTATGATGTGTTCACTATGATGTGTTCACTATGACATGTTTACTATGACTTATTCAGTAAACTGTAGCATGTTCAGTTATGACATGTTCACTATGTCATGTTCAATGGTATCTACTTTGATACCTCTGGTATATGAACAGACACCTGGTATATAAACATATATATTACTCTGGTATATAAACAGATACCTGGTATATAAACATATATATTACTCTGGTATATAAACAGATACCTGGTATATAAACAGATATATAACGCTGGTATATAAACAGATACCTGGTATATAAACAGATATATAACTCTGGTATATAAACAGATATATAACTCTGGTATATAAACAGATACCTGGTATATAAACAGATACCTGGTATATAAACAGATATATAACTATGGTATATAAACAGATACCTGGTATATGAACAGATACCTGGTATATAAACAGATATATTACTCTGGTATATAACAGATACCTGGTATATAAACAGATACCTGGTATATAAACAGATACCTGGTATATAAACAGATACCTGGTATATAAACAGATATATAACTATGGTATATAAACAGATACCTGGTATATGAACAGATACCTGGTATATAAACAGATACCTGGTATATAAACAGATACCTGGTATATGAACAGATATATTACCTGGTATATAAACAGATACCTGGTATATAAACAGATACCTGGTATATAAACATATATATTACTCTGGTATATAAACAGATACCTGGTATGTGAACAGATATAAACTCAACCCAAAAAATAAATGTCCTCTCAACGTCAACTGTGTTTATTTTCAGCAAACTTAACATGTCTAAATATTTGTATGAACAAGATTAAAAAACGGATACATAAACTGAACAAGTTCCACAGACATGTGACATAATGTATCCCTGACCACCCAGTTACCTGACCACCCAGTAGTCTGACCACCCAGTGACCTGACCTCAGACATGTGACTAACAGAAATTGAATAACGTGTCCCTGAACAAAGGGGGGTCAAAATCAAAAGTAACAGTCAGTATCGGGTGTGGCCACCAGCTGCATTAAGTACTGCAGTTCATCTCCTCCTCATGGACTGCACCAGATGTGTCAGTTCTTGCTGTGAGATGTTACCCCACTCTTCCACCAAGGCACCTGCAAGGTCCCGAACGTTTCTGTGGGGAATGGCCCTAGCCCTCACCCTCCGATCCAACAGGTCCCAGACGTGCTCAGTGGGATTCGACCCGGGCTCTTCGCTGGCCATGGCAGAATACTGACATTCCTGTCTTGCAGGAAATCACGCAGAGAACGAGCAGTATGGCTGGTGGCATTGTCATGCTGGAGGGTCATGTCAGGATGAGCCTGCAGGAAGGGTACCACATGAAGGAGGGTCATGTCAGGATGAGCCTGCAGGAAGGGTACCACATGAGGGAGGGTCATGTCAGGATGAGCCTGCAGGAAGGGTACCACATGAGGGAGGAGGATGTCTTCCCTGTAACACACAGCTTTGAGACAAAACCACGACTCGTCAGTGAAGAGCACTTTTACCAGTCCTGTCTGGTCCAGCGACGGTGGGTTTGTGCCCACAGGCGACATTGTTGCCGGTGATGTCTGGTGAGGACCTGCCTTACAACAGGCCTACAAGCCCCCAGTCCAGCCTCTCTCAGCCTATTGTGGACAGTCTGAGCACTGATGGAGGGATTGTGCGTTACCTGTGTAACTCAGGCAGTTGTTGTTGCCATCCTGTACCTGTCCCACAGGTGTGATGTTCGGATGTACCGATCCTGTGCAGGTGTTGTTACATGTGGTCTGCCACGGCGAGGACGATCAGCTGTCTGTCCTGTCTACCTGTACCACTGTCTTAGGAGTCTCACAGTACGGACATTGCAATGTATTGCCCTGGCCACATCTGTAGTCCTCATGCCTCCTTGCAGCATGCCTAAGACACGTTCACACAGATGAGCAGGGACCCTGGGCATCTTTCTTTTGGTGTTTTTCAGAGTCAGTAGAAAGACCTCTTTAGTGTACTAAGTTTTCATAACTGTGACCTTAATTGCCTGCCGTCTGTAAGCTGTTAGTGTCTTAACGACCGTTCCACAGGTGCATATTGATTAATTGTTTATGTTTCATTGAACAAGCATTGAAAACAGTGTTTAAACCCTTTACAATGAAGATATGTGAAGTTATTTTGATTTTTACGAATTATCTTTGAAAGACAGGGTCCTGAAAAAGGGACTTTTCTTTTTTTTGCTGAGTTTATAACAGCATATTATTGCTGAGTTTATAACAGCATATTATTGCTGAGTTTATAACAGCATATCATTGCTGAGCCATCAGCTTTTACTTTAAAGACCGATACCTTTCATCTGAGCCACTGAGAGAGTGGGATCGCCTCTATACTCTTAGAGGGCTCATACTGTTGTAACATTCATATATATTACTCTGACATGTTACTCTGGTATATAAACAGATATATTACTCCGGTATATAAACAGATACCTGGTATATAAACAGATTTATAACAAAGACAGAACTAGTTTGACAATGCTAGAGACACACAATTACCTCTAACGCTGAACATCTAGAATTCACGTGATGAGTCAACAGCCACCTACCTAAGAGGACACGGGATACGTCCCAAACATGGCAACCCATCCACTTAGTAGTGTACTAGAATTCACGTGATGAGTCAACAGCCACCTACCTAAGAGGACACGGGATACGTCCCAAACATGGCAACCCATCCACTTAGTAGTGTACTAGAATTCACGTGATGAGTCAACAGCCACCTACCTAAGAGGACACGGGATACGTCCCAAACATGGCAACCCATCCACTTAGTAGTGTACTAGAATTCACGTGATGAGTCAACAGCCACCTACCTAAGAGGACACGGGATACGTCCCAAACATGGCAACCCATCCACTTAGTAGTGTACTGCATAGGAATAAGGCACTAGTTGGAACACATGTTCCCATTTCTCAGGTGAAGACGTCCTCATCAGTTATACAGAATGGACGGTAAATATTCTCGTCAGGCCTCAATTATTGGCGAATCCAAAAAAAATATGGTAATGTTTTTCTGTGGAGGCGATAGTGAAGGACGTCAGACTGCAGAAAAAAAAAAACATATCAAATGTCTCAAATGCCACCCTATTCCCTATATAGCGCACTACTTTTGATTAGAACCCTATGGGCCCTGGTCAAATGTAGTGCACTGTTTAGGGAATAGGGTGGCATTTGGGACACATCACAACAACAACACCTCCTCTCTAATGTGTCTCAGTCCACTGGGCCTCCACCATAATTACACTATCATTCACACACACACACACACACACACACACACACACACACACACACACACACACACACACACACACACACACACACACACACACACACACACACACACACACACACACACACACACACACACACACACACACACACACACACACACACACACACACACACACACACACACACACACACACACACACACACACACACACACACACACACTATAACTCTTCTCCCCTGGCAGAGTGAAGCAGGCTGATGGACAGCTTGTGAACTGAGCGAACAACATCTCAACCCACTTAATAATTAAACATATTTTCTTTCTGATGGGACCATTAGTTCCTCGATGATTTGTTCGTTTGGTGGTGTTAATATGGTGAGACGTCATTTGGAAGAATCTCATTCAGAAGAGAATGGGGTATGAACAGAATACAATGGAATAATTAAGGGCAGTGGTTTTATTCCCTCCCTCCTCCTCCTCCTCCTCCTCCACCTCCCACCTCCCCCCACCTCTGTCCTCCTCCTTTTCCTCCCTCCTCCACCTCCCACCTCCTCCACCTCAATCGTCCTACTCCTCCCCCTCCACCCCCCCATCTCTGTCCTCCACCTCAATCCTCCTACTCCTCCCCCTCACACCTGCCCCCCACCTCTGTCCTCCTCCTCCACCTCAACCCTCCTACTCCTCCCCCTCCCACCCTCCTACCTCTGTCCTCCTCTTCCACCTCAATCCTCCTACTCCTCCACCTCCCACCTACTCCACCTCAATCCTCCTACTCCTCCACCTCCCACCTACTCCACCTCAATCGTCCTACTCCTCCCCTCACACCTGCCCCCCATCTCTGTCCTCCTCCTCCACCTTAAACCTCCTACTCCTCCACCTCCCACCTCCCCCCACCTCTGTCCTCCTCCTTTTCCTCCCTCCTCCTACTCCTCCACCTCCCACCTCCTCCACCTCAATCGTCCTACTCCTCCCCCTCCACCTCCCCCCACCTCTGTCCTCCACCTCAACCCTCCTACTCCTCCCCCTCACACCTGCCCCCACCTCTGTCCTCCTCTTCCACCTCAATCCTCCTACTCCTCCACCTCCCTCCTCCTCCACCTCAATCCTCCTAATCCTCCACCTCTGTCCTCCCCCTCCACCTTCCTCCTCTCCCTCCTCCTCCTACACCTCCTCCCCATCCTCCTCCTTCTCCTCATCCTCCTCCCTCTTCCTCCTCAGGAAATCTGTGAAAAGGAACACTTTTTAAAGCTATTCTGTATCATTATGGACCTGCCAGACTCTGATCTCTTAAAGGTAGACTACATCACAAGGATGAGAGAGAGAGAGAGAGAGAGAGAGAGAGAGAGAGAGAGAGAGAGAGAGAGAGAGAGAGAGAGAGAGAGAGAGAGAGAGAGAGAGAGAGAGAGGAGTCCATCAAAACCTCTACAGAACACTCTAGTCGTGTGTTTACTTCAACAATGGATTTTTCTATTCTGAAGGGCACCACAGATCACCCTTCAGTTCAACCCCAAAATAACTTTCTGTCCAGGCCTGCTGCTTCTGATCAAGGCTGTTACTCTTTCACTTCCTGTCATAGAAACAAACATTTCAAGAACCTTTTTGAATCTCTGAAAATGGACATCTTCAATCTCCGGTTTTATCAGCCTTTCCTCTGCAGGTCAGTTCACTATGATGTCAGGGAAACTGCACGTACACAAAGCAACTTAGCGGTTCTGTGTGGTGGTTCTGGTAACTAACTGGTTACTACTGTAACTGTGTGGTGGTTCTGGTAACTAACTGGTTACTACTGTAACTGTGTGGTGGTTCTGGTAACTAACAGGTTACTACTGTAACTGTGTGGTGGTTCTGGTGACTAACAGGTTACTACTGTAACTGTGTGGTGGTTCTGGTGACTAACAGGTTACTACTGTAACTGTGTGGTGGTTCTGGTGACTAGCAGGTTACTACTGTAACTGTGTGGTGGTTCTGGTGACTAGCAGGTTACTACTGTAACTGTGTGGTGGTTCTGTGTGGTGGTTCTGGTGACTAGCAGGTTACTACTGTAACTGTGTGGTGGTTCTGGTAACTAACTGGTTACTACTGTAACTGTGTGGTGGTTCTGGTGACTAGCAGGTTACTACTGTAACTGTGTGGTGGTTCTGGTAACTAGCAGGTTACTACTGTAACTGTGTGGTGGTTCTGGTAACTAACAGGTTACTACTGTAACTGTGTGGTGGTTCTGGTAACTAGCAGGTTACTACTGTAACTGTGTGATGGTTCTGGTAACTAACAGGATACTACTGTAACTGTGTGATGGTTCTGGTAACTAGCAGGTTACTAATGTAACTGTGTGATGGTTCTGGTAACTAGCAGGTTACTACTGTAACTGTGTGGTGGTTCTGGTAACTAGCAGGTTACTAATGTAACTGTGTGATGGTTCTGGTAACTAGCAGGTTACTACTGTAACTGTGTGATGGTTCTGGTAACTAGCAGGTTACTAATGTAACTGTGTGGTGGTTCTGGTAACTAACAGGTTACTACTGTAACTGTGTGGTGGTTCTGGTAACTAGCAGGTTACTACTGTAACTGTGTGGTGGTTCTGGTAACTAGCAGGTTACTACTGTAACTGTGTGGTGGTTCTGGTAACTAGCAGGTTACTACTGTAACTGTGTGGTGGTTCTGGTAACTAGCAGGTTACTACTGTAACTGTGTGGTGGTTCTGGTAACTAACAGGTTACTACTGTAACTGTGTGATGGTTCTGGTAACTAGCAGGTTACTACTGTAACTGTGTGGTGGTTCTGGTAACTAGCAGGTTACTACTGTAACTGTGTGGTGGTTCTGGTAACTAACAGGTTACTAATGTAACTGTGTGGTGGTTCTGGTGACTAACAGGTTACTACTGTAACTGTGTGGTGGTTCTGGTAACTAGCAGGTTACTACTGTAACTGTGTGGTGGTTCTGGTGACTAGCAGGTTACTACTGTAACTGTGTGGTGGTTCTGGTGACTAACAGGTTACTACTGTAACTGTGTGGTGGTTCTGGTGACTAACAGGTTACTACTGTAACTGTGTGGTGGTTCTGGTAACTAGCAGGTTACTACTGTAACTGTGTGATGGTTCTGGTAACTAGCAGGTTACTAATGTAACTGTGTGGTGGTTCTGGTGACTAGCAGGTTACTAATGTAACTGTGTGGTGGTTCTGGTAACTAGCAGGTTACTAATGTAACTGTGTGGTGGTTCTGGTGACTAGCAGGTTACTAATGTAACTGTGTGGTGGTTCTGGTAACTAGCAGGTTACTACTGTAACTGTGTGATGGTTAACTAACTGGTTACTAATGTAACTGTGTGGTGGTTCTGGTGACTAGCAGGTTACTACTGTAACTGTGTGGTGGTTCTGTGTGGTGGTTCTGTGTGGTGGTTCTGGTGACTAGCAGGTTACTACTGTAACTGTGTGGTGGTTCTGGTGACTAACAGGTTACTACTGTAACTGTGTGATGGTTCTGGTAACTAGCAGGTTACTAATGTAACTGTGTGGTGGTTCTGGTGACTAGCAGGTTACTACTGTAACTGTGTGGTGGTTCTGGTAACTAGCAGGTTACTAATGTAACTGTGTGGTGGTTCTGGTGACTAACAGGTTACTACTGTAACTGTGTGGTGGTTCTGGTAATAATTATAATAATATAATAATATATGCCATTTAGCAGACGCTTGTTGGTTCTGGTATCCAAAGTGTGGTGGTTCTGTTACAGTCACTGTGTGTGGTGGTTCATACATTCTACGTATGTGGTGGTTCTGGTAACTAACAGGTTTACAAGCGCCATGCTCTACCAACTGAGCTACAGAACCACTAGCAGGTTACTAATGTAACTGTGTGGTGGTTCTGGTGACTAGCAGGTTACTACTGTAACTGTGTGGTGGTTCTGGTAACTAGCAGGTTACTAATGTAACTGTGTGGTGGTTCAGTGTGGTGGTTCTGGTAACTAGCAGGTTACTACTGTAACTGTGTGGTGGTTCTGGTAACTAGCAGGTTACTAATGTAACTGTGTGGTGGTTCTGGTAACTAGCAGGTTACTAATGTAACTGTGTGGTGGTTCTGGTAACTAACAGGTTACTAATGTAACTGTGTGGTGGTTCTGGTAACTAACAGGTTACTACTGTAACTGTGTGGTGGTTCTGGTAACTAGCAGGTTACTAATGTAACTGTGTGGTGGTTCTGGTGACTAACAGGTTACTACTGTAACTGTGTGGTGGTTCTGGTAACTAACAGGTTACTACTGTAACTGTGTGGTGGTTCTGGTAACTAACAGGTTACTACTGTAACTGTGTGGTGGTTCTGGTAACTAACAGGTTACTACTGTAACTGTGTGGTGGTTCTGGTAACTAACAGGTTACTAATGTAACTGTGTGGTGGTTCTGGTGACTAGCAGGTTACTACTGTAACTGTGTGGTGGTTCTGGTAACTAACAGGTTACTACTGTAACTGTGTGGTGGTTCTGGTTTACTAATGTAACTGTGTGGTGGTTCTGGTAACTAGCAGGTTACTAATGTAACTGTGTGATGGTTCTGGTAACTAGCAGGTTACTACTGTAACTGTGTGATGGTTCTGGTAACTAACAGGTTACTAGTATAGTAACTGTGTAGTGGTTATGCCACTTTAGGTTCAGACGGTTACTACTGTTTGGTTCTGGTAAACTACGTACTGTACAGTTCATGTGCATACAGGTTACTACGTAACTGTGGTTCTGGTGAATCAGGTTACCCACTACCCTGGCTAACAGGTTACTAGTGCTCTTACCAACTGAGCTACAGAAGGTTACTACTGTAACTGTGTGGTGGTTCTGGTAACTAACAGGTTACTAATGTAACTGTGTGATGGTTCTGGTAACTAGCAGGTTACTACTGTAACTGTGTGATGGTTCTGGTAACTAGCAGGTTACTACTGTAACTGTGTGATGGTTCTGGTAACTAGCAGGTTACTACTGTAACTGTGTGGTGGTTCTGGTAACTAACAGGTTACTAATGTAACTGTGTGGTGGTTCTGGTAACTAACAGGTTACTACTGTAACTGTGTGGTGGTTCTGGTAACTAACAGGTTACTACTGTAACTGTGTGATGGTTCTGGTAACTAACAGGTTACTACTGTAACTGTGTGGTGGTTCTGGTAACTAACAGGTTACTACTGTAACTGTGTGGTGGTTCTGGTAACTAACAGGTTACTAATGTAACTGTGTGGTGGTTCTGGTGACTAACAGGTTACTAATGTAACTGTGTGGTGGTTCTGGTAACTAACAGGTTACTACTGTAACTGTGTGGTGGTTCTGGTAACTAACAGGTTACTACTGTAACTGTGTGGTGGTTCTGGTAACTAACAGGTTACTACTGTAACTGTGTGGTGGTTCTGGTAACTAACAGGTTACTACTGTTAACTGTGTGTGTGGTTCTGGTAACTAACAGGTTACTACTGTAACTGTGTGGTGGTTCTGGTAACTAACAGGTTACTAATGTAACTGTGTGGTGGTTCTGGTAACTAACAGGTTACTACTGTAACTGTGTGGTGGTTCTGGTAACTAACAGGTTACTAATGTAACTGTGTGATGGTTCTGGTAACTAACAGGTTACTACTGTAACTGTGTGGTGGTTCTGGTGACTGGTTACTACTGGTTCTGGTAACTAACAGGTTACTACTGTAACTGTGTGGTGGTTCTGGTAACTAACAGGTTACTAATGTAACTGTGTGGTGGTTCTGGTGTAACAGGTTACAGGTTACTACTGTAACTGTGTGGTGGTTCTGGTAACTAACAGGTTACTACTGTAACTGTGTGGTGGTTCTGGTAACTAACAGGTTACTACTGTAACTGTGTGGTGGTTCTGGTAACTAACAGGTTACTACTGTAACTGTGTGGTGGTTCTGGTACTAGGTTACTACTGTAACTGTGTGGTGGTTCTGGTGACTAACAGGTTACTACTGTAACTGTGTGGTGGTTCTGGTGACTAGCAGGTTACTACTGTAACTGTGTGGTGGTTCTGGTAACTAACAGGTTACTACTGTAACTGTGTGGTGGTTCTGGTAACTAGCAGGTTACTACTGTAACTGTGTGGTGGTTCTGGTAACTAACAGGTTACTACTGTAACTGTGTGGTGGTTCTGGTAACTAACAGGTTACTACTGTAACTGTGTGGTGGTTCTGGTAACTAACAGGTTACTACTGTAACTGTGTGGTGGTTCTGGTAACTAACAGGTTACTACTGTAACTGTGTGGTGGTTCTGGTAACTAACAGGTTACTAATGTAACTGTGTGGTGGTTCTGGTAACTAACAGGTTACTACAACTGGTTACTACTGTAACTGTGTGGTGGTTCTGGTAACTAACAGGTTACTAATGTAACTGTGTGGTGGTTCTGGTTCTGGTTACTAATGTAACTGTGTGATGGTTCTGGTAACTAACAGGTTACTACTGTAACTGTGTGGTGGTTCTGGTAACTAGCAGGTTACTACTGTAACTGTGTGATGGTTCTGGTAACTAACAGGTTACTACTGTAACTGTGTGATGGTTCTGGTAACTAGCAGGTTACTAATGTAACTGTGTGATGGTTCTGGTAACTAGCAGGTTACTACTGTAACTGTGTGGTGGTTCTGGTAACTAACAGGTTACTAATGTAACTGTGTGGTGGTTCTGGTAACTAACAGGTTACTAATGTAACTGTGTGGTGGTTCTGGTAACTAACAGGTTACTACTGTAACTGTGTGGTGGTTCTGGTGACTAGCAGGTTACTACTGTAACTGTGTGGTGGTTCTGGTAACTAGCAGGTTACTACTGTAACTGTGTGGTGGTTCTGGTAACTAACAGGTTACTACTGTAACTGTGTGATGGTTCTGGTAACTAGCAGGTTACTACTGTAACTGTGTGGTGGTTCTGGTAACTAACAGGTTACTACTGTAACTGTGTGGTGGTTCTGGTAACTAGCAGGTTACTAATGTAACTGTGTGGTGGTTCTGGTAACTAGCTGGTTACTAATGTAACTGTGTGGTGGTTCTGGTAACAGGTTACTACTGTAACTGTACTGGTAACTAGTAGGTTACTGTGTGTGATGGTTCTGGTAACTAACAGGATACTACTGTAACTGTGTGGTGGTTCTGGTAACTAGCAGGTTACTACTGTAACTGTGTGGTGGTTCTGGTAACTAACAGGTTACTACTGTAACTGTGTGGTGGTTCTGGTAACTAACAGGTTACTACTGTAACTGTGTGGTGGTTCTGGTAACTAACAGGTTACTACTGTAACTGTGTGGTGGTTCTGGTAACTAACAGGTTACTACTGTAACTGTGTGGTGGTTCTGGTAACTAACAGGTTACTACTGTAACTGTGTGGTGGTTCTGGTAACTAACAGGTTACTACTGTAACTGTGTGGTGGTTCTGGTAACTAACAGGTTACTACTGTAACTGTGTGGTGGTTCTGGTAACTAACAGGTTACTACTGTAACTGTGTGGTGGTTCTGGTAACTAACAGGTTACTACTGTAACTGTGTGGTGGTTCTGGTAACTAACAGGTTACTACTGTAACTGTGTGGTGGTTCTGGTAACTAACAGGTTACTACTGTAACTGTGTGGTGGTTCTGGTAACTAACAGGTTACTAATGTAACTGTGTGGTGGTTCTGGTAACTAACAGGTTACTACTGTAACTGTGTGGTGGTTCTGGTAACTAACAGGTTACTACTGTAACTGTGTGGTGGTTCTGGTAACTAACAGGTTACTACTGTAACTGTGTGGTGGTTCTGGTAACTAACAGGTTACTACTGTAACTGTGTGGTGGTTCTGGTAACTAACAGGTTACTACTGTAACTGTGTGGTGGTTCTGGTAACTAACAGGTTACTAATGTAACTGTGTGGTGGTTCTGGTAACTAACAGGTTACTACTGTAACTGTGTGGTGGTTCTGGTAACTAACAGGTTACTACTGTAACTGTGTGGTGGTTCTGGTAACTAACAGGTTACTACTGTAACTGTGTGGTGGTTCTGGTAACTAACAGGTTACTACTGTAACTGTGTGGTGGTTCTGGTAACTAACAGGTTACTACTGTAACTGTGTGGTGGTTCTGGTAACTAGCAGGTTACTACTGTAACTGTGTGGTGGTTCTGGTAACTAACAGGTTACTACTGTAACTGTGTGGTGGTTCTGGTAACTAGCAGGTTACTAATGTAACTGTGTGATGGTTCTGGTAACTAACAGGTTACTACTGTAACTGTGTGGTGGTTCTGGTAACTAGCAGGTTACTACTGTAACTGTGTGATGGTTCTGGTAACTAACAGGTTACTACTGTAACTGTGTGGTGGTTCTGGTAACTAGCAGGTTACTACTGTAACTGTGTGATGGTTCTGGTAACTAACAGGTTACTACTGTAACTGTGTGGTGGTTCTGGTAACTAGCAGGTTACTACTGTAACTGTGTGATGGTTCTGGTAACTAGCAGGTTACTACTGTAACTGTGTGGTGGTTCTGGTAACTAGCAGGTTACTACTGTAACTGTGTGGGTGATGGTTCTGGTAACTAACAGGTTACTAATGTAACTGTGTGGTGGTTCTGGTGACTAACAGGTTACTAATGTAACTGTGTGGTGGTTCTGGTAACTAACAGGTTACTACTGTAACTGTGTGGTGGTTCTGGTAACTAACAGGTTACTACTGTAACTGTGTGGTGGTTCTGGTAACTAGCAGGTTACTAATGTAACTGTGTGGTGGTTCTGGTAACTAACAGGTTACTAATGTAACTGTGTGGTGGTTCTGGTAACTAACAGGTTACTACTGTAACTGTGTGGTGGTTCTGGTAACTAACAGGTTACTACTGTAACTGTGTGGTGGTTCTGGTAACTAACAGGTTACTACTGTAACTGTGTGGTGGTTCTGGTAACTAGCAGGTTACTACTGTAACTGTGTGGTGGTTCTGGTAACTAACAGGTTACTAATGTAACTGTGTGGTGGTTCTGGTAACTAGCAGGTTACTAATGTAACTGTGTGGTGGTTCTGGTAACTAGCTGGTTACTAATGTAACTGTGTGATGAAAGACAATTTTATTTTTATCAGCAACAGAGGAAGAGAGGAATGAAAAGAAACTGTCATCTCTGATTTTAAAAACGGATCTCTTCAAAAAGTCTACCAACGACTTGCAGCAGACGTCATCATTTCACTCAATTAGCTTTTCCAGGCTGGATGTCAGGGGGGATTAACACAAAATCTGCATTCCAAATGTAACCCTATTGCTTATTTAGCATATAGGGGCCTACAAAGAGGACATTTTAAAAAATTGAGAGTGCGACTGAAGAGTGATTTAAGCGAACAATGAAATCAAATCAAAAATGTTTTTGTCATGTGCGGCGAATACAACAAGTGTAGACTTTACCGTGAAATGCTTTACTTACAAGCCCTTAATTAACCAACAGTGCAGTTCAAGAAGAGTTAAGAAAATATTGAGGTTTTATAAGGAGGCTACCGGTACCAAGTCAGAGAAGAGGCTATATACAGGTTGTTACGGTACAGAGTCAGTGTGGAGGCTATATACAGGGTGTTACGGTACAGAGTCAGTGTAAAGGCTATATACAGGTTGTTACGGTACAGAGTCAGTGTGGAGGCTATATACAGGGTGTTACGGTACAGAGTCAATGTGGAGGCTATATACAGGGGGTACTGGTACAGAGTCAATGTGGAGGCTATATACAGGTTGTTACGGTACAGAGTCAATGTGGAGGCTATATACAGGGTGTTACGGTACAGAGTCAATGTGGAGGCTATATACAGGGTGTTACGGTACAGAGTCAATGTGGAGGCTTTATACAGGGTGTTACGGTACAGAGTCAATGTGGAGGCTATATACAGGGTGTTACGGTAGAGTCAATGTGGAGGCTATATACAGGGTGTTACGGTACAGAGTCAATGTGGAGGCTATATACAGGGTGGGTACAGAGTCAATGTGGAGGCTATATACAGGGTGTTACAGAGTCAATGTGGAGGCTATATACAGGGTGTTACGGTACAGAGTCAATGTGGAGGCTATATACAGGGGGTCACTATATACAGGGGTACGGTACAGAGTCAATGTGGAGGCTATATACAGGGTGTTCAATGGGAGGCTACAGAGTCAATGTGGAGGCTATATACAGGGTACACAGAGTCAATGTGGAGGCTATATACAGGTTCAGAGTCAATGTGGAGGCTATATACAGGGTCAATGTGGAGGCTATATACAGGGTGTTACGGTACAGAGTCAATGTTGAGGCTATATACAAGGTGTTATGGTACCGGGTCAATGTGGAGGCTATATACAGGGTGTTACGGTACAGAATCAATGTGGAGGCTATATACAGGGTGTTACGGTATAGAGTCAATATGGAGGCTATATACAGGGTGTTACGGTACAGAGTCAATGTGGAGGCTATATACAGGGGGCACCGGTACCGAATCAGTGTGGAGGCTATATACAGGGGGTACTGGTACAGAGTCAGTGTGGAGGCTATATACAGGGGGTACTGGTACCGAGTGAGTGTGTGGGGGGTACAGGTTAGTTGAGGTAATTTGTACATGTAGGTGGGGGGGAAGTGACTATGCATAGATAATAAACAGTGAGTAGCAGCAGTGTACAAAAGGGGGGGGGTTCAATGTAAATTGTCAGGTGGCGATTTCACTAATTGTTCAGCAGACTTATGGCTTGGGGGTAGAAGCTGTTGAGGAGCCTCTTGGTCTCAGACTTGGCGCTCCGGTACCGCTTGCCGTGCGGTAGCAGAGATAACAGTTTATGACTTGGGTGACTGGAGTCTCTGACAAATTTATGCGCCTTCCTCTGACACCGCCTGGTATATAGGTCCTGGATGGCAGGAAGCTTGGCCCCAGTGATGTACTAGGCCGTACGCACCACCCTCTGACCTTACAGTCAGAAGCCGAGCAGTTGCCATACCAGGCAGTGATGCAACCGGTCAGGATGCTCTCGATGGTGCAGCTTTAGAAACTTTTGAGGATCTGGGATCCCATGCCAAATCTGTTCAGTGTCCTAAGGGGAAAAAGGTTTTGTTGCGCCCTCGACTGTCTTGGTATGTTTGGACTGTGATAGTTTGTTGGTGATGTGAACACCAAGGATCTTGAAACCCTCGACCAGCTCCACCACAGCTAATGAGGGCCTGTTCGGGGTACCTGGAAAAATCACAAACAGAAGCTGCAGTCCTCTATATATAGTGCACTACTGTTGAAAGTGACCCATGGGGCTCATAGGTTTCAGGATGAATGAAATCTCAGATTGCCACGGGGGGAGAGAGCTGAGGGACAGAGGGTCTGTGGGGAAGAATGAAATCTCAGATTGGCACGGGGGGAGAGAGCTGAGGGACAGAGGGTCTGTGGGGAAGAATGAAATCTCAGATTGGCACGGGGGAGAGAGCTGAGGGACAGAGGGTCTGTGGGGAAGAATGAAATCTCAGATTGGCACGGGGGGAGAGGTCTGAGGGACAGAGGGTCTGTGGGGAAGAATGAAATCTCAGATTGGCACGGGGGAGAGAGCTGAGGGACAGAGGGGGAAGAATCTGTGGGGGGGAAGAATCTGAAATCTCAGATTGGCACGGGGGGAGAGAGCTGAGGGACAGAGGGTCTGTGGGGAAGAATGAAATCTCAGATTGGCACGGGGGGAGAGAGCTGAGGGACAGAGGGTCTGTGGGGAAGAATGAAATCTCAGATTGGCACGGGGGGAGAGAGCTGAGGGACAGAGGGTCTGTGGGGAAGAATGAAATCTCAGATTGGCACGGGGGGAGAGAGCTGAGGGACAGAGGGTCTGTGGGGAAGAATGAAATCTCAGATTGGCACGGGGGGAGAGAGCTGAGGGACAGAGGGTCTGTGGGGAAGAATGAAATCTCAGATTGGCACGGGGGGAGAGAGCTGAGGGACAGAGGGTCTGTGGGGAAGAATGAAATCTCAGATTATAACAGTCACATCACTAGTCCCCAGACTAGGACAGAATCACATCACTAGTCCCCAGACTATAACAGTCACATCACTAGTCCCCAGACTATAACAGTCACATCACTAGTCCCAGACTATAACAGCCACATCACTAGTCCCCAGACTATGGACAGTCACATCACTAGTCCCCAGACTATAACAGTCACATCACTAGTCCCCAGACTATAACAGCCACATCACTAGTCCCCAGACTATAACAGTCACATCACTAGTCCCCAGACTATAACAGCCACATCACTAGTCCCCAGACTATAACAGCCACATCACTAGTCCCCAGACTATAACAGCCACATCACTAGTCCCCAGACTATAACAGCCACATCACTAGTCCCCAGACTAGGACAGTCACATCACTAGTCCCCAGACTATAACAGCCACATCACTAGTCCCCAGACTATAACAGCCACATCACTAGTCCCCAGACTATAACAGCCACATCACTAGTCCCCAGACTATAACAGCCACATCACTAGTCCCCAGACTATAACAGTCACATCACTAGTCCCCAGACTATAACAGCCACATCACTAGTCCCCAGACTATAACAGCCACATCACTAGTCCCCAGACTATAACAGTCACATCACTAGTCCCCAGACTATAACAGTCACATCACTAGTCCCCAGACTATAACAGCCACATCACTAGTCCCCAGACTATAACAGCCACATCACTAGTCCCCAGACTATAACAGTCACATCACTAGTCCCCAGACTATAACAGCCACATCACTAGTCCCCAGACTATAACAGCCACATCACTAGTCCCCAGACTATAACAGTCACATCACTAGTCCCCAGACTATAACAGCCACATCACTAGTCCCCAGACTATAACAGCCACATCACTAGTCCCCAGACTATAACAGTCACATCACTAGTCCCCAGACTAGGACAGCCACATCACTAGTCCCCAGACTATAACAGCCACATCACTAGTCCCCAGACTATAACAGCCACATCACTAGTCCCCAGACTATAACAGTCACATCACTAGTCCCCAGACTATAACAGCCACATCACTAGTCCCCAGACTATAACAGCCACATCACTAGTCCCCAGACTATAACAGCCACATCACTAGTCCCCAGACTATAACAGTCACATCACTAGTCCCCAGACTATAACAGTCACATCACTAGTCCCCAGACTATAACAGCCACATCACTAGTCCCCAGACTATAACAGTCACATCACTAGTCCCCAGACTATAACAGTCACATCACTAGTCCCCAGACTATAACAGCCACATCACTAGTCCCCAGACTATAACAGCCACATCACTAGTCCCCAGACTATAACAGCCACATCACTAGTCCCCAGACTATAACAGTCACATCACTAGTCCCCAGACTATAACAGTCACATCACTAGTCCCCAGACTATAACAGCCACATCACTAGTCCCCAGACTATAACAGCCACATCACTAGTCCCCAGACTATAACAGTCACATCACTAGTCCCCAGACTATAACAGTCACATCACTAGTCCCCAGACTATAACAGCCACATCACTAGTCCCCAGACTATAACAGTCACATCACTAGTCCCCAGACTATAACAGTCACATCACTAGTCCCCAGACTATAACAGCCACATCACTAGTCCCCAGACTATAACAGCCACATCACTAGTCCCCAGACTATAACAGCCACATCACTAGTCCCCAGACTATAACAGCCACATCACTAGTCCCCAGACTATAACAGCCACATCACTAGTCCCCAGACTATAACAGTCACATCACTAGTCCCCAGACTATAACAGTCACATCACTAGTCCCCAGACTATAACAGTCACATCACTAGTCCCCAGACTATAACAGTCACATCACTAGTCCCCAGACTATAACAGCCACATCACTAGTCCCCAGACTATAACAGTCACATCACTAGTCCCCAGACTATAACAGTCACATCACTAGTCCCCAGACTAGGACAGCCACATCACTAGTCCCCAGACTATAACAGCCACATCACTAGTCCCCAGACTATAACAGCCACATCACTAGTCCCCAGACTATAACAGCCACATCACTAGTCCCCAGACTATAACAGTCACATCACTAGTCCCCAGACTATAACAGCCACATCACTAGTCCCCAGACTATAACAGCCACATCACTAGTCCCCAGACTATAACAGTCACATCACTAGTCCCCAGACTATAACAGTCACATCACTAGTCCCCAGACTATAACAGCCACATCACTAGTCCCCAGACTATAACAGTCACATCACTAGTCCCCAGACTATAACAGTCACATCACTAGTCCCCAGACTATAACAGTCACATCACTAGTCCCCAGACTATAACAGCCACATCACTAGTCCCCAGACTATAACAGCCACATCACTAGTCCCCAGACTATAACAGCCACATCACTAGTCCCCAGACTATAACAGTCACATCACTAGTCCCCAGACTATAACAGTCACATCACTAGTCCCCAGACTATAACAGTCACATCACTAGTCCCCAGACTATAACAGTCACATCACTAGTCCCCAGACTATAACAGTCACATCACTAGTCCCCAGACTTGGACAGCCACATCACTAGTCCCCAGACTATAACAGTCACATCACTAGTCCCCAGACTATAACAGTCACATCACTAGTCCCCAGACTATAACAGCCACATCACTAGTCCCCAGACTATAACAGCCACATCACTAGTCCCCAGACTATAACAGCCACATCACTAGTCCCCAGACTATAACAGTCACATCACTAGTCCCCAGACTATAACAGCCACATCACTAGTCCCCAGACTATAACAGCCACATCACTAGTCCCCAGACTATAACAGCCACATTACTAGTCCCCAGACTATAACAGCCACATCACTAGTCCCCAGACTATAACAGCCACATCACTAGTCCCCAGACTATAACAGTCACATCACTAGTCCCCAGACTATAACAGTCACATCACTAGTTCCCAGACTAGGACAGCCACTCTGGGAGATGTTATATTTCTAATTGACTGAGTTGGGTACACGTGCCCTTTACACATAAATTACTTCATCCCTGGCACCCTATTCCCTATCGGGCTCAGATTGAAAGCAGTGCACTAAATAGGGAATAGGGTTTCATTTTTACCTCTACAATCTTAGAAAAACAAGGTGCTTATCTAGAACCCCACAATGTTATTTGCCTGTCCCTATTGGAGAACCCTTTGAAAAACCATTTTCAACAGCGAGTTCTACCTGGAACCAAAAAGGGTTCTACCTGGAACCAAAAAGGGTTCACCTGATAGATAAAGAGACTGGGGTAGTTGTTTCAGCAGCCCCATTGGCTGGTAGATAATGAGACGGGGGGAGTTGTTCCAGCAGCCCCATTGGCTGGTAGATAATGAGACTGGGGGAGTTGTTCCAGCAGGCTCATTAGCTGGTAGATAATGAGACGGGGGAGTTGTTCCAGCCGCCTCATTGGCTGGTAGAAATTGAGACTGCAGGAGTTGTTCCAGCCGTCTTATTGGCTGGTAGATTTAACTTCCAATGAAGAAAAATAAAAGAATTGTAAAGAAATGAAAAATATCATCAGTCTTTAATTGACGCCGTGCTGTTAAAAGGCATACAGTACACGTAGTGTGTCCCAAGTGTTACCCTGTTCCCTATGTAGTGCACTATGGACCCTGGTCATGAGTAGTGCACTATATAGGGAATAGTGTGCCATTTGTCTCATCAAGGAGTAGCTGCTGAATCAGTTTTAAAACACCAATATTTAAGTTCATCCAAAGTTGGCAGAGCTCTGCTCATTCAATTTATTGAATGTCTTCATAAAATGGGTTAGTTGTTCCCCATTGGTACTGATGATAACCTTAAATATCACACACAGGCACACTCACAGACACAGACACAGGCGCACACACACCCACACACACACACACACACACACACACACACACACACACACACACAGCACACATCACACACACACACACACACACACACACACACACACACTACTAACAGCCACATCACACACACACACACAGCCACATCACTAGTCCCCAGACACACACAGCACACACACCCAGTTGATTTTAGCATCATCCCCAGAGGAACTGAGCGTTAACCTTAAATACCCCCCACCACACACACACACAGACACAGACACAGGCGCACACACACACACACATCACACCCACACACACACACACACACACACACACACACACACACACACACACACACACACATCACTAGTTGATTTTAGCACATCCCCAGAGGAACTGACGTTAACCTTAAATACCCCCCCACCCCACAGTCACATCACACACACACACACACACACATCACACACACACACACACACACACACACCACACACACACACACACAGTCCCCAGAGGAACAGTCACACACGCACTACAACAGTCACACACACACACTAGTCACAGACTGATTTTAGCACATCCCCAGAGGAACTGACGTTAACCTTAAATCACTAGTCCCCAGACTACAGCACACACACACATAAATGTTATATTAATTATGAAGACAGTCAGGGGTGTTGCAGTAGTTAAGGTCTGCCTCCCAACCTCTATTTTAATACAGTACTTTGGTGAAAATTGGTGCGTTTACACAGGGAGTAACTCCATTCACGCTGTCTCCAGTGTTACAGTAGTGTAGAGCTGTCTCTACGTAGGACAACACACAATATATTCCCCCAATTTCATATCGGTTTGATTTCTTCATCTTCCGTGTTTAGTAGTGGTGAAAAGACAAGTGATTAATCACTCAAACAGTCAGTTATTTAAAAAAATATATTGACCTGTCTCTCTCTCTCTCTCTCTCTCTCTCTCTCTCATCTCTCTCTCTCTCTCTCTCTCACTAGTCTCTCTCTCCCTCTCATCACTCTCTCCAGACTCTCCACTCACTCTCTCTCTCTCTCTCCTCCCTCTCCCTCTCCCTCTCCCTCCCTCTCTCTCTCTCTCTCTCTCTGTCTCTCACTCTCTGTGTGTAGTCTGTGTGTAGTCTGTGTGTAGTCTGTGTGTAGTCTGTGTGTAGTCTGTGTGTAGTCTGTGTGTAGTCTGTGTGTATGAGTCACAAACAGTTGCCTGCTTTCACCAGATGGGAAGTGACTAAATTATTCCCCAATTCCTTCACGTTAGTTTGATTTCTTCATCTTCAAATTCAACTTTTAAATAGCCGTGAAATGTCAAGTGATGTTGAGTCATCATTCACTGAGATGTATGATGTCTCTGATGCCTCGGTTTTGTCTGTCTGAAGACTGCTGCTGTTTTTTTTTTTAAAGAGTGAGGATCAGCTTAATATTGAAGGAAGAATGTTGCTTCCAATGTAATTGTCTGCATCATTTCCAATCCCCCATATTTTTGGGGTAAATATATATATCCATACACGCATGCATATATATACACATATATACATACACATGCCTTTATAGACATACCAATATACACATATATACATACACATACCTATATAGACATACCTATATAGACATACCTATATAGACATACCTATATACACATACCTATATACACATACCTATATAGACATACCTATATACACATACCTATATAGACATACCTATATAGACATACCTATATAGACATACTTTTTTAAAGAATATACCTTTATTATTATTCCCTGCAAACCCTTCCCCCGATCCCCCATTAAACACTTCTGCTTCTACCTTCAATTTATACATCTTATACACATTCTACAGGCACAGTCTACTTTACAATAGTTCTCACTTGTTTGTTCTTAGTCCTTCCTCTATTTCCCTCTAAGACTGCCGATGTTGACTAGAGGTGTGGTCATATGGGCTGATGTTGACTAGAGGTCTGGTCATATGGGCTGATGTTGACTAGAGGTCTGGTCATATGGGCTGATGTTGACTAGAGGTCTGGTCATATGGACTAGTCACTGATATAACAGCTGATGTCCCCAGACTAGAGGTCTGGTCATATGGGCTGATGTTGACTAGAGGTCTGGTCATATGGGCTGATGTTGACTAGAGGTCTGGTCATATGGGCTGATGTTGACTAGAGGTCTGGTCATATGGGCTGATGTTGACTAGAGGTCTGGTCATATGGGTTGATGTTGACTAGAGGTCTGGTCATATGGGTCACATGATAGTTGACTAGAGGTCTGGTCATATGGGCTGATGTTGACTAGAGGTCTGGTCATATGGGCTGATGTTGACTAGAGGTCTGGTCATATGGGCTGATGTTGACTAGAGGTCTGGTCATATGGGCTGATGTTGACTAGAGGTCTGGTCATATGGGCTGATGTTGACTAGAGGTCTGGTCATATGGGCTGATGTTGACTAGAGGTCTGGTCATATGGGCTGATGTTGACTAGAGGTCTGGTCATATGGGCTGATGTTGACTAGAGGTCTGGTCATATGGGCTGATGTTGACTAGAGGTCTGGTCATATGGGCTGATGTTGACTAGAGGTCTGGTCATATGGGCTGATGTTGACTAGAGGTCTGGTCATATGGGCTGATGTTGACTAGAGGTCTGGTCATATGGGCTGATGTTGACTAGAGGTCTGGTCATATGGGCTGATGTTGACTAGAGGTCTGGTCATATGGGCTGATGTTGACTAGAGGTCTGGTCATATGGGCTGATGTTGACTAGAGGTCTGGTCATATGGGCTGATGTTGACTAGAGGTCTGGTCATATGGGCTGATGTTGACTAGAGGTCTGGTCATATGGGCTGATGTTGACTAGAGGTCTGGTCATATGGGCTGATGTTGACTAGAGGTCTGGTCATATGGGCTGATGTTGACTAGAGGTCTGGTCATATGGGCTGATGTTGACTAGAGGTCTGGTCATATGGGCTGATGTTGACTAGAGGTCTGGTCATATGGGCTGATGTTGACTGGTCAGAGGTCTGGTCATATGGGTTGATGTTGACTAGAGGTCTGGTCATATGGGCTGATGTTGACTAGAGGTCTGGTCATATGGGTTGATGTTGACTAGAGGTCTGGTCATATGGGCTGATGTTGACTAGAGGTCTGGTCATATGGGTTGATGTTGACTAGAGGTCTGGTCATATGGGTTGATGTTGACTAGAGGTCTGGTCATATGGGCTGATGTTGACTAGAGGTCTGGTCATATGGGCTGATGTTGACTAGAGGTCTGGTCATATGGGTTGATGTTGACTAGAGGTCTGGTCATATGGGCTGATGTTGACTAGAGGTCTGGTCATATGGGCTGATGTTGACTAGAGGTCTGGTCATATGGGCTGATGTTGACTAGAGGTCTGGTCATATGGGCTGATGTTGACTAGAGGTCTGGTCATATGGGCTGATGTTGACTAGAGGTCTGGTCATATGGGTTGATGTTGACTAGAGGTCTGGTCATATGGGCTGATGTTGACTAGAGGTCTGGTCATACAACACACAATGGGTTGATGTTGACTAGAGGTCTGGTCATATGGGCTGATGTTGACTAGAGGTCTGGTCATATGGGCTGATGTTGACTAGAGGTCTGGTCATATGGGCTGATGTTGACTGAGACAGAGGTCTGGTCATATGGGCTGATGTTGACTAGAGGTCTGGTCATATGGGCTGATGTTGACTAGAGGTCTGGTCATATGGGCTGATGTTGACTAGAGGTCTGGTCATATGGGCTGATGTTGACTAGAGGTCTGGTCATATGGGCTGATGTTGACTAGAGGTCTGGTCATATGGGCTGATGTTGACTAGAGGTCTGGTCATATGGGCTGATGTTGACTAGAGGTCTGGTCATATGGGCTGATGTTGACTAGAGGTCTGGTCATATGGGCTGATGTTGACTAGAGGTCTGGTCATATGGGCTGATGTTGACTAGAGACATCTGGTCATATGGGCTGATGTTGACTAGAGGTCTGGTCATATGGGCTGATGTTGACTAGAGGTCTGGTCATGGGCTGGGCTAGATGGTTATGGGCTGATGTTGACTAGAGGTCTGGTCATATGGGCTGATGTTGACTAGAGGTCTGGTCATATGGGCTGATGTTGACTAGAGGTCTGGTCATATGGGCTGATGTTGACTAGAGGTCTGGTCATATGGGCTGATGTTGACTAGAGGTCTGGTCATATGGGCTGATGTTGACTAGAGGTCTGGTCATATGGGCTGATGTTGACTAGAGGTCTGGTCATATGGGCTGATGTTGACTAGAGGTCTGGTCATATGGGCTGATGTTGACTAGAGGTCTGGTCATATGGGCTGATGTTGACTAGAGGTCTGGTCATATGGGCTGATGTTGACTAGAGGTCTGGTCATATGGGCTGATGTTGACTAGAGGTCTGGTCATATGGGCTGATGTTGACTAGAGGTCTGGTCATATGGGCTGATGTTGACTAGAGGTCTGGTCATATGGGCTGATGTTGACTAGAGGTCTGGTCATATGGGCTGATGTTGACTAGGTCATATGGGCTGTGTTGACTGGGTCTGGTCATGGGCTGATGTTGACTAGAGGTCTGGTCATATGGGCTGATGTTGACTAGAGGTCTGGTCATATGGGCTGATGTTGACTAGAGGTGTGGTCATATGGGTTGATGTTGACTAGAGGTCTGGTCATATGAGCTGATGTTGACTAGAGGTCTGGTCATATGGGCTGATGTTGACTAGAGGTCTGGTCATATGGGCTGATGTTGACTAGAGGTCTGGTCATATGTGTTTAGTGTTTAACCCAGTGTGTTTAACCCAGTGTGTATAACCCAGTGTGTTTAACCCAGTGTGTATAACCCAGTGTGTATAACCCAGTGTGTATAACCCAGTGTGTTTAACCCAGTGTGTATAACCCAGTGTGTTTAACCCAGTGTGTTTAACCCAGTGTGTATAACCCAGTGTGTATAACCCAGTGTGTATAACCCAGTGTGTATAACCCAGTGTGTATAACCCAGTGTGTATAACCCAGTGTGTTTAACCCAGTGTGTTTAACCCAGTGTGTATAACCCAGTGTGTTTAACCCAGTGTGTTTAACCCAGTGTGTATAACCCAGTGTGTATAACCCAGTGTGTTTAACCCAGTGTGTATAACCCAGTGTGTTTAACCCAGTGTGTATAACCCAGTGTGTTTAACCCAGTGTGTTTAACCCAGTGTGTATAACCCAGTGTGTTTAACCCAGTGTGTATAACCCAGTGTGTTTAACCCAGTGTGTATAACCCAGTGTGTTTAACCCAGTGTGTATAACCCAGTGTGTTTAACCCAGTGTGTATAACCCAGTGTGTTTAACCCAGTGTGTATAACCCAGTGTGTTAACCCAGTGTGTATAACCCAGTGTGTATAACCCAGTGTGTATAACCCAGTGTGTATAACCCAGTGTGTTTAACCCAGTGTGTTTAACCCAGTGTGTTTAACCCAGTGTGTTTAACCCAGTGTGTATAACCCAGTGTGTATAACCCAGTGTGTATAACCCAGTGTGTATAACCCAGTGTGTATAACCCAGTGTGTATAACCCAGTGTGTATAACCCAGTGTGTATAACCCAGTGTGTATAACCCAGTGTGTATAACCCAGTGTGTAACCCAGTGTGTTTAACCCAGTGTGTTTAACCCAGTGTGTATAACCCAGTGTGTTTAACCCAGTGTGTTTAACCCAGTGTGTATAACCCAGTGTGTATAACCCAGTGTGTTTAACCCAGTGTGTATAACCCAGTGTGTTTAACCCAGTGTGTATAACCCAGTGTGTATAACCCAGTGTGTATAACCCAGTGTGTATAACCCAGTGTGTTTAACCCAGTGTGTTTAACCCAGTGTGTATAACCCAGTGTGTATAACCCAGTGTGTATAACCCAGTGTGTATAACCCAGTGTGTATAACCCAGTGTGTTTAACCCAGTGTGTATAACCCAGTGTGTTTAACCCAGTGTGTATAACCCAGTGTGTTTAACCCAGTGTGTATAACCCAGTGTGTTTAACCCAGTGTGTTTAACCCAGTGTGTTTAACCCAGTGTGTATAACCCAGTGTGTTTAACCCAGTGTGTATAACCCAGTGTGTATAACCCAGTGTGTATAACCCAGTGTGTTTAACCCAGTGTGTTTAACCCAGTGTGTATAACCCAGTGTGTTTAACCCAGTGTGTATAACCCAGTGTGTATAACCCAGTGTGTTTAACCCAGTGTGTTTAACCCAGTGTGTTTAACCCAGTGTGTTTAACCCAGTGTGTTTAACCCAGTGTGTATAACCCAGTGTGTTTAACCCAGTGTGTATAACCCAGTGTGTGTGTATAACCCAGTGTGTATAACCCAGTGTGTTTAACCCAGTGTGTATAACCCAGTGTGTATAACCCAGTGTGTTTAACCCAGTGTGTTTAACCCAGTGTGTATAACCCAGTGTGTTTAACCCAGTGTGTATAACCCAGTGTGTTTAACCCAGTGTGTATAACCCAGTGTGTATAACCCAGTGTGTATAACCCAGTGTGTATAACCCAGTGTGTTTAACCCAGTGTGTATAACCCAGTGTGTATAACCCAGTGTGTATAACCCAGTGTGTATAACCCAGTGTGTATAACCCAGTGTGTTTAACCCAGTGTGTATAACCCAGTGTGTTTAACCCAGTGTGTTTAACCCAGTGTGTATAACCCAGTGTGTATAACCCAGTGTGTTTAACCCAGTGTGTATAACCCAGTGTGTTTAACCCAGTGTGTATAACCCAGTGTGTATAACCCAGTGTGTATAACCCAGTGTGTATAACCCAGTGTGTTTAACCCAGTGTGTGTTAACCCAGTGTGTATAACCCAGTGTGTAACCCAGTGTGTATAACCCAGTGTGTATAACCCAGTGTGTATAACCCAGTGTGTATAACCCAGTGTGTTTAACCCAGTGTGTATAACCCAGTGTGTATAACCCAGTGTGTATAACCCAGTGTGTATAACCCAGTGTGTATAACCCAGTGTGTATAACCCAGTGTGTTTAACCCAGTGTGTATAACCCAGTGTGTTTAACCCAGTGTGTTTAACCCAGTGTGTATAACCCAGTGTGTATAACCCAGTGTGTATAACCCAGTGTGTATAACCCAGTGTGTATAACCCAGTGTGTATAACCCAGTGTGTTTAACCCAGTGTGTATAACCCAGTGTGTTTAACCCAGTGTGTATAACCCAGTGTGTTTAACCCAGTGTGTATAACCCAGTGTGTTTAACCCAGTGTGTATAACCCAGTGTGTATAACCCAGTGTGTATAACCCAGTGTGTTTAACCCAGTGTGTATAACCCAGTGTGTATAACCCAGTGTGTTTAACCCAGTGTGTATAACCCAGTGTGTTTAACCCAGTGTGTTTAACCCAGTGTGTTTAACCCAGTGTGTATAACCCAGTGTGTTTAACCCAGTGTGTATAACCCAGTGTGTTTAACCCAGTGTGTTTAACCCAGTGTGTATAACCCAGTGTGTATAACCCAGTGTGTTTAACCCAGTGTGTATAACCCAGTGTGTTTAACCCAGTGTGTTTAACCCAGTGTGTATAACCCAGTGTGTTTAACCCAGTGTGTATAACCCAGTGTGTTTAACCCAGTGTGTTTAACCCAGTGTGTTTAACCCAGTGTGTATAACCCAGTGTGTATAACCCAGTGTGTATAACCCAGTGTGTATAACCCAGTGTGTATAACCCAGTGTGTTTAACCCAGTGTGTTTAACCCAGTGTGTATAACCCAGTGTGTATAACCCAGTGTGTATAACCCAGTGTGTTTAACCCAGTGTGTTTAACCCAGTGTGTTTAACCCAGTGTGTATAACCCAGTGTGTTTAACCCAGTGTGTATAACCCAGTGTGTATAACCCAGTGTGTATAACCCAGTGTGTATAACCCAGTGTGTATAACCCAGTGTGTATAACCCAGTGTGTATAACCCAGTGTGTATAACCCAGTGTGTATAACCCAGTGTGTTTAACCCAGTGTGTTTAACCCAGTGTGTATAACCCAGTGTGTTTAACCCAGTGTGTTTAACCCAGTGTGTATAACCCAGTGTGTATAACCCAGTGTGTTTAACCCAGTGTTTTTAACCCAGTGTGTATAACCCAGTGTGTATAACCCAGTGTGTATAACCCAGTGTGTTTAACCCAGTGTGTATAACCCAGTGTGTTTAACCCAGTGTGTATAACCCAGTGTGTATAACCCAGTGTGTATAACCCAGTGTGTTTAACCCAGTGTGTATAACCCAGTGTGTTTAACCCAGTGTGTTTAACCCAGTGTGTATAACCCAGTGTGTTTAACCCAGTGTGTATAACCCAGTGTGTATAACCCAGTGTATTTGTGTATTTGTGTAGTAACGCGGACATTGAGGACAACAAGACCAGTGTATTTCTGGTCCCAGTCCGCCCCTGATGTAAATGAATGCAGTTAAAAGGACTAACTTTGAGGACAAGCCGTTGTCTCCTCTGAGCTGCTTCAGGAGCACGTAGTAAACAACAAGATTAAATAAACCAATCACAGGAACAGAGAAAAACAAACAAACAAATGACAACGATTCAGATTCCATTATTGTGCTCCGTCATTGCAGGTGTTTGGTACTTGGATTTTGATTATAATTTAGAGGAAATATTTAATTGTTAATATTTCACATAAACATGTGAAATTATTACAGTCTATTTGTCTACATTGCCACCGTTGAAGTCATAAAAGTTAATCAGCAACATTCTCAAGGATCTATCAACTAATTAGTCAACCAGATCAATGAACCAATCAGTCATTTAGTCTGTCTGCATGTAGCCTATGAGCAGCCTGATGTAGTCTGTCTCTCTGTAGTCACTCACTTTTTGCAACAATTCATTTAACTAGGCAAGTCAGTTAAGAACCCATTCTTATTTACAATGACGGTCTAGGAACAGTAGGGTCACTGTCTTGTTCAGAGGCATAAACGACCGATTTTTACCTTGTCAGCTCGGGGATTCAATCTAGCGTCCTAGCAACCTTTCGGTTACTGGCCCAAGGCTCTAACCACTAGGCTACCTGCTGGTTACTGGCCCAACGCTCTAACCACTAGGCTACCTGCTGGTTACTGGCCCAACGCTCTAACCACTAGGCTACCTGCTGGTTACTAGTCCAACGCTCTAACCACTAGGCTATCTGCTGGTTACTAGTCCAACGCTCTAACCACTAGGCTACCTGCTGGTTACTAGTCCAACGCTCTAACCACTAGGCTACCTGCTGGTTACTGGCCCAACGCTCTAACCACTAGGCTACCTGCTGGTTACTAGTCCAACGCTCTAACCACTAAGCTACCTGCTGGTTACTGGTCCAACGATCTAACCACTAGGCTACCTGCTGGTTACTGGCCCAACGCTCTAACCACTAGTCTACCTGCTGGTTACTGGCCCAACGCTCTAACCACTAGGCTACCTGCTGGTTACTAGTCCAACGCTCTAACCACTAGGCTACCTGCTGGTTACTAGTCCAACGCTCTAACCACTAGGCTACCTGCTGGTTACTAGTCCAACGCTCTAACCACTAGGCTACCTGCTGGTTACTGGCCCAACGCTCTAACCACTAGGCTACCTGCTGGTTACTAGTCCAACGCTCTAACCACTAAGCTACCTGCTGGTTACTGGTCCAACGCTCTAACCACTAGGCTACCTGCTGGTTACTGGCCCAACGCTCTAAACCCTAGGCTACCTGCTGGTTACTAGTCCAACGCTCTAACCACTAGGCTACCTGCTGGTTACTGGTCCAACGCTCTAACCACTAGGCTACCTGCTGGTTACTAGTCCAACGCTCTAACCACTAGGCTACCTGCTGGTTACTAGTCCAACACTCTAACCACTAGGCTACCTGCTGGTTACTAGTCCAACGCTCTAACCACTAGGCTACCTGCTGGTTACTGGCCCAACGCTCTAACCACTAGGCTACCTGCTGGTTACTAGTCCAACGCTCTAACCACTAAGCTACCTGCTGGTTACTGGTCCAACGATCTAACCACTAGGCTACCTGCTGGTTACTGGCCCAACGCTCTAAACCCTAGGCTACCTGCTGGTTACTAGTCCAACGCTCTAACCACTAGGCTACCTGCTGGTTACTGGTCCAACGCTCTAACCACTAGGCTACCTGCTGGTTACTAGTCCAACGCTCTAACCACTAGGCTACCTGCTGGTTACTAGTCCAACGCTCTAACCACTAGGCTACCTGCTGGTTACTAGTCCAACGCTCTAACCACTAGGCTACCTGCTGGTTACTGGCCCAACGCTCTAACCACTAGGCTACCTGCTGGTTACTAGTCCAACGCTCTAACCACTAAGCTACCTGCTGGTTACTGGTCCAACGATCTAACCACTAGGCTACCTGCTGGTTACTGGCCCAATGCTCTAAACCCTAGGCTACCTGCTGGTTACTAGTCCAACGCTCTAACCACTAGGCTACCTGCTGGTTACTGGTCCAATGCTCTAACCACTAGGCTACCTGCTGGTTACTAGTCCAACGCTCTAACCACTAGGCTACCTGCTGGTTACTAGTCCAACGCTCTAACCACTACGCTACCTGCTGGTTACTAGTCCAACGCTCTAACCACTAGGCTACCTGCTGGTTACTGGCCCAATGCTCTAACCACTAGGCTCCCTGCCACCCACAAAGACAATTACTTTGTGGAGCTCTCTGATGCTGGAGAGGAGAGAAATGTTACTGGTTAGATGTATGCTAGATGTCTTATCTACTTAGCAGTTCCCGAGTCTCTAGTCTGACTATTCTGTGCTTGTCTGACATGCTCTCAAAGTGACTCATATCGACTCAGTGGCCAGTTTAATAGGTACACCCCCATGAATCCTTATAGACATGGATTCTACAAGGTGGGGTGTTCAAACGTTGCTCAACTGGTATCAAGGAAAACATTACCCGCACCATCACACCACCACCACCAGCCTGTTCCGTTGACACCAGGCAGGATGGGGCCATGGACGACTCACGCTGCAATTTGCCAAATCCTGACTCTGCCAACAGCATGTTGGACCAGGAGATGTTTTTCCACACCTCGATTGTCCAGTGTTGGTGGTCGCGTGCTCGCTGGACAATGTTGTTTCTAGCTGATAGGAGCGGACACCCGGTGTGGTCGCCTGCTGCAAATAGCTCAGCCGTGACGAGGACAGACGAGTTGTGCGTTCCAAGATGCAGTTCTACATACCACTGTTGAACGGTGCCGTTATTTGAGTGTTTGGTCCGGGCCTTGTTTCTCAGTAAAACCCTAGACACTGCCGTGCGTGAGATCATACCTGGCACCGAAGATGGTACCTGGCACGGGAGATGATACCTGGCACGGGAGATGGTACCTGGCACCGGAGATGATACCTGGCACGGGAGATGATACCTGGCACCGGAGATGGTACCTGGCACGGGAGATGGTACCTGGCACCGGAGATGATACCTGGCACCGGAGATGGTACCTGGCACCGGAGATGATACCTGGCACGGGAGATGGTACCTGGCACCGGAGATGATACCTGGCACCGGAGATGATACCTGGCACCGGAGATGATACCTGGCACGGGAGAGATGGTACCTGGCACCGGAGATGATACCTGGCACCGGAGATGATACCTGGCACGGGAGAGATGGTACCTGGCACGGGAGATGATACCTGGCACCGGAGATGGTACCTGGCATCAGAGATGATACCTGGCACGGGAGATGGTACCTGGCACGGAAGATGATACCTGGCACCGGAGATGGTACCTGGCATCAGAGATGATACCTGGCACCGGAGATGATACCTGGCATGGGAGAGATGGTACCTGGCACGGGAGATGATACCTGGCACCGGAGATGGTACCTGGCATCAGAGATGATACCTGGCACGGGAGATGGTACCTGGCACCGGAGATGGTACCTGGCATCAGAGATGATACATGGCACGGGAGATGGTACCTGGCACAGCAGATGATAACCGGCACCGGAGAAGGTACCTGGCACCGGAGATGATACCTGGCACCGGAGATGATACCTGGCACCGGAGATGATACCTGGCACCGGAGATGGTACTTGGCACCGGAGATGATACCTGGCACGGGAGATGGTACCTGGCACCGGAGATGATACCTGGCACCGGAGATGATACCTGGCACGGGAGATGGTACCTGGCACGGGAGAGATGGTACCTGGCACCGGAGATGATACCTGGCACCGGAGATGATACCTGGCACGGGTGAGATGGTACCTGGCACGGGAGATGATACCTGGCACCGGAGATGGTACCTGGCATCAGAGATGATACCTGGCACGGGAGATGGTACCTGGCACGGGAGATGATACCTGGCACCGGAGATGGTACCTGGCATCAGAGATGATACCTGGCACCGGAGATGATACCTGGCACGGGAGAGATGGTACCTGGCACGGAGATGATACCTGGCACCGGAGAAGGTACCTGGCATCAGAGATTATACCTGGCACGGAGATGATACCTGGCATCAGAGATGATACCTGGCACGGGAGAGATGGTACCTGGCACCGGAGATGATACCTGGCACCAGAGATGGTACCTGGCATCAGAGATGATACCTGGCACGGGAGATGGTACCTGGCACGGAAGATGATACCTGGCACCGGAGATGGTACCTGGCATCAGAGATGATACCTGGCACGGAGATGATACCTGGCACGGGAGAGATGGTACCTGGCACGGGAGATGATACCTGGCACCGGAGATGGTACCTGGCATCAGAGATGATACCTGGCACGGGAGATGGTACCTGGCACCGGAGATGGTACCTGGCATCAGAGATGATACCTGGCACGGGAGATGGTACCTGGCACAGCAGATGATAACCGGCACCGGAGAAGGTACCTGGCACCGGAGATGATACCTGGCACCGGAGATGATACCTGGCACCGGAGATGATACCTGGCACCGGAGATGGTACCTGGCACCGGAGATGATACCTGGCACCGGAGATGATACCTGGCACCGGAGATGATACCTGGCACCGGAGATGGTACCTGGCACCGGAGATGATACCTGGCACGGGAGATGGTACCTGGCACCGGAGATGATACCTGGCACCGGAGATGATACCTGGCACGGGTGAGATGGTACCTGGCACGGGAGATGATACCTGGCACCGGAGATGGTACCTGGCATCAGAGATGATACCTGGCACGGGAGATGGTACCTGGCACGGGAGATGATACCTGGCACCGGAGATGGTACCTGGCATCAGAGATGATACCTGGCACCGGAGATGATACCTGGCACGGGAGAGATGGTACCTGGCACGGGAGATGATACCTGGCACCGGAGAAGGTACCTGGCATCAGAGATTATACCTGGCACGGGAGATGATACCTGGCATCAGAGATGATACCTGGCACGGGAGATGGTACCTGGCACGGGAGATGATACCTGGCACCGGAGATGGTACCTGGCACCGGAGGTGATACCTGGCACCGGAGATGGTACCTGGCATCAGAGATGATACCTGGCACGGGAGATGGTACCTGGCACCGAGATGGTACCTGGCATCAGAGATGATACCTGGCACGGGAGAGATGGTACCTGGCACGGGAGATGATACCTGGCACCGGAGATGGTACCTGGCATCAGAGATGATACCTGGCACGGGAGATGGTACCTGGCACGGGAGATGATACCTGGCACCGGAGATGGTACCTGGCACGGGAGATGGTACCTGGCACGGGAGATGATACCTACCACCGGAGATGGTACCTGGCACGGGAGATGATACCTGGCACCGGAGATGGTACCTGGCACGGGAGATGATACCTGGCACCGGAGATGGTACCTGGCACCAGAGCTGATACCTGGCACCGGAGATGGTACCTGGCACGGGAGATGATACCTGGCACCGGAGATGGTACCTGGCACGGGAGATGGTACCTGGCACGGGAGAAGATACCTGGCACAGGAGATGGTACCTGGCATCAGAGATGATACCTGGCACGGGAGATGGTACCTGGCACGGGAGATGATACCTGGCACCGGAGATGGTACCTGGCATCAGAGATGATACCTGGCACCGGAGATGATACCTGGCACGGGAGAGATGGTACCTGGCACGGGAGATGATACCTGGCACCGGAGAAGGTACCTGGCATCAGAGATTATACCTGGCACGGGAGATGATACCTGGCATCAGAGATGATACCTGGCACGGGAGAGATGGTACCTGGCACCGGAGATGATACCTGGCACCAGAGATGGTACCTGGCATCAGAGATGATACCTGGCACGGGAGATGGTACCTGGCACGGAGGATGATACCTGGCACCGGAGATGGTACCTGGCATCAGAGATGATACCTGGCACGGGAGATGATACCTGGCACGGGAGAGATGGTACCTGGCACGGGAGATGATACCTGGCACCGGAGATGGTACCTGGCATCAGAGATGATACCTGGCACGGGAGATGGTACCTGGCACCGGAGATGGTACCTGGCATCAGAGATGATACCTGGCACGGGAGATGGTACCTGGCACAGCAGATGATAACCGGCACCGGAGAAGGTACCTGGCACCGGAGATGATACCTGGCACCGGAGATGATACCTGGCACCGGAGATGATACCTGGCACCGGAGATGGTACCTGGCACCGGAGATGATACCTGGCACGGGAGATGGTACCTGGCACCGGAGATGATACCTGGCACCGGAGATGATACCTGGCACCGGAGATGATACCTGGCACACGGGAGAGATGGTACCTGGCACCGGAGATGATACCTGGCACCGGAGATGATACCTGGCACGGGTGAGATGGTACCTGGCACGGGAGATGATACCTGGCACCGGAGATGGTACCTGGCATCAGAGATGATACCTGGCACGGGAGATGGTACCTGGCACGGAGATGATACCTGGCACCGGAGATGGTACCTGGCATCAGAGATGATACCTGGCACCGGAGATGATACCTGGCACGGGAGAGATGGTACCTGGCACGGGAGATGATACCTGGCACCGGAGAAGGTACCTGGCATCAGAGATTATACCTGGCACGGGAGATGATACCTGGCATCAGAGATGATACCTGGCACGGGAGATGGTACCTGGCACGGGAGATGATACCTGGCACCGGAGATGGTACCTGGCACCGGAGGTGATACCTGGCACCGGAGATGGTACCTGGCATCAGAGATGATACCTGGCACGGGAGATGGTACCTGGCACCGGAGATGGTACCTGGCATCAGAGATGATACCTGGCACGGGAGAGATGGTACCTGGCACGGGAGATGATACCTGGCACCGGAGATGGTACCTGGCATCAGAGATGATACCTGGCACGGGAGATGGTACCTGGCACGGGAGATGATACCTGGCACCGGAGATGGTACCTGGCACGGGAGATGGTACCTGGCACGGGAGAAGATACCTACCACCGGAGATGGTACCTGGCACGGGAGATGATACCTGGCACCGGAGATGGTACCTGGCACGGGAGATGATACCTGGCACCGGAGATGGTACCTGGCATCAGAGATGATACCTGGCACGGGAGATGGTACCTGGCACGGGAGATGATACCTGGCACCGGAGATGGTACCTGGCACGGGAGATGGTACCTGGCACGGGAGAAGATACCTGGCACAGGAGATGGTACCTGGCACGGGAGATGATACCTGGCACCGGAGATGGTACCTGGCACGGGAGATGGTACCTGGCACGGGAGAAGATACCTGGCACAGGAGATGATACCTGGCACGGGAGATGGTACCTGGCACGGGAGATGATACCTGGCACCGGAGATGGTACCTGGCACGGGAGAAGATACCTGGCACAGGAGATGGTACCTGGCACCGGAGATGGGGGCCAGGTACCATCACACACACACACACACAAAAACACACACACACACACACACACACACACACACACACACACACACACACACACACACACACACACACACACACACACACACACACACACACACACACACACAATGCCCACAGACACATAATACTAAGCAGGATTAGTGTAATAGAGAATAATAAACAGATGAGTTAACATGGTCTAATTCCTGTCCGAGATGGCATAGAGCAGGAATATTCTCATATCTGGTTGGTTATTCTACTATTAGCTTCAGACTGTACGATGTAGTAGGGTTTATGTCTGTGTTTATTCATATACTGTTGCTGTCGATGGAGTGTCAACAACATTATTTTTCAATATGTAGCTACTCTAGCTATTTATTCTATGTGGGGAAAAAACATCTGCGTGAGATTTGTTTTCATGTTTAATTTATTTCAGGCCCCTTCAATAATTTTAAATGTTCTCTGTATTTTGTTTGGTAAACATGCCAAATGTGGACATGAAAAATATTATGGAAATCCATCCAGAGTTCAGAAATGATTAACAGGTTAGTAAATAATACTGGGAAAAAGACAGACGGCCAGTCTGTCGGCTGTTTATACCTTAGTCCTCGTTAACACCCAGACGCAATGGACAGTCATGTTTTGCCCACAGACACCCTACTGGGTTGAAAGTCTATGTCCTGAATATTCCCTTTATAGTGCACTAAATTAGTGCAGGTGCTATATGTATCTGGTCCAAAGTAGTGCACTAAATTAGAGCAGGTCCTATATGTATCTGGTTAAAAGTAGTGCACTAAATTAGAGCAGGTCCTATATGTATCTGGTTAAAAGTAGTGCACTAAATTAGAGCAGGTCCTATATGTATCTGGTCCAAAGTAGTGCACTAAATTAGAGCAGGTCCTATATGTATCTGGTTAAAAGTAGTGCACTAAATTAGTGCAGGTCCTATATGTATCTGGTTAAAAGTAGTGCACTAAATTAGAGCAGGTCCTATATGTATCTGGTTAAAAGTAGTGCACTAAATTAGAGCAGGTCCTATATGTATCTGGTCCAAAGTAGTGCACTAAATTAGTGCAGGTCCTATATGTATCTGGTTAAAAGTAGTGCACTAAATTAGAGCAGGTCCTATATGTATCTGGTTAAAAGTAGTGCACTAAATTAGTGCAGGTCCTATATGTATCTGGTTAAAAGTAGTGCACTAAATTAGTGCAGGTCCTATATGTATCTGGTTAAAAGTAGTGCACTAAATTAGAGCAGGTCCTATATGTATCTGGTTAAAAGTAGTGCACTAAATTAGTGCAGGTCCTATATGTATCTGGTTAAAAGTAGTGCACTAAATTAGAGCAGGTCCTATATGTATCTGGTTAAAAGTAGTGCACTAAATTAGAGCAGGTCCTATATGTATCTGGTTAAAAGTAGTGCACTAAATTAGAGCAGGTCCTATATGTATCTGGTTAAAAGTAGTGCACTAAATTAGAGCAGGTCCTATATGTATCTGGTCAAAGTAGTGCACTAAATTAGTGCAGGTCCTATATGTATCTGGTTAAAAGTAGTGCACTAAATTAGTGCAGGTCCTATATGTATCTGGTTAAAAGTAGTGCACTAAATTAGTGCAGGTCCTATATGTATCTGGTTAAAAGTAGTGCACTAAATTAGAGCAGGTCCTATAAGTATCTGGTTAAAAGTAGTGCACTAAATTAGAGCAGGTCCTATATGTATCTGGTTAAAAGTAGTGCACTAAATTAGAGCAGGTCCTATATGTATCTGGTTAAAAGTAGTGCACTAAATTAGAGCAGGTCCTATATGTATCTGGTTAAAAGTAGTGCACTAAATTAGAGCAGGTCCTATATGTATCTGGTTAAAAGTAGTGCACTAAATTAGAGCAGGTCCTATATGTATCTGGTTAAAAGTAGTGCACTAAATTAGTGCAGGTCCTATATGTATCTGGTCCAAAGTAGTGCACTAAATTAGTGCAGGTCCTATATGTATCTGGTTAAAAGTAGTGCACTAAATTAGTGCAGGTCCTATATGTATCTGGTTAAAAGTAGTGCACTAAATTAGAGCAGGTCCTATATGTATCTGGTTAAAAGTAGTGCACTAAATTAGAGCAGGTCCTATATGTATCTGGTTAAAAGTAGTGCACTAAATTAGAGCAGGTCCTATATGTATCTGGTCCAAAGTAGTGCACTAAATTAGTGCAGGTCCTATATGTATCTGGTCCAAAGTAGTGCACTAAATTAGTGCAGGTCCTATATGTATCTGGTTAAAAGTAGTGCACTAAATTAGTGCAGGTCCTATATGTATCTGGTCCAAAGTAGTGCACTAAATTAGTGCAGGTCCTATATGTATCTGGTCCAAAGTAGTGCACTAAATTAGTGCAGGTCCTATATGTATCTGGTTAAAAGTAGTGCACTAAATTAGAGCAGGTCCTATATGTATCTGGTCCAAAGTAGTGCACTAAATTAGAGCAGGTCCTATATGTATCTGGTTAAAAGTAGTGCACTAAATTAGTGCAGGTCCTATATGTATCTGGTTAAAAGTAGTGCACTAAATTAGTGCAGGTCCTATATGTATCTGGTCCAAAGTAGTGCACTAAATTAGTGCAGGTCCTATATGTATCTGGTCCAAAGTAGTGCACTAAATTAGTGCAGGTCCTATATGTATCTGGTTAAAAGTAGTGCACTAAATTAGTGCAGGTCCTATATGTATCTGGTCCAAAGTAGTGCACTAAATTAGAGCAGGTCCTATATGTATCTGGTCCAAAGTAGTGCACTAAATTAGTGCAGGTCCTATATGTATCTGGTCCAAAGTAGTGCACTAAATTAGAGCAGGTCCTATATGTATCTGGTCCAAAGTAGTGCACTAAATTAGAGCAGGTCCTATATGTATCTGGTCCAAAGTAGTGCACTAAATTAGTGCAGGTCCTATATGTATCTGGTCCAAAGTAGTGCACTATGTAAGGAATAGGGTTGCTTTATGGGACACTTACACCCTGATTCAACGGACCGACATGTCTGGTCCAAAGACCACATACTATTTTGATAGACTCATTCGGGAAGGAGGGAAGGAGGGAAGGAGGGAAGGAGGGAAGGAGGGAAGGAGAAGAGAAGGAAAACACTCTCAAAACGACATTAAAAAAAAATAAAAAATAAACCTCCATGGGCCCAATAGACACAACAGTTTGCCAATAATAAAGACCAAGTGCTTTATATCAACAACAAAAAAAGGGAAAACATTGAAATAAAAATGAGTCTGCTCTCCAACATATCAGACTGATGCCAAGGCATTCCTACGGTTCTGTATACACAGGAAGGGTAAATTAGCACAGCATGTTCAAAATGAATAGAAGCATCTGTGTGGTAGACATGGAACAGTTCTCTACAGGGGGGTGGGGGGTGCAGGGGGGTTCTCCTTTCATCACTGAGAAATGAAATTCAAATGGTCTGAATGCCAATCGTCACTGGAGAGGACAACAAGGACGGAAAGATAGAGGGAGAGGGAGAGAGGGACGGAAAGGAGAGAGGGCGACGGAATGATAGAGAGAGGGGAAGGGGAGAGTGAAAGGAGGGAGGGGGAGAGAAGGAGCCGTAAGAGAGAGGGGGGTCAGGGAGAGAGGATATGGAGGGGGTAGAGAGAGAGAGGGAGAGAGGAGGTAGAGAGAGAGGGAGAGAGGAGGTAGAGAGGGAGAAAGAGAGAGGGGGGTCAGGGAGAGAGAGGGGTAGAGAGAGAGAGGAGGTAGAGAGGTGTTAGAGAGAGAGAGAGAGAGAGAAAGAGAGAGAGAGGGGTTAGAGAGAGAGAGAGGGTGAGAGGAGGTAGAGAGAGAGGGAGAGAAGAGGTAGAGAGAGAGGGAGAAAGAGAGAGGGGGGACAGGGAGAGAGGAGATAGAGAGGGACAGGAGGGGGTGGAGAGAGAGAAGGAGACGGAAAGGTAGAGGGAGGGAGAGAGAAGGAGACTGAATGATAGAGAGGGGGGTAGAGAAAAGGTAGAGAGAGAGGTGGTTTAGAGAGAGAGGAGGTAGAGAGAGAGAGAGAGCGAGAGAGAAGGGGGGTTAGGGAGAGAGGAGGTAGAGAGAGAGGGAGAAAGAGAGGGTGTCAGGGAGAGAGGAGGTAGAGAGGAGACAGGAGAGAGGGAAAGGAGGGGGCAGAGAGAGAGGAGACGGAAAGAGAGAGAGGGTGTAGAGCGAGAGAGGAGACAAAGATAGGGCGTAGAGAGGGAGAGAGAAGGAGACAGAAAGATAGAGGGGGTAGAGAGAGTGGTAGAGAGAAGGAGACAGAATGGTAGAGAGAGGGGTTAGAGAGAGAGAGGTGGGTTAGAGAGAGAGAGAGAGAGAGAGAGAGAGAGAGAGAGAGAGAGAGAGAGAGAGAGAGAGAGAGAGAGAGATGCAGAGAGAGAGAGAGAGAAAGAGAGGGAGATGCAGAGAGAGAGAGAGAGAGAGAGATGCAGAGATGCAGAGAGAGAGAGAGAAAGAGAGGGAATAGAGTTATAGAGGAGACGGTGGAGAGGGAAAGGAGGGGTGGAGAGAGAAAAGGAGACAGAATGATAGAGAGAGGTGGTAGAGAGAGAGAAGGAAAGATAGGGGGTAGAGAGGGAGAGAGAAGGGGACGGAACGATAGAGGGGGTAGAGAGAGAGGGAGAGAGAAGGGGACAGAACGATAGAGGGGGTAGAGAGAGAGGGAGAGAGAAGGAGGGGGGTTAGAGAGAGAAAGAGGAAGAGAGGAGGTAGAGAAGAGATGGGAGAGGGAAAGATAGAGGGAGGGTAGAGGGTGAGAGAGAGCCCCAGGACAGCAACACAATTAGACCTAACCAAATCATGAGAAGACAAAAAGATAATTACTTGACACACTGGAAAGAATGAACAAAAAACCTAGAATGCTATTTGGCCCTAAACAGAGAGTACAATACCTGACCACTGTGACTGACCCAAACTTAAGGAAATCTTTGACTATGTACAGACTCAGTGAGCATATCCTTGCTATTGAGAAAGGTCGCCGTAGGCAGACCTGGCTCTCAAGAGAAGACAGGCTATGTGCTCACTGCCCACACTATGAGGTGGAAACTGAGCTGCACTTCCTAACCTCCTGTCCAACGTATGATCATATTAGCGATACATATTTACCTCAGATTACACAGATCCACAAAGAATTAGAAAACAACCCCGATTTTGATAAACCCCTGGGTGAAATACCACAGTGTGACATCACAGCAGCAAGGTGTGTGACCTGTTGCCACAAGAAAAGGTCAACCAGTGAAGAACAAAAACCATTGTAAATATTTTCTCTTTTGTACTTTAACCATTTGTACGTCGTTACAACACTGTACATTTGTAATGTCTCTATTATTTTGAGACTTTTTTTGAGTTTAATGGTTACTGTTCATTTTTGTTTGAGATGGGAGAGAGGGAGATATGAGGAGATGAAGAGATGAGGGCACTTGAGAAGAGAACATAATTAGTCATTTAGGTCAACATTGGATCATTCAGAGATCCTCACTGAACTTCTGGAGAGTTTGCTGCACTGAAAGTAAAGGGGCTGAATAATTTTGCACGCCCAATTTTTCAGTTTTTGATTTGTTAAAAAAGTTTGAAATATCCAATAAATGTCGTTCCACTTACATTTACATTTACATTTAAGTCATTTAGCAGACGCTCTTATCCAGAGCGACTTACAAATTGGTGCATTCACCTTATGACGTCGAGTGGAACAGCCACTTTACAATAGTGCATCTAAATCTTTTAACGGGGGGTGAGAAGGATTACTTTATCCTATCCTAGGTATTCCTTAAAGAGGTGGGGTTTCAGGTGTCTCCGGAAGGTGGTGATTGACTCCGCTGTCCTGGCATCGTGAGGGAGTTTGTTCCACCATTGGGGGGCCAGAGCAGCGAACAGTTTTGACTGGGCTGAGCGGGAACTGTACTTCCTCAGTGGTAGGGAGGCGAGCAGGCCAGAGGTGGATGAACGCAGTGCCCTTGTTTGGGTGTAGGGCCTGATCAGAGCCTGGAGGTACTGAGGTGCCGTTCCCCTCACAGCTCCGTAGGCAAGCACCATGGTCTTGTAGCGGATGCGAGCTTCAACTGGAAGCCAGTGGAGAGAGAGGAGGAGCGGGGTGACGTGAGAGAACTTGGGAAGGTTGAACACCAGACGGGCTGCGACGTTCTGGATGAGTTGTAGGAGTTTAATGGCACAGGCAGGGAGCCCAGCCAACAGCGAGTTGCAGTAATCCAGACGGGAGATGACAAGTGCCTGGATTAGGACCTGCGCCGCTTCCTGTGTGAGGCAGGGTCGTACTCTGCGGATGTTGTAGAGCATGAACCTACAGGAACGGGCCACCGCCTTGATGTTAGTTGAGAACGACAGGGTGTTGTCCAGGATCACGCCAAGGTTCTTAGCGCTCTGGGAGGAGGACACAATGGAGTTGTCAACCGTGATGGCGAGATCATGGAACGGGCAGTTCTTCCCCGGGAGGAAGAGCAGCTCCGTCTTGCCGAGGTTCAGCTTGAGGTGGTGATCCGTCATCCACACTGATATGTCTGCCAGACATGCAGAGATGCGATTCGCCACCTGGTCATCAGAAGGGGGAAAGGAGAAGATTAATTGTGTGTCGTCTGCATAGCAATGATAGGAGAGACCATGTGAGGTTATGACAGAGCCAAGTGACTTGGTGTATAGCGAGAATAGGAGAGGGCCTAGAACAGAGCCCTGGGGGACACCAGTGGTGAGAGCGCGTGGTGAGGAGACAGATTCTCGCCACGCCACCTGGTAGGAGCGACCTGTCAGGTAGGACGCAATCAAGCGTGGGCCGCGCCGGAGATGCCCAACTCGGAGAGGGTGGAGAGGAGGATCTGATGGTTCACAGTATCGAAGGCAGCCGATAGGTCTAGAAGGATGAGAGCAGAGGAGAGAGAGTTAGCTTTAGCAGTGCGGAGCGCCTCCGTGATACAGAGAAGAGCAGTCTCAGTTGAATGACTAGTATTGAAACCTGACTGATTTGGATCAAGAAGGTCATTCTGAGAGAGATAGCGGGAGAGCTGGCCGAGGACGGCACGTTCAAGAGTTTTGGAGAGAAAAGAAAGAAGGGATACTGGTCTGTAGTTGTTGATATCGGAGGGATCGAGTGTAGGTTTTTTCAGAAGGGGTGCAACTCTCGCTCTCCTGAAGACGGAAGGGACGTAGCCAGCGGTCAGGGATGAGTTGATGAGCGAGGTGAGGTAAGGGAGAAGGTCTCCGGAAATGGTCTGGAGAAGAGAGGAGGGGATAGGGTCAAGCGGGCAGGTTGTTGGGCGGCCGGCCGTCACAAGACGCAAGATTTCATCTGGAGAGAGAGGGGAGAAAGAGGTCAGAGCACAGGGTAGGGCAGTGTGAGCAGAACCAGCGGTGTCGTTTGACTTAGCAAACGAGGATCGGATGTCGTCGACCTTCTTTTCAAAATGGTTGACGAAGTCATCTGCAGAGAGGGAGGAGGGGGGATTCAGGAGGGAGGAGAAGGTGGCAAAGAGCTTCCTAGGGTTAGAGGCAGATGCTTGGAATTTAGAGTGGTAGAAAGTGGCTTTAGCAGCAGAGACAGAGGAGGAAAATGTAGAGAGGAGGGAGTGAAAGGATGCCAGGTCCGCAGGGAGGCGAGTTTTCCTCCATTTCCGCTCGGCTGCCTGGAGCCCTGTTCTGTGAGCTCGCAATGAGTCGTCGAGCCACGGAGCGGGAGGGGAGGACCGAGCCGGCCTGGAGGATAGGGGACATAGAGAGTCAAAGGATGCAGAAAGGGAGGAGGGAGGGGTTGAGGAGGCAGAATCAGGAGATAGGTTGGAGAAGGTTTGAGCAGAGGGAAGAGATGATAGGATGGAAGAGGAGAGAGTAGCGGGGAGAGAGAGCGAAGGTTGGGACGGCGCGATACCATCCGAGTAGGGGCAGTGTGGGAAGTGTTGGATGAGAGCGAGAGGGAAAAGGATACAAGGTAGTGGTCGGAGACTTGGAGGGGAGTTGCAATGAGGTTAGTGGAAGAACAGCATCTAGTAAAGATGAGGTCGAGCGTATTGCCTGCCTTGTGAGTAGGGGGGGAAGGTGAGAGGGTGAGGTCAAAAGAGGAGAGGAGTGGAAAGAAGGAGGCAGAGAGGAATGAGTCAAAGGTAGACGTGGGGAGGTTAAAGTCGCCCAGAACTGTGAGAGGTGAGCCGTCCTCATGAAAGGAGCTTATCAAGGCATCAAGCTCATTGATGAACTCTCTGAGGGAACCTGGAGGGCGATAAATGATAAGGATGTTAAGCTTGAAAGGGCTGGTAACTGTGACAGCATGGAATTCAAAGGAGGCGATAGACAGATGGGTAAGGGGAGAAAGAGACAATGACCACTTGGGAGAGATGAGGATCCCGGTGCCATCACCCCGCTGACCAGAAGCTCTCGGGGTGTGCGAGAACACGTGGGCGGACGAAGAGAGAGCAGTAGGAGTAGCAGTGTTATCTGTGGTGATCCATGTTTCCGTCAGTGCCAAGAAGTCGAGGGACTGGAGGGAGGCATAGGCTGAGATGAACTCTGCCTTGTTGGCCGCAGATCGGCAGTTCCAGAGGCTACCGGAGACCTGGAACTCCACGTGGGTCGTGCGCGCTGGGACCACCAGATTAGGGTGGCCGCGGCCACGCGGTGTGGAGCGTTTGTATGGTCTGTGCAGAGAGGAGAGAACAGGGATAGACAGACACATAGTTGACAGGCTACAGAAGAGGCTACGCTAATGCAAGGAGATTGGAATGACAAGTGGACTACACGTCTTGAATGTTCAGAAAGTTAAGCTTACGTAGCAAGAATCTTATTGACTAAAATGATTAAAATGATACAGTACAGCCGAAGTAGGCTAGCTGGCAGTGGCTGCGTTGTTGACTTTGTAGGCTAGCTGGCAGTGGCTGCGTTGTTGACACTACACTAATCAAGTCGTTCCGTTGAGTGTAATAGTTTCTACAGTGCTGCTATTCGGGGGCTAGCTGGCTAGCTAGCAGTGTTGATTACGTTACGTTGCGTTAAAAGAACGACAATAGCTGGCTAGCTAACCTAGAAAATCGCTCTAGACTACACAATTATCTTTGATACAAAGACGGCTATGTAGCTAGCTATGTAGCTAGCTACGATCAAACAAATCAAACCGTTGTGCTGTAATGAAATGAAATGAAAATGTGAAACTACCTGTGGAGCGAAGCGGAATGCGACCGGATTGTTGAGTGCGGAAGTTCTATTCGGAAGACGTTGGCTAGCTGTTGGCTAGCTAGCAGTGTCTCCTACGTTAAGGACGACAAATAGCTGGCTAGCTAACCTCGGTAAATTAAGATAATCGCTCTAAGACTACACACTCTAAACTACACAATTATCTTGGATACGAAGACAGCAAAGACAACTATGTAGCTAGCTAACACTACACTAATCAAGTCGTTCAGTTGAGTGTAATAGTTTCTACAGTGCTACAGTGCTGCTATTCGGTAGACGGTGGACGTTTGCTAGCTGGCTAGCTGCTGGGCAGATAGCAGTGAAGACTACGTTAGGACGACGAAATACGATAATTACGCAATTATCTTTGATACAAAGACGGCTATGTAGCTAGCTAAGAAGAAATTGGTAAGATTAGACAAATCAAACCGTTGTACTATAATGAAATGTAATGAAAGGTTATACTACCTGCGGACCGAATTGAGGATGCGACCGCTCGCTCCAACCCGGAAGTACACTTCATGATTGTGTCCCACTTGTTGTTGATTCTTCACAAAAAAATACAGTTTTATATCTTTATGTTTGAAGCCTGAAATGTGGCAAAAGGTCGCAAAGTTCAAGGGGGCCAAATACTTTTGCAAGGCACTGTATGCTCTCTCTAATTCTCTCTTTCTTTCTCTCTCTCGGAGGACCTGAGCCCTAGGACCGTGCCCCAGGACTACCTGACATGATGATTCCTTGCTGTCCCCAGTCCACCTGACTGTGCTGCTGCTCCAGTTTCAACTGTTCTGCCTTGTTATTATTCGACCATGCTGGTCATTTATGAACATTTGAACATCTTGGCCATGTTCTGTTATAATCTCCACCCGGCACAGCCAGAAGAGGACTGGCCACCCCACATAGCCTGGTTCCTCTCTAGGTTTCTTCCTAGGTTTTGGCCTTTCTAGGGAGTTTTTCCTAGCTTCTACACCTGCATTGCTTGCTGTTTGGGGTTTTAGGCTGGGTTTCTGTACAGCACTTTGAGATATCAGCTGATGTACGAAGGGCTATATAAATACATTTGATTTGATTTGAAACACAGTGTGCTTAAACTAATAACACACAAATTATAGTATTTTTCTTATCTATATTGAATACATAATTTAAACATTCACAGTGCAGGTTGGAAAACGTATGTGAACCCCCTAGGCTAATGACTTCTCCAAATGCTAATTGGAGTCAGGACTCACCTGGAGTCCAATCAATGAGACAAGATTGGAGATGTTGTTTAGAGCTGCCTTGCCCTTTGACAAACACTCACGAAGTGGGAATTTACTATTCACAAGAAGCATTGCCTGATGTGAACCATGCCTCGAACAAAAGAGATCTCAGAAGACCTAAGATTAAGAATCGTTGACTTGCATGAAGCTGGAAACATTTTACAAAGTATCTCTAAATGCCTTGATGTTCATCGGTAAACGGTAAGACAAATTGTCTATAAATGGAGAAAGTTCAGCACTGTTGCTACTCTCCCTAGGAGTGGCCGTCCTGCAACGATGACTGCAAGAGCACAGCGCAGAATGCTCAATGAGGTTGAGACGAATCCTAGAGTGTCAGCTAAAGACTTACAGAAATCTCTGGAACATGCTAACATCTCTGTTGACGAGTCTACGATACGTAAAACACCACGGAAGAATCCACTGCTGTCCCCCCAAAAACATTGCTGCACGTCTGAACTTTGTAAAAGTGCACCTGGATGTTCCACAGCGTTACTGGTCAAATATTCTGTGGACAGATGAAACTACAGTTGAGTTGTTTGGAAGGAACACACAACACTACGTGTGGAGAAAAAAGGCACAGCACACCAACATCAACACCTTATCCCCACTATAAAGTATGGTATGGCACACCAACTGTCCGCCAATTGAAGCTCAACAGAAGTTGGGTGATGCAACAGGACAACGACCCAAAACACAGAAGTAAATCAACAACAGAATGGCTTCAACAGAAGAAAATACACCTTCTGGAGTGGCCCAGTCAGAGTCCTGACCTCAACCTGATTGAGATGCTGTGGCATGACCTCAAGAGAGCAGTTCACACCAGACATCCCAAGAATATTGTTGAACTGAAACAGTTTGTAAAGAGGAATTGTTCAAAATTCCTCCTGGCCGTTGTGAAACTACAGAAAACGTTTGTTTGAGGTTATTACTGCCAAAGGAGGGTCAACCAGTTATTAAATCCAAGGGTTCACATACTTTTTCCACCCTGCACTGTGAATGTTTACACAGTGTGTTCAATAAAGACACGAAAACATATAATTGTTTGTGTGTTATTAGTTTAAACAGACTGTGTTTGTGTCTATTGTTCTGACCTAGATGAAGATCAGATTAAAATGTTATGACCAATTTATGCATAAATCCAGTTAATTCCAAATACCACTGTACAAACCGTTGGGTAAGCGAACCTAAGCGACACACAGAGAATGAAGGACTTGACACACAGAGAATGAAGGACTTGACACACAGAGAAGGAAGGGCTTGACACACAGAGAATGAAGGACTTGACACACAGAGAATGAAGTACTTGACACACAGAGAATGAAGGACTTGAAACACAGAGAATGAAGAACTTGACACACAGAGAATGAAGGACTTGACACACAGCGAATTAAGGACTTGACACACAGAGAATGAAGGACTTGACACACAGAGAATGAAGGACTTGACACACAGAGAATGAAGGACTTGACACACAGAGAATGAAGGACTTGACACACAGAGAATGAAGGACTTGACACACAGAGAATGAAGGACTTGACACACAGAGAATGAAGGACTTGACACACAGAGAATGAAGGACTTGACACACAGAGAATGAAGGACTTGACACACAGAGAATGAAGGACTTGACACACAGCGAATTAAGGACTTGACACACAGAGAATGAAGGACTTGACACACAGAGAATGAAGGACTTGACACACAGAGAATGAAGGACTTGACACACAGAGAATGAAGGACTTGACACACAGAGAATGAAGGACTTGACACACAGAGAATGAAGGACTTGACACACAGAGAATTAAGGACTTGACACACAGCGAATGAAGGACTTGACACACAGAGAATGAAGTACTTGACACACAGAGAATGAAGGACTTGACACACAGAGAAGGAAGGGCTTGACACACAGAGAATGAAGGACTTGACACACAGAGAATGAAGGACTTGACACACAGAGAATGAAGGACTTGAAACACAGAGAATGAAGAACTTGACACACAGAGAATGAAGGACTTGACACACAGCGAATTTGAAGGACTTGACACACAGAGAATGAAGGACTTGACACACAGAGAATGAAGGACTTGACACACAGAGAATGAAGTACTTGACACACAGAGAATGAAGGACTTGACACACAGAGAAGGAAGGGCTTGACACAGAGAATGAAGGACTTGACACACAGAGAATGAAGGACTTGACACACAGAGAATGAATGACTTGACACACAGAGAATGAAGGACTTGACACACAGAGAATGAAGGACTTGACACACAGAGAATGAAGGACTTGGCACACAGAGAATGAAGGACTTGACACACAGAGAATGAAGGACTTGACACACAGCGAATTAAGGACTTGACACACAGAGAATGAATGACTTGACACACAGAGAATGAAGGACTTGACACACAGAGAATGAAGGACTTGACACACAGAGAATGAAGGACTTGACACACAGAGAATGAAGGACTTGACACACAGAGAATGAAGGACTTGACACACAGCGAATTAAGGACTTGACACACAGAGAATGAAGGACTTGACACACAGAGAATGAAGGACTTGACACACAGAGAATGAAGGACTTGACACACAGAGAATGAAGGACTTGACACACAGCGAATTAAGGACTTGACACACAGAGAATGAAGGACTTGACACACAGAGAATGGAGGACTTGACACACAGAGAATGAAGGACTTGCACACAGCGAATGAAGGACTTGACAGATCCCTTTAAGGCTCCTTGAAGAGGTATTGTCCTGACCTCCTGTAATGGCAACTACGCCACACTGCTCTGCCTGTGGCTCTAATTACACCCTATGCCCTGTATAGTGCACTACTTTAGACCAGGGCCCTATAGTACCCTACTCCCAATATAGTGCACTACTTTAGACCAGGGCCCTATAGTACCCTACTCCCAATATAGTGCACTACTTTAGACCAGGACCCTATGGCACCCTATTCCCTGTATAGTGCACTACTTTAGACCAGGGCCCATAGGGGATAGGATGCGATTTGGGATGCACACGCTCAGCACGGAGACAACATTGAGCTTAACGTCATGGCACGTGGAAGTAGTTTAGCTTGTCCCCTTCGTCAGACTACAGAGAGAGTGAAGCTGGGAGAGAGATCGAACCGAGGTACTCTCAGAATATCTAGTGCATCTGTTCATGCATCTCCTGTCTCTACATAGTAATAGAATTGTCATTCACGTCCACCCCTTCTTTATTGCAGAGAAAGTGCCTACTGAGTTCTATGCTCTGAATCAAACTATGTGGATTCATCCCCCCTCCTCTCCCATGTAACTATTCCCTGGGTGTTACGCCATGACCTTAGAGATCCCTATTATTCTCTATGTTTGTTTAGGTCAGGGTGTGACTCGGGTGGGAAAGTCTATGTTCTCTATTTCTTTGTGTTTGGCTGTGTGTGGTTCCCAATCAGAGGCAGCTGTCTATCGTTGTCTCTGATTGGGGATCGCATATGAAGTTGTCCTTTTTTCCTTTTGGGTTTTGTGGGATCTTGTTTTCTTTTTAGTGTCTGTGCCTGACAGAACTGTTCTCTTTCGTTTTGTTGTCTTTGTTATTTTCGTGTTGGTGTCATCAATAAAAAGACGATGTGTACGCCTACCACGCTGCACCTTGGTCCACTCTTAATGCTACAAACAAGAGGCGATACGTAACGGGTCATTGTTGCAAAAGGTGTTCTCAGTCAACTGACCTGGTGAAATAATGGTGAAATACAACTAAAACAGCAGTAGATAGTAGCAGTAGATAGTAGCAGTAGACAGCAGTAGATAGTAGCAGTAGATAGTAGCAGTAGACAGCAGTAGATAGTAGCAGTAGATAGTAGCAGTAGATAGTAGCAGTAGATAGCAGTAGATAGTAGCAGTAGATAGTAGCAGTAGACAGCAGCAATAGATAGTAGCAGTAGATAACAGCAGTAGACAGCAGTAGTTAGCAGTAGATAGTAGTAGACAAAAGTAGATAGAAGTAGATAGCAGTAGTTAGCAGTAGATAGCAGTAGTTAGCAGTAGACAGCAGTAGATAGCAGTAGACAAAAGTAGATAGCAGTAGACAGCAGTAGATAGCAGTAGATAGCAGCAGTAGCTAACAGCAGTAGACAGCAGTAGTTAACAGTAGATAGCAGTAGATAGCAGTAGGTAGCAGCAGTAAGTAGCAGCAGTAGGTAGCAGCAATAGATAACAGCAGTAGTTAGCAGTAGATAGCAATAGACAGCAGTAGTTAGCGGTAGATAGTTGTAGACAAAAGTAGATAGCAGTATATAGCAGTAGATAGCAGTAGATAGCAGCAGTAGTTAGCAGTAGATAGCATCAGTAGATAACAGCAATAGACAGCAGTAGTTAGCAGTAGATAGCAGTAGACAGCAGTAGTTAGCAGTAGATAGCAGTAGATAGCAGAAGATAGCAGCAGTAGATGACAGCAGTAGACAGCAATAGTTAGCAGTAGATAGCAGTAGACAGCAGTAGTTAGCAGTAGATAGCAGTAGATAGCAGAAGATAGCAGCAGTAGTAGGTAACAGCAGTAGATAACATCAGTAGGTAGGAGCAGTAGGTAACAGCAGTTCTGGGCGACTTTAACCTCCCCACGTCTACCTTTGACTCATTCCTCTCTGCCTCCTTCTTTCCACTCCTCTCCTCTTTTGACCTCACCCTCTCACCTTCCCCCCCTACTCACAAGGCAGGCAATACGCTCGACCTCATCTTTACTAGATGCTGTTCTTCCACTAACCTCATTGCAACTCCCCTCCAAGTCTCCGACCACTACCTTGTATCCTTTTCCCTCTCGCTCTCATCCAACACCTCCCACACTGACCTACTCGGATGGTATCGCGCCGTCCCAACCTTCGCTCTCTCTCCCCCGCTACTCTCTCCTCTTCCATCCTATCATCTCTTCCCTCTGCTCAAACCTTCTCCAACCTATCTCCTGATTCTGCCTCCTCAACCCTCCTCTCGTCCCTTTCTGCATCCTTTGACTCTCTATGTCCCCTATCCAGGCCGGCTCGGTCCTCCCCTCCCGCTCCGTGGCTCGACGACTCATTGCGAGCTCACAGAACAGGGCTCCGGGCAGCCGAGCGGAAATGGAGGAAAACTCGCCTCCCTGCGGACCTGGCATCCTTTCACTCCCTCCTCTCTACATTTTCCTCCTCTGTCTCTGCTGCTAAAGCCACTTTCTACCACTCTAAATTCCAAGCATCTGCCTCTAACCCTAGGAAGTTCTTTGCCACCTTCTCCTCCCTCCTGAATCCTCCTCCCCCCCCCCTCCTCCCTCTCTGCAGATGACTTCGTCAACCATTTTGAAAAGAAGGTCGACGACATCCGATCCTCGTTTGCTAAGTCAAACGACACCGCTGGTTCTGCTCACACTGCCCTACCCTGTGCTCTGACCTCTTTCTCCCTCTCTCTCCAGATGAAATCTTGCGTCTTGTGACGGCCGGCCGCCCAACAACCTGCCCGCTTGACCCTATCCCCTCCTCTCTTCTCCAGACCATTTCCGGAGACCTTCTCCCTTACCTCACCTCGCTCATCAACTCATCCCTGACCGCTGGCTACGTCCCTTCCATCTTCAAGAGAGCGAGAGTTGCACCCCTTCTGAAAAAACCTACACTCGATCCCTCCGATGTCAACAACTACAGACCAGTATCCCTTCTTTCTTTTCTCTCCAAAACTCTTGAACGTGCCGTCCTTGGCCAGCTCTCCCGCTATCTCTCTCTGAATGACCTTCTTGATCCAAATCAGTCAGGTTTCAAGACTAGTCATTCAACTGAGACTGCTCTTCTCTGTATCACGGAGGCGCTCCGCACTGCTAAAGCTAACTCTCTCTCCTCTGCTCTCATCCTTCTAGACCTATCGGCTGCCTTCGATACTGTGAACCATCAGATCCTCCTCTCCACCCTCTCCGTGTTGGGCATCTCCGGCGCGGCCCACGCTTGGATTGCGTCCTACCTGACAGGTCGCTCCTACCAGGTGGCGTGGCGAGAATCTGTCTCCTCACCACGCGCTCTCACCACTGGTGTCCCCAGGGCTCTGTTCTAGGCCCTCTCCTATTCTCGCTATACACCAAGTCACTTGGCTCTGTCATAACCTCACATGGTCTCATCATTGCTATGCTGAAGACACACAATTAATCTTCTCCTTTCCCCTTCTGATGACCAGGTGGCGAATCGCATCTCTGCATGTCTGGCAGACATATCAGTGTGGATGACGGATCACCACCTCAAGCTGAACCTCGGCAAGACGGAGCTGCTCTTCCTCCCGGGGAAGGACTGCCCGTTCCATGATCTCGCCATCACGGTTGACAACTCCATTGTGTCCTCCTCCCAGAGCGCTAAGAACCTTGGCATGATCCTGGACAACACCCTGTCGTTCTCAACTAACATCAAGGCGGTGGCCCGTTCCTGTAGGTTCATGCTCTACAACATCCGCAGAGTATGACCCTGCCTCACACAGGAAGCGGCGCAGGTCCTAATCCAGGCACTTGTCATCTCCCGTCTGGATTACTGCAACTCGCTGTTGGCTGGGCTCCCTGCCTGTGCCATTAAACCCCTACAACTCATCCAGAACGCCGCAGCCCGTCTGGTGTTCAACCTTCCCAAGTTCTCTCATGTCACCCCGCTCCTCCGCTCTCTCCACTGGCTTCCAGTTGAAGCTCGCATCCGCTACAAGACCATGGTGCTTGCCTACGGAGCTGTGAGGGGAACGGCACCTCAGTACCTCCAGGCTCTGATCAGGCCCTACACCCAAACAAGGGCACTGCGTTCATCCACCTCTGGCCTGCTCGCCTCCCTACCACTGAGGAAGTACAGTTCCCGCTCAGCCCAGTCAAAACTGTTCGCTGCTCTGGCCCCCCAATGGTGGAACAAACTCCCTCACGATGCCAGGACAGCGGAGTCAATCACCACCTTCCGGAGACACCTGAAACCCCACCTCTTTAAGGAATACCTATGATAGGATAAGTAATCCTTCTCACCCCCCCCCCCTTTAAGATTTAGATGCACTATTGTAAAGTGACTGTTCCACTGGATGTCATAAGGTGAATGCACCAATTTGTAAGTCGCTCTGGATAAGAGCGTCTGCTAAATGACTTAAATGTTAAATGTAACAGCAGTAGATAACAACAGTAGGTAGCAGCAGTAGGTAGCAGCAGTAGGTAGCAGCAGTAGGTAGCAGCAGTAGGTAGCAGCAGTAGGTAACAGTAGGTAACAGTAGGCAGCAGCAGTAGGTAACAGTAGTAGGTAACAGTAGTAGGTAACAGTAGGTAGCAGCAGTAGGTAACAACAGTAGGTAGCAGCAGTAGGTAACAGTAGGTAACAGCAGTAGGTAACAACAGTAGGCAGCAGCAGTAGGTAACAGTAGGTAGCAGCAGTAGGTAACAGCAGTAGGTAACAGTAGCTAGCAGCAGTAGGTAGCAGCAGTAGGTAACAACAGTAGGTAGCAGCAGTAGGTAACAGTAGGTAACAGCAGTAGGTGACAGTAGGTAGCAGCAGTAGGTAACAGTAGGCAGCAGCAGTAGGTAACAGTAGTAGGTAACAGTAGTAGGTAACAGTAGGTAGCAGCAGTAGGTAACAACAGTAGGTAGCAGCAGTAGGTAACAGTAGGTAACAGCAGTAGGTAACAACAGTAGGCAGCAGCAGAAGGTAACAGTAGGTAGCAGCAGTAGGTAACAGTAGGTAGCAGCAGTAGGTAGCAGTAGGTGGCAGCAGTAGGTAACAACAGTTGGTAGCAGCAGTTGCAGCAGTAGGAAACAGTAGGTAACAGTAGGTAGCAGCAGTAGGTAACAGCAGTAGGTAACAGCAGTAGGTAACAGTAGGTAGCAGCAGTAGGTAGCAGTAGGTAACAACAGTAGGTAGCAGCAGTAGGTAACAGTAGGTAACAGTAGTAGGTAGCAGCAGTAGGTAGCAGCAGTAGGTAGCAGCAGTAGGTAGCAGCAGTAGGTAGCAGCAGTAGGTAACAGTAGGTAACAGTAGGCAGCAGCAGTAGGTAACAGTAGTAGGTAACAGTAGTAGGTAACAGTAGGTAGCAGCAGTAGGTAACAACAGTAGGTAGCAGCAGTAGGTAACAGTAGGTAACAGCAGTAGGTAACAACAGTAGGCAGCAGCAGTAGGTAACAGTAGGTAGCAGCAGTAGGTAACAGCAGTAGGTAACGGTAGCTAGCAGCAGTAGGTAGCAGCAGTAGGTAACAACAGTAGGTAGCAGCAGTAGGTAACAGTAGGTAACAGCAGTAGGTGACAGTAGGTAGCAGCAGTAGGTAACAGTAGGCAGCAGCAGTAGGTAACAGTAGTAGGTAACAGTAGTAGGTAACAGTAGGTAGCAGCAGTAGGTAACAACAGTAGGTAGCAGCAGTAGGTAACAGTAGGTAACAGCAGTAGGTAACAACAGTAGGCAGCAGCAGAAGGTAACAGTAGGTAGCAGCAGTAGGTAACAGTAGGTAGCAGCAGTAGGTAGCAGTAGGTGGCAGCAGTAGGTAACAACAGTTGGTAGCAGCAGTTGCAGCAGTAGGAAACAGTAGGTAACAGTAGGTAGCAGCAGTAGGTAACAGCAGTAGGTAACAGCAGTAGGTAACAGTAGGTAGCAGCAGTAGGTAGCAGCAGTAGGTAACAACAGTAGGTAGCAGCAGTAGGTAACAGTAGGTAACAGTAGTAGGTAGCAGCAGTAGGTAACAGCAGTAGGTAACAGCAGTAGGTAACAGTAGGTAGCAGCAGTAGGTAGCAGCAGTAGGTAACAACAGTAGGTACCAGCAGTAGGTAACAGTAGGTAACAGTAGTAGGTAGCAGCAGTAGGTAACAGAAGGTAACAGCAGTATGCAACAGTAGGTAGCAGCAGTAGGTAACAGCAGTAGGTAACAGTAGGCAGCAGCAGTAGGTAACAGTAGGTCTCAGCAGTAGGTAACAGTAGGTAGCAGCAGTAGGTAACAGTAGGCAGCAGCAGTAGGTAACAGTAGGCAGCAGCAGTAGGTAACAGTAGGTTTCAGCAGTAGGTAACAGTAGTAGGTAGCAGCAGTAGGTAACAGTAGGTAACAGTAGGTAACAGCAGTAGGTAGCAGCAATAAGTAACAGTAGTAGGTAGCAGCAGTAGGTATCAGCAGTAGGTAACAGCAGTAGGTAACAGCAGTAGGTAACAGTAGGTAGCAGCAGTAGGTAGCAACAGTAGGTAACAGCAGTAGGTAATAGTAGTAGGTAGCAGTAGGTTGCAGCAGTAGTTAACAGTAGATAGCAGCAGTAGGTTTCAGCAGTAGGCTGCAGCAGTAGGTTGCAGCAGTAGGTTGCAGCAGTATGCTAGGCTACTGTAGCAGCTAGTCAGTAGCCATTGACATGGATTGTATTGTCAAGCGTAGTGCACTCTACACGGAATTGGATGTAATTTGAGAACCAGACATGGATAATTAGACTTGAATGCATCATTTAGCTGCTCCATAGCCCTGAATAAACAATAGGAAATTCAGATTTGCCTTTCTTTTTCCATCTGCTCTTCAGTGTAATGGAGGGGGGAAGATCCACAATAAAGCATTCATTACTAAATAATTAATGGTTTCTACATTTACGCTGAATTAAAGTAAAAAATATTTAGAATTAAATATGTAAATATGTAAGTATTCACCTTACGGTGATGTTTTGATAAAAAAAAAACATTACTCCCTTACAACCCCAACAACTCAAACAACTCCCTTACTACCCCCTACAACTCCCTACAACTCCCTACAACACCCTACTACCCCCTACAACCCCAACAACTCCCTACAACACCCTACAACACCCTACAACACCCTACAACCCCAACAACTCCCTACAACTCCAACAACTCCCGACAACCCCAACAACTCCCTACAACACCCTACAAACCCCCACAACTCCTACAACCCAGTACATCCCTACAACCCCTACACCCGTTACAACCCCCTACAACTCCAACAACTCCCTACAACACCCTACAAACCCCCACAACTCCTACAACCCAGTACATCCCTACAACCCCCTACAACTCCAACAACTCCCTACAACACCCTACAAACCCCCACAACTCCTACAACCCAGTACATCCCTACAACTCCTACACCCGTTACAACCCCTACAACCCCTACAACCCCTACAACCCCTACAACCCCCTACAACTCCAACAACTCCCTACAACACCCTACAAACCCCCACAACTCCTACAACCCAGTACATCCCTACAACCCCTACACCCGTTACAACCCCCTACAACCCCTACAACCCCCTACAACCCCTACAACCCCCTACAACTGCTACATCCACTACAACCCCCTACAAAACATACATCCCTGAACCCCTACAACCCACAACCCCTAAAACCCCTACAATCCCTACAACCCCCAACAACCCCTACAACCATAAACACCCTACAACCATAAACTCCCTACAACCCTAAACCCTCTACAATCCTACTTCCCTAAACCCCTACAACCCTAAACCCTCTACAACTCCCTACAACCCCTACAACCCTAAACCCTTACAACCCACTACAAGCCTAAACCCTCTACAACTCCCTACAAATCCTACTTCCCTAAACCCCCTACAACCCATACAACCCCTAAACCCTAAACCCCTTACAACCCATACAGCCCCTATAACCCCTTATACAACCCTAAACCCAAATACAACCCCTAAACCCTTACAACCCTAAACCATCAACAACCCTAACCCCCCTACAACCCATACAGCCCCTATAACCCCTTACAACCCTAAACCCCTAACAACCCCTTACAACCCTAAACCCCCTACAACCCATACAGCCCCTACAACCTTACAACCCTAAACCCCTAACAACCCCTAACCCCTTACAACCCTAAACCCAATACAACCCCTATAACTCCTTCAACCCTTAAATCCCTAAACCTCTAAACCTCTCTACCCCATTCAAACCCTAAACCTCTAAACCCCTACACTAACCTTATTATCCCTCTCTCTCACCAGGTCCCTCGCTCACTACCCTCCTTCCCTTTTTTACGTCTCTCTCTTATCCCTCCCTCTATCTCCATCTCTCTCTCTCTCCCTCTGCTTCTCTCTCCTCGCTCCTCTACCTCTCAATCACTTTCTCTCTATCCCTCCATCTCTCTCTTATCCCTCCCTCTATCTCCATCTCTCTCTCCTCGCTCCTCTACCGCTCAATCCCTTTCTCTCTCTCCCTCCATCTCTCTCTCTTATCCCTCCCTCTATCTCCATCTCTCTCTCTCTCCCTCTGCCTCTCTCTCCTCGCTCCTCTACCTCTCAATCCCTTTCTCTCTATCCCTCCATCTCTCTTATCCCTCCCTCTATCTCCATCTCTCTCTCCTCGCTCCTCTACCTCTCAATCCCTTTCTCTCTATCCCTCCATCTCTCTTATCCCTCCCTCTATCTCCATCTCTCTCTCTTATCCCTCCCTCTATCTCCATCTCTCTCTTATCCCTCCCTCTATCTCCATCTCTCTCTCCTCGTTCCTCTACCACTCAATCCCTTTCTCTCTATCCCTCCATCTCTCTCTCTCTTATCCCTCCCTCTATCTCCATCTCTCCCTCCTCGCTCCTCTACCTCTCAATCCCGTTCTCTCTATCCCCCCATCTCTCTCTCTCTTAACCCCCCCTCCATCTCTCTCTTTCTCCTTCCCTCCATCTCTCTCTCTCTCTCTTAACCCCCCCTCCATCTCTCTCTCTCTTAACACTCCCTCCGTCTCTCTCTCTCTTAACCCCCCCTCCATCTCTCTCTCTCTTAACCCCCTCCATCTCTCTCTCTCTCTTAACACTCCCTCCGTCTCTCTCTCTCTTAACCCCCTCCATCTCTCTCTTTCTCCTTCCCTCCATCTCTCTCCTCAACACTTCCTCCGTCTCAATCTCTCTCTCTCTTAACCCCCCTCCATCTCTCTCTCTCTTAACACTCCCTTCGTCTCTCTCTCTCTTAACCCCCCGTCCATCTCTCTCTTTCTCCTTCCCTCCATCTCTCTCTCTCTCTCTTAACCCCCCCCTCCATCTCTCTCTCTCTCTTAACACTCCCTTCGTCTCTCTCTCTCTTAACCCCCTCTGTCTCTCTCTTCTCCTTCCCTCCATCTCTCTCTCTCTTAACCCCCTCCATCTCTCTCTCTCTCTTAACACTCCCTCCGTCTCTCTCTCTCTTAACCCCCTCCATCTCTCTCTTTCTCCTTCCCTCCATCTCTCTCCTCAACACTTCCTCCGTCTCAATCTCTCTCTCTCTTAACCCCCTCCATCTCTCTCTCTCTTAACACTCCCTTCGTCTCTCTCTCTCTTAACCCCCCTCCATCTCTCTCTCTTTAACACTCCCTTCGTCTCTCTCTCTCTTAACACTCCCTCCATCTCTCTCTCTCTTAACCCCCTCCATCTCTCTCTCTCTCTTAACACTCCCTTCGTCTCTCTCTCTCTTAACCCCCCCCTCCATCTCTCTCTCTCTCTTAAAACTCCCTTCGTCTCTCTCTCTCTTAACCCCCCCTGCATCTCTCTCTTTCTCCTTCCCTCCATCTCTCTCTCTCCTTAACACTCCCTCCGTCTCTCTCTCTCTCCTTCCCTCCATCTCTCTCCTCAACACTCCCTCCATCTCTCTCTCTCTCTCTTAACCCCCTCCATCTCTCTCTCTCTTAACACTCCCTTCGTCTCTCTCTCTCTTAACCCCCTCCATCTCTCTCTCTCTTAACACTCCCTTCGTCTCTCTCTCTCTTAACACTCCCTCCATCTCTCTCTCTCTTAACCCCCTCCATCTCTCTCTCTCTCTTAACACTCCCTCCGTCTCTCTCTCTCTTAACCCCCTCCATCTCTCTCTCTCTCTCTTAACACTCCCTCCGTCTCTCTCTCTCTTAACCCCCTCCATCCATCTCTCTCTTTCTCCTTCCCTCCATCTCTCTCCTCAACACTTCCTCCGTCTCAATCTCTCTCTCTCTTAACCCCCCTCCATCTCTCTCTCTTAACACTCCCTTCGTCTCTCTCTCTCTTAACCCCCTCCATCTCTCTCTCTCTTAACACTCCCTTCGTCTCTCTCTCTCTTAACACTCCCTCCATCTCTCTCTCTCTTAACCCCCTCCATCTCTCTCTCTCTCTTAACACTCCCTCCGTCTCTCTCTCTCTTAACCCCCTCCATCTCTCTCTCTCTAACACTCCCTTCGTCTCTCTCTCTCTTAACCCCCTCCATCTCTCTCTCTCTCTTAACACTCCCTCCGTCTCTCTCTCTCTTAACCCCCCCTCCATCTCTCTCTTTCTCCTTCCCTCCATCTCTCTCCTCAACACTTCCTCCGTCTCAATCTCTCTCTATCCACTGCATCAGTTGTAGTTCTAGCATCAGCTCCTCTCCTCATTATTGGAGGTTGGTGGTAGAATATAGAGCAGGCACCTGGTATTGGTGGTGTAGAACATCAGCACAGACAGGGGCTGAATACTTTATATGTGGATGTTTTAATCCATCTCACTGAACAAGCGCACAGTTCTTAATGTTTCCAGGTAAATATACTACACAGTACAATAACAAACTGACAGCAATCTCTCCAATCTCTCTCAACATGTCATGTGTTTGAAGAGCTTCGTTTTATCTACACCATTTTCCTCACCTCTCCAACCCTTCTCTCCCTTTTTCTGGGCCGTGACGTGAGAGAAGAGCCAATCATCAGGTGATGTGATGTTTCTGCGGTACAGTTCTCTCTCTCTCTCCTCCCTCTCTCTCCCTCTCCCTCTCTCTCTCTCTCTCTCTCTCTCTCTCTCTCTCTCTCTCTCTCTCTCTCTCTCTCTCTCTCTCTCTCTCTCTCTCTCTCTCTCTCTCTCTCCCTCTCTCTCTCTCTCTCCCTCTCCCTCTCCCTCTCCCTCTCTCTCTCCCTCTCCCTCTCTCCCAGTCTCTCGCCCTGTGTGCTTTGAATGAGCAATCCCTTCCTAAGCTGTTTCTACCCTCTGACATAGATTTTTTTCCCTTATTGCAGTTGCCAGGTATTGAATCGGGAGACGGGAGAATAGGAATTTCTCTCTAGAGGTGTTACAGATGGATATTGCTGGGGTGTGAAAACAGAAGAACTTCATTTGCCACAAAGATGGAAAATGGCACCTGACAGCTATTGTCCGTCAGTCACGAGTATTCCAGCAAATCGCTTGGCCGATTACATGGCGCAGCTGGCTAAGACGTTGTCAATCGAGTGTTCGAGTGTGTTTGCGAGAGACAGAGTTCACAAGGTCAAGAACTGGTAAGGCTTGTGAGCGAGGAAGAGGTACCACACCTGTGAAGAAATGTGGCAACTGTTACACGAGCACTACTACCAAATGAAGGTGACTGTGAGACACATTCTTCCCCCAAGAGCTTTAGGCTACAGAAGTCTTATGTCCCCGACAGACTGAATGAGAGAGGAGAGGAGAGGAGAGGAGAGGAGAGGAGAGGAGGAGAGGAGAGGAGAGGGAGAGGAGAGGGGAAGGAGAGGAGAGGGGAGGGGAAGAGAGGGGAAGAGAGGAGAGGAGAGGAGAGGGAGGAGAGGAGAGGGGAGGAGGAGGGGAGGAGAGGAGAGGAGAGGAGAGGAGAGGAGAGGAGAGGAGAGGAGAGGAGAGGAGAGGAGAGGAGGGAGAGGAGAGGAGAGGAGAGGAAATAAACCAGGTCAGCTGTGATTCAGTTACTTTTTAACACATTGTTTACAATATCCTGTCTCTAAAGGGACCGGGTACGAAACGACTCGGAACATCGTAGTGGTACAGCGCTGACATTTAATTCTGTGACATCACTTATGGTGATGGGAAAAAATGTGCTAACTCTAGTCACTGGTGTTAAAATACACCAACTCTAGTCACTGGTGTTGTCTAGGGTAATTACTACCGGTTATGTCACCCTGCATCTGCGTCATTAGGCTACTGTGGCAACATCCCAATTTCCACGCCATCATACCACTAAATGATACATGGTCGATACTGTACATTTATTTAGGATAGAATACATTCTGAATACTGTACGGTCGTGGCCAATAGTTTTGAGAATGACACAAAGATTAATTTTCACAAAGTCTGCTGCCTCAGTGTCTTTAAGATATTTTTGTCAGATGTTACTATGGAATACTGAAGTATAATTACAAGAATTTCAAAAGTGTCAAAGGCTTTTATTGACAATTACATGAAGTTGATGCAAAGAGTCAATATTTGCAATGTTGATCCTTCCTTTTCAAGACTTCTGCAATCTGCCCTGTCATGCTGTCAATTAACTTCCTGACTGATGGCAGCCCATTCAATCTGCCCTGGCATGCTGTCAGTTAACTTCTGGGCCACATCCTGACTGATGGCAGCCCATTCAATCTGCCCTGGCATGCTGTCAATTAACATCCTGACTGATGGCAGCGCATTCAATCTGCCCTGGCATGCTGTCAATTACCTACTGGGACACATCCTGACTGATGGCAGCCCATTCAATCTGCTCTGGCATGCTGTCAATTAACTACTGGGACACATCCTGACTGATGGCAGCCCATTCAATCTGCCCTGGCATGCTGTCAATTAACTACTGGGACACATCCTGACTGATGGCAGCCCATTCAATCTGCCCTGGCATGCTGTCAATTAACTACTGGGACACATCCTGACTGATGGCAGCCCATTCAATATGCCCTGGCATGCTGTCAATTAACTTCTGGGACACATCCTGACTGATGACAGCCCATTCAATATGCCCTGGCATGCTGTCAATTAACTACTGGGACACATCCTGACTGATGGCAGCCCATTCAATCTGCCCTGGCATGCTGTCAATTAACTACTGGGACACATCCTGACTGATGACAGCCCATTCAATCTGCCCTGGCATGCTGTCAATTACCTACTGGGACACATCCTGACTGATGGCAGCCCATTCAATCTGCTCTGGCATGCTGTCAATTAACTACTGGGACACATCCTGACTGATGACAGCCCATTCAATCTGCCCTGGCATGCTGTCAATTACCTACTGGGACACATCCTGACTGATGGCAGCCCATTCAATCTGCTCTGGCATGCTGTCAATTAACATCCTGACTGATGGCAGCCCATTCAATCTGCTCTGGCATGCTGTCAATTAACTACTGGGACACATCCTGACTGATGGCAGCCCATTCAATCTGCCCTGGCATGCTGTCAATTAACTACTGGGACACATCCTGACTGATGGCAGCCCATTCAATCTGCTCTGGCATGCTGTCAATTAACTACTGGGACACATCCTGACTGATGACAGCCCATTCAATCTGCTCTGGCATGCTGTCAATTAACTACTGGGACACATCCTGACTGATGGCAGCCCATTCAATCTGCTCTGGCATGCTGTCAATTAACTACTGGGACACATCCTGACTGATGGCAGCCCATTCAATCTGCCCTGGCATGCTGTCAATTAACTACTGGGACACATCCTGACTGATGGCAGCCCATTCAATCTGCTCTGGCATGCTGTCAATTAACTACTGGGACACATCCTGACTGATGGCAGCCCATTCAATATGCCCTGGCATGCTGTCAATTAACTTCTGGGACACATCCTGACTGATGACAGCCCATTCAATATGCCCTGGCATGCTGTCAATTAACTACTGGGACACATCCTGACTGATGGCAGCCCATTCAATATGCCCTGGCATGCTGTCAATTTACTTCTGGGCCACATCCTGACTGATGGCAGCCCATTCTTGCATAATCAATGTTGGAGTTTGTCAGAATTTGTGGGGTTTTGTTTGTCCACCCGCCTCTTGAGGATTGACAACAAGTTTTCAATGGGATTAAAGTCTGGGGAGTTTCCTGGCCATGGACCTGGATGGTTGGGATAGGTTTCTCTCGGAGGAAGTGTTGGTACCATTCTTTATTCATGGCTGTTGTTCTTGGGCAAAATTGTGAGTGAGCCCACTCCCTTGGTTGAGAAACAACCCCACACATGAATGGTCTCAGGATGCTTTACAGTTGGCATGACACAGGACTGATGGTAGCACTCACCTTGTCTTCTCTGGAAAGGATAAATCTGAGAAAATGACTTTTCCCCAGGACTCAGCAGTCCAATCCCTGTACCTTTTGCAGAACATCAGTCTGTCCCTGATGTTTTTCCTGGAGAGAAGTGGCTTCTTTACTGCCGTTCTCTAAACCAGGCCGTCCTCCAAAAGTCTTGGCCTCACTGTGCGTGCAGATGCACTCACACCTGCCTGCTGCCATTCCTGAGCAAGCTCTGTACTGGTGGTTCCCCAATCCCACAGCTGAATCAACTTTAGGAGACGGTCCTGGCGCTTGCTGGACATTCTTGGGCACCCTGAAGCCTTCTTCACAACAATTGAACCGCTCTCCTTGAAGTTCTTGATGATCAGATAAATGGTTGATTTCGGTGCAATCTTACTGGCAGCAATATCCTTGCCTGTGAAGCCCGTTTTGTGCAAAGCAATGATGACAGATTGTGTTTCCTTGCAGGTAACCAGGTAACCAATGATTCCAAGCACCACCCACCTTTTGAAGCTTCCAGTCTGTTATTCCAACTCAATCAGCATGACAGAGTGATCTCCAGCCTTGTCCTCGTCAACACACACCTGTGTTAACGAGAGAATCACTGACATGTCAGCTGGTCCTTTTGTGGCAGGGCTGAAATGCAGTGGAAATGTTTTGGGGGGATTCAGTTCATTTGCATGGCAAAGAGAGACTATGCAATGAATTACACTTCATTTGATCACTCTTCATAACATTCTGGAGTATATGCAAATTGCCGTCATGTAAACTGAGGCAGCAGACTCAGACAAAATGTATATTTGTGTAATGCTCTAAACTTTTGGCCACGACTGTACATTGCTTTAGGATACCAGTCAGAATACCTGCTGAATATTGTACATTGCATTAGCATACCAGTCAGAATACCTGCTGAATACACTACATTGCATCATCCCAAGTGGCAGCTGGGCAAATGGATCATATCTTCTACTAGCCTGGTCTGGAAAATACTATCCTGGGGTCCCTGACTGAGCTCAACCAATGTTCTGTCTTTGAAGATGGAGTTCTGCCAACCAGCAAGACGGTTTGTACTGGCCTACAAACACACACACACCTCCAAACACACACACACCTCCAAGCACACACACACCTCCAAACACACACACCTCCAAACACACACACACCTCCAAACACACACCTACAAACACACACACACCTCCAAACACACACCTACAAACACACACCTCCAAACACACACACACCTCCAAGCACACACACACCTCATAACACACACCTACAAACACACACACACCTCCAAACACACACCTCCAAACACACACACACCTCCAAGCACACACACACCTACAAACACACAACTCCAAACACACACACGCCTACAAACACACACACACACCTACAAACACACACACACCTACAAACACACAACTCCAAACACACACACGCCTACAAACACACACACACACCTACAAACACACAACTCCAAACACACACACGCCTACAAACACACACACACACCTACAAACACACAACTCCAAACACACACACGCCTACAAACACACACACACACCTACAAACACACAACTCCAAACACACACACGCCTACAAACACACACACACACCTACAAACACACACACACCTACAAACACACAACTCCAAACACACACACGCCTACAAACACACACACACACCTACAAACACACAACTCCAAACACACACACGCCTACAAACACACACACACACCTACAAACACACAACTCC
>NC_068450.1:5844649-5854649 GCF_023373465.1 Oncorhynchus keta | reverse complement strand
ACAGACCCCATTGGATTTCTTTCACCACATATATTCATTGCGTAAGTACTCAGCCCTTTTGTTTTAAAGGAAAGCCCACATGAGTTCAGGAGTAAAATGTGGCTTAACAAATCACATAATAATTACATGGATTCCCTCTGTCTGAAATGATAGGGGTTGACATGATTTTTAATGACTACACCTTCCTCTGTCCCCCATACATACTACATGTGTAAGGTCCCTCAGTCTAGTAGTGAATGATTAACCCCTTCCTCTGTCCCCCATACATACAGCATCTGTAAGGTCCCTCAGTCTAGTAGTGAATGATATAATGATAATAATATATGCCATTTAGCAGACGCTTTTATCCAAAGCGACTTACAGTCATGTGTGCATACATTCTACGTATGGGTGGTCCCGGGGATCGAACCCACTACCCTGGCGTTACAAGCGCCATGCTCTACCAACTGAGCTACAGAAGGACCCTCAGTCTAGTAGTGAATGACTAACCCTTCCTCTGTCCCCAATACATACAGCATCTGTAAGGTCCCTCAGTCTAATAGTGAATGATTAACCCTTCCTCTGTCCCCCATACATACAGCATCTGTAAGGTCCCTCAGTCTAGTAGTGAATGATTAACCCCTTCCTCTGTCCCCCATACATACAGCATCTGTAAGGTCTCTCAGTCAAGTAGTGAATGACTAACCCTTCCTCTGTCCCCCATACATACAGCATCTGTAAGGTCTCTCAGTCAAGTAGTGAATGACTAACCCTTCCTCTGTCCCCCATACATACAGCATCTGTAAGGTCTCTCAGTCAAGTAGTGAATGACTAACCCTTCCTCTGTCCCCCATACATACAGCATCTGTAAGGTCCCTCAGTCTAGTAGTGAATGACGAACCCTTCCTCTGTCCCCCATACATACAGCATCTGTAAGGTCCCTCAGTCTAGTAGTGAATGACTAACCCTTCCTCTGTCCCCCATACATACAGCATCTGTAAGGTCCCTCAGTCTAGTAGTGAATGACTAACCCCTTCCTCTGTCCCCAATACATACAGCATCTGTAAGGTCCCTCAGTCTAGTAGTGAATGATATAATGATAATAATATATGCCATTTAGCAGACGCTTTTATCCAAAGCGACTTACAGTCATGTGTGCATACATTCTACGTATGGGTGGTCCCGGGGATCGAACCCACTACCCTGGCGTTACAAGCGCCATGCTCTACCAACTGAGCTACAGAAGGACCCTCAGTCTAGTAGTGAATGACTAACCCTTCCTCTGTCCCCAATACATACTACATCTGGCAGGTCCCTCAGTCTAGTAGTGAATGATTAACCCCTTCCTCTGTCCCCAATACATACAGCATCTGTAAGGTCCCTCAGTCTAGTAGTGAATGATATAATGATAATAATATATGCCATTTAGCAGACGCTTTTATCCAAAGCGACTTACAGTCATGTGTGCATACATTCTACGTATGGGTGGTCCCAGTCTAGGGATCGAACCCACTACCCTGGCGTTACAAGCGCCATGCTCTACCAACTGAGCTACAGAAGGACCCTCAGTCTAGTAGTGAATGACTAACCCTTCCTCTGTCCCCAATACATACTACATCTGGCAGGTCCCTCAGTCTAGTAGTGAATGATTAACCCTTCCTCTGTCCCCCATACATACAGCATCTGTAAGGTCCCTCAGTCTAGTAGTGAATGATTAACCCTTCCTCTGTCCCCAATACATACAGCATCTGTAAGGTCCCTCAGTCTAGTAGTGAATGACTAACCCTTCCTCTGTCCCCCATACATACAGCATCTGTAAGGTCCCTCAGTCTAGTAGTGAATGACTAACCCTTCCTCTGTCCCCCAGTCATACATACAGCATCTGTAAGGTCTCTCAGTCAAGTAGTGAATGACTAACCCTTCCTCTGTCCCCCATACATACAGCATCTGTAAGGTCTCTCAGTCAAGTAGTGAATGACTAACCCCTCTGTCCCCCATACTGTCCCCCATCTAGTAGTGTGAATGATTAACCCTTCCTCTGTCCCCCACAGCATCTGTAAGGTCCCTCAGTCTAGTAGTGAATGATTAACCCTTCCTCTGTCCCCCATACATACAGCATCTGTAAGGTCCCTCAGTCTAGTAGTGAATGATTAACCCATCTTCCTCTGTCCCCCTCTGTCCCCCATACATACAGCATCTGTAAGGTCCCTCAGTCTAGTAGTGAATGACTAACCCTTCCTCTGTCCCCCATACATACAGCATCTGTAAGGTCCTCAGTCTAGTAGTGAATGACTAACCCTTCCTCTGTCCCCCATACATACAGCATCTGTAAGGTCCCTCAGTCTAGTAGTGAATGACTAACCCTTCCTCTGTCCCCCATACATACAGCATCTGTAAGGTCCCTCAGTCTAGTAGTGAATGACTAACCCTTCCTCTGTCCCCCATACATACAGCATCTGTAAGGTCCCTCAGTCTAGTAGTGAATGATTAACCCTTCCTCTGTCCCCCATACATACAGCATCTGTAAGGTCCCTCAGTCTACCCTTCCTCTGTCCCCCAGCATCTGTATCCCTTCCTCTGTCCCCCATACATACAGCATCTGTAAGGTCCCTCAGTCTAGTAGTGAATGACTAACCCTTCCTCTGTCCCCCATACATACAGCATCTGTAAGGTCCCTCAGTCTAGTAGTGAATGACTAACCCTTCCTCTGTCCCCCATACATACAGCATCTGTAAGGTCCCTCAGTCTAGTAGTGAATGATTAACCCTTCCTCTGTCCCCAATACATACAGCATCTGTAAGGTCCCTCAGTCTAGTAGTGAATGACTAACCCTTCCTCTGTCCCCCATACATCTCTGTAAGGTCCCTCAGTCTAGTAGTGAATGATTAACCCTTCCTCTGTCCCCCATACATACAGCATCTGTAAGGTCCCTCAGTCTAGTAGTGAATGATTAACCCTTCCTCTGTCCCCCATACATACAGCATCTGTAAGGTCCCCTCAGTCTAGTAGTGAATGATTAACCCTTCCTCTGTCCCCCATACATACAGCATCTGTAAGGTCCCTCAGTCTAGTAGTGAATGATTAACCCCTTCCTCTGTCCCCCATACATACAGCATCTGTAAGGTCCCCCATACTCAGTCTAGTAGTGAATGACTAACCCTTCCTCTGTCCCCCATACATACAGCATCTGTAAGGTCCCAGTCTAGTAGTGAATGATTAACCCCTTCCTCTGTCCCCCATACATACAACATCTGTAAGGTCCCTCAGTCTAGTAGTGAATGATTAACCCCTTCCTCTGTCCCCCATACATACTATATCTGTAAGGTCCCTCAGTCTAGTAGTGAATGATTAACCCCTTCCTCTGTCCCCCATACATACTACATCTGTAAGGTCCCACAGTCAAGCACAGATTCAACTACAAAGACCAGGGAGCTTTTCAAAAGCCTCATGAAGAAGGGCAGTGATTGGTAGATAGGTAACAATAACAAATCAAAAATGTAATATCTCTTTTAATCATGGTCAAGTTAATAATTATGATGTGGATTATGTATTAATACGTGCTCACAAAACTTGAATAAAGGTGTTGTTTACCTCGAACGACCAACACACAGCAATCTCAGAAATTGTCGAGGCAAGATTAGTTTGAAAGCGTTTGTTTTTCACAGTTTGTCATCGTGCCTGTGTGGTGTTCTGAGCCTGGCTGTGCAAATTACATACCATTGTGAAAATGAGTTATCTTTCACCATTCTACCTACCAGTGATTCACCCCGATTCTGCCAGCGGCTTGAGTCTGTCAAGAATAATCGGTGACCAAAGATTATCAGAGTGATTTTCAGACTGAATTGATGGGGAATCCATTTCGATGACAGCTGAGAAGTGATGCGATACTATATACTGCTGAAGTCGGATGTTTATATAGACCTTAACCAAATACATTTAAACTCAGTTTTTCACAATTCCTGACATTTAATCACAGTAAAAATATCGCTGTCTTAGGTCAGTTCGGATCACCACTTTTTTTTAGGAGAATGTGAAATGTCACAATAATAGTAGAGAGAGAATCATTTATTTGAGCTTTTATTTCTTTCATCACATTCCCAGTCGGTCAGAAGTTTACAAGCACTCAATTATTATTTGGTAGCATTTCCTTTAAATTGTTTAACTTGGGTCAAACGTTTCGGGTAGCATTCCACAAGCTTCCCACAATAAGATGGGTGAATTTTGGCCCATTCCTCCTGACAGAGCTGGTGTAACTTAGTCAGGTTTGTAGGCCACCTTGCTCGCTCACACTGTTTTAGATCTGCCCGCAAATTTTCTTAGGATTGAGGTCAGGGCTTTGGCTGGAAAAATGGCTGTGTTTTTTCAACTTGGCTATGATCATTTTCGACTTGGCTATAATCATATGTTGTGCTTTAGCTGTAAAGCATTTTTAAATTGGACACGATGGGTAGGATAACAAGATGTTTATCTTTTGTTTGCTGTATTGGGCTTGTTAATGTGTGAAATTTACATATTTCAAAAAATATTTTTTAATTTCGCTCGCTGCCTTTTCAGCGGAAGGTTGTCACTAATTGATCATCAAACACTTGTGCAATTATGTTAGCACAGCTGAAAACTGTTGTCCTGATTAAAGAAGCAATAAATCTGTCCTTCTTTAGACTAGTTGAGTATCTGGAGCATCAGCATTTGTGGGTTCGTTTACAGGCTCAAAATGGTCAGAAACAAAATACTTTTGTCACGGCCGTTAAAAGAAGAGGACCAAGGTGCGGCGTGGTGAGTGTATATTTTATTTTTATTTGGAAAATGACGCCAAACAAAACAATAAACACTACAAAACCAACCGTGAAACTACTGGCTATGTGCCCTAAACAATAGTCAACTTTCCAACAAGACAGGTGGCAAAAATGGCTACCTAAGTATGGTTCTCAATCAGAGACAACGATAGACAGCTGTCCCTGATTAAGAACCCTACCCGGCCAAAACATAGAAATACAAATAATAGAGTGTAGAATACCCACCCCAACTCACACCCTGACCAAACCAAAATAGAGACATAAACAGGATCTCTAAGGTCAGGGCGTGACTACTTTCTTCTGAAACTCGTCAGTCTATTCTTGTTCTGAGAAAGGAAGGCTATTCCATGCGAGAAATTGGCAAGAAACTGAAGAGAAGATCTCGTACAACGCTGTGTAATACTCCCTTCACAGAACAGCGCAAACTGGCTCCAACCAGAATAGAAAGAGGAGTGGGAGTCCCCGGTGCACAACTGAGCAAGAGGATTGGAGTGTCTAGTTTTAGAAACAGATGCCTCACAAGTCCTCAACTGGCAGCTTCATTAAATAGTACCCTTCAAAACACCAATCTCAACATCAACAGTGAAGGGGCGAAGGATGCTGGCCTTCTAGGCAAAGTTGCAAAGAAAAAGTCATATCTCAGACTGTCTGTACAGGGTATAAGGAAGGCTATCATTCCATTTTGCAATGCCATACCATACCCTGTGGACAGCGCTTAATTGGAGCCAATTTCCTCCTACAACAGGACAATGCATATCTCCAATCTATGCAATAACTATTTAGGGAAGAAGCAGTCAGCTGGTATTCTGTCTATAATGGAGTGGCCAGAACAGTCACCGGATCTCAACCCTATTGAGCTGTTATGGGAGCAGCTTGACCGTATGGTATGTAAGAAGTGACCATCAAGCCAATCCAACTTGTGGGAGGTGCTTCAGGAAGCATGGGGTGAAATCTCTTCAGATTACCTCAACAAATTGACAACTAGAATGCCAAAGGTCTGCAGGGCTGTAATTGCTGAAAATGGAGGAATCTTTGATGAAAGCAAAGTTTGAAAGACAAATATTTTTTCAATTAAAAATCATTATTTATAACCTTGTCAACGTCTTAACTATATTTCCTATTCATTTTGCAACTCAATTCATGTACGTTTTCATGGAAAACAAGGACATTTCTAAGTGACCCCAAACTTTTGAACGGTAGTGTATATTATTAGATCTTGCCCCTTTGTGCTGGGGACAATAAAAGGCCACCCTAAAATGTGCAGTTTTGTCACACAAAACAATGCCACAGATGTCTCCAGTTTTGAGAGAGCGTGTCCCAGTTCTTCCATGGCCTGCATACTCACCAGACATGTCACCCATTGAGCATGTTTGGGATGCTCTGGATCGACGTGTAAAACAACGTGTCCCAGTTCTTCCATGGCCTGCATACTCACCAGACATGTCACCCGTTGAGCATGTTTGGGATGCTCTGGATCGGTGTGTATGGCAGCGTGATCCAGTTTCCACCAATATTCAACAACTTCACACAGTCATTGAAGAGGAGTGGGACAACATTCCACGGGCCACAATCAACAGCCTGATCAACTCTATGTGAAGGAGATGTTTTGCGCTGCATGAAGCAAATGGTGGTCACACCAGATACTGACTGGTTTTCTGATCCATGCCCCTACTTTTTTTTTTTTTGGGGTATCTGTGGCCAACAGGTGCATTTCTGTTTTCCCAGTCATGTGAAATCCCTTGATCAGGGCCTAATTGACTTATTTAAATTGACTGATTTCCTTATTTGCACTGTAACTCAGTAAAAGCTTTGAAATGGATAAATGTGTTTCTATTTTTGTTCAGTGTCCACTGGAGTTGATTACCAAGAAAACACTGATTGTTCCTGAGTGGAAAGTTACTTCATTCTGCGTGAAGATCTATGGCAAGAAAATGAAAATGGCTGTCGACCTCCTTGACGGAGCTTGAAGAATTTATAAAAGCATTATGTTGCACAATCCAGGGGTGAAAAACTCTTATAGACTTACCCAAGGCAAGGTACTGACTTTGGATAGTTCACATTGAACTAATGAACCCTCCTTTTTTTTGGGAATCTTGGCAGAATTTCTGAGCTAAAAAGGGCAATTATCCTGGGAGGGTTCTGAGTGTGTGTGTTTTATGATGGGGTGCTTAGTCCCATAAAGACTATCTTTCTAAGCCACAGTACTTTAGTTGATCAGGATCTAGGGGTGCTTAGGAACTAACAGGGACAAATTACACATGACTTATCTAGGTGAGTTTAGGAACTAAGAGGGACAAATTACACCACTGATCTAGGGGGCATTACAAACTAATGGGGACAAATTACACATGACTTTATCTAGGGGAGTTTAGGAACTAACAGGGACAAATTACACCACTAATCTAGGGGGCATTACAAACGAATGGGGACAAATTACACATGATTTATCTAGGGGAGTTTAGGAACTAACAGGGACAAATTACACCACTAATCTAGGGGGCATTACAAACTAATGGGGACAAATTGCACATCACTTATCTAGTGGAGTTTAGGAACTAACAGGGACAAATTACTCATCACTGATCTAGTGGAGTTTAGGAACTAACAAGGAGAAATTACACATCGTTGATCTAGGGAACCTTAGGAACTAACAAGGAGAAATTACACATCATTGATCTAGGGAACCTGAGGAACTAACAAGGAGAAATTACACATCATTGATCTAGGGAACCTTAGGAACTAACAAGGAGAAATTACACATCATTGATCTAGGGAACCTTAGGAACTAACAAGGAGAAATTACACATCACTGATCTAGGGAACCTTAGGAACTAACAAGGAGAAATTACACATCATTGATCTAGCGAACCTGTCTGGACCATCAGTACAAAACTGTAGACTGCTGGTCTTCTGTTCTAGCTGATAATTAATTGCACAAACCTGGTGTTACAGGTCTAAATTAGTCCCTGAGTAGAGGGGAACAATGAAAACATACAGTGGAACTGTCTTCAAGGTCCAGAGTTGAGTTGTTAGGGGTCTAGACTACCAGTACTGCTCCTCCTGTATACTGTCTAGACTACCAGTACTGCTCCTCCTCTATACTGTCTAGACTACCAGTACTGCTCCTCCTCTATACTGTCTAGACTACCAGTACTGCTCCTCCTCTATACTGTCTAGACTACCAGTACTGCTCCTCCTCTATACTGTCTAGACTACCAGTACTATACTGCTCACCTATACTGTCTAGACTACCAGTACTGCTCCTCCTCTATACTGTCTAGACTACCAGTACTGCTCGTCCTCTATACTGTCTAGACTACCAGTACTGCTCCTCCTCTATACTGTCTAGACTACCAGTACTGCTCCTCCTCTATACTGTCTAGACTACCAGTACTGCTCCTCCTCTATACTGTCTAGACTACCAGTACTGCTCCTCCTCTATACTGTCTAGACTACCAGTACTATACTGCTCCCCTATACTGTCTAGACTACCAGTACTGCTCCTCCTCTATACTGTCTAGACTACCAGTACTATACTGCTCACCTATACTGTCTAGACTACCAGTACTGCTCCTCCTCTATACTGTCTAGACTACCAGTACTATACTGCTCACCTATACTGTCTAGACTACCAGTACTGCTCCTCCTCTATACTGTCTAGACTACCAGTACTGCTCCTCCTCTATACTGTCTAGACTACCAGTACTATACTGCTCACCTATACTGTCTAGACTACCAGTACTGCTCCTCCTCTATACTGTCTAGACTACCAGTACTGCTCCTCCTCTATACTGTCTAGACTATCAGTACTGCTCCTCCTCTATACTGTGTAGACTACCAGTACTGCTCCTCCTCTATACTGTCTAGACTACCAGTACTGCTCCTCCTCTATACTGTCTAGACTACCAGTACTATACTGCTCCTCTATACTGTCTAGATTACCAGTACTGCTCTTCCTCTATACTGTCTAGACTACCAGTACTGCTCCTCCTCTATACTGTCTAGACTACCAGTACTATACTGCTCACCTATACTGTCTAGACTACCAGTACTATACTGCTCACCTATACTGTCTAGACTATCAGTACTGCTCCTCCTCTATACTGTCTAGACTACCAGTACTGCTCCTCCTCTATACTGTCTAGACTACCAGTACTATACTGCTCACCTATACTGTCTAGACTACCAGTACTGCTCCTCCTCTATACTGTCTAGACTACCAGTACTATACTGCTCACCTATACTGTCTAGACTACCAGTACTGCTCCTCCTCTATACTGTCTAGACTACCAGTACTGCTCCTCCTCTATACTGTCTAGACTACCAGTACTATACTGCTCACCTATACTGTCTAGACTACCAGTACTGCTCCTCCTCTATACTGTCTAGACTACCAGTACTGCTCCTCCTCTATACTGTCTAGACTATCAGTACTGCTCCTCCTCTATACTGTGTAGACTACCAGTACTGCTCCTCCTCTATACTGTCTAGACTATCAGTACTGCTCCTCTATACTGTCTAGACTATCAGTACTATACTGCTCCTCTATACTGTCTCGACTACCAGTACTGCTCCTCCTCTATACTGTCTAGACTACCAGTACTGTACTCCTCCTCTATACTGTCTAGACTACCAGTACTGTACTGCTCCTCTATACTGTCTTGTCTGAGACGGATGGCATTCCACTCTCAGACAAGACAAGCAGCAGCATTACACTCTTATTTCACAGATTTTAATATATTTCTAATCCCCCAGTGTATCATCAGCAGTGGACATAACAGGGCCATAACTTCAAGCTGAATACCATCCTTCCATCAAGATACAATTTCTAAACAGCCAGCAGAGCAGCAGTCAATGTGGACATGTACAGTAGGATGACCTGAGGCTGACTGGGCCTTGGAGTGAGAGATTAATGGTAAAAAGTGTGCCTGTTCACTACACTCTGCTCTCCTGCACCTGACTTCGCCTCCAATACACACTCCTAACACCTGTTTTGCTTTCACTAACACTGTCACTAACATGCCATCCATCTCAGACAAGACAAGCAGCATCATTCCACTCTCAGACAAGACAAGCAGCATCATTCCACTCTCAGACAAGACAAGCAGCATCATTCCACTCTCAGACAAGACAAGCAGCATCATTCCACTCTCAGACAAGACAAGCAGCATCATTCCACTCTCAGACAAGACAAGCAGCATCATTCCACTCTCAGACAAGACAAGCAG
>NC_068450.1:5742149-5842149 GCF_023373465.1 Oncorhynchus keta | reverse complement strand
ATCAAGGAATGATAAAATTACTGTTTAAATTTTAATCATCTCTCTTTCTCTCTCCGGAACTGTGGGAGCTAGGAACGTCTTTTCTCTCTCTCCTCTCTCAGTTAAGGAAATAGACTGTTTGAGAGCAGAAGATGTTGCTTTGCTCCTAAGGTATCAATTAGTCATGTGTTGTGGGACCCTTCAAAGACGAGGGCTGAAATTCAAATTGATTTCAGTTGTTCAACCGACTGATTTCATTATATATACAGTAGCAGTCAAAACTTTGGACACACGTAATCTTTGAAGGGTTTTCTTTAATTTTCACCTTTTTGCACAATGTAAAATAATAGTGAAATAAAAACTATGAAATAACACATATGGAATCATGTAGTAACCAAAAAAGTGTTAAACAAACAGATACAGATTCTTCAAAGTAGACGCCTTGATGAACGCTTTGCACACATTCTCTCAACCAGCTTCATGAGGTAGTCACCTGGAATACATTTAAATTAACAGGTGTGCCTTGTTAAAAGTACATTTTTGGAATGTCCTCTTAATACGTTTGATCCAATCAGTTGTGTTGTGACAAGGTAGGGGTGGGTATACAGCTGATAGTTCTATTTGGTAAAAGATCAAGTCTATATTATAGGAAGAACAGCTCAAATAAGCAAAGAGAAACGACAGTCCATCATTACTTTAAGACATGAACGTCAGTCAATCCAGAAAATGTCAAAAACAGTCTCAAAAACCATCAAGCTCTATGATGAAACTGGCTCTGAGGACCAACAAGTGCTTAGCATATATGGGAACTCCTTCAAGACTGTTGGAAAAGCATTATAAAAGTCCTATTTACTATAGCTGTCTTAACATAACTTACTTGTTGGCCTAAAGGCTTCAATATATATCAATCAATCATGTATGTGTTTGTAAATGTCATCACACAGCATACAGCAAGTCCTCCTTGTCTTTAAAGACAGTCAAGCGTTTTAGTTATAAAATGAAATAACAAAAGGAGTCTTGAATAATTGAACGATGAATAAACGGCAACATGTCGGCTAAAGAAATTCAATTAAGGAATGCATGCCACTGTCTTTAGTCTTGGCTTTACTAAAGATTTTAAAACATTTTTTGCTAAAAGAGAGTGCTTGGAATTGATTCTTATTTGTCTGTAAATTATTGTTGTATTTGTTGTGTTGTTTGTGTTCGAAATGGTCAAGAAAAAAGATGAATCACACTTACTGTAATAAGCACACAGATCTCGCTCCTCCTACCCAGAGCTCCCTCCTCCTACCCAGAGCTCCCTCCTCCTACCCAGAGCTCCCTCCTCCTACCCAGAGCTCCCTCCTCCTACCCAGAGCTCCCTCCTCCTACCCAGAGCTCCCTCCTCCCTACCCAGAGCTCCCTCCTCCTACCCAGAGCTCCCTCCTCCTACCCAGAGCTCCCTCCTACCCAGAGCTCCCTCCTCCTACCCAGAGCTCCCTCCTCCCTACCCAGAGCTCCCTCCTCCCTACCCAGAGCTCCCTCCTCCTACCCAGAGCTCCCTCCTCCTACCCAGAGCTCCCTCCTCCTACCCAGAACTCCCTCCTCCTACCCAGAGCTCCCTCCTCCCTACCCAGAACCCCCTCCTCCTACCCAGAGCTCCCTCCTTGTAACGTCTTTCCCCCTCTTTGTCTGAGGAGGAGTAAGGATCGGACCAAAAATCAGCATGGTAAGTGTCCATATTGATTCATTCAAAACACAACTGAACACTGGAACAAAATAATAAATGTGAAATATACAAAACCAAAACAGTACCGTGTGGCCCAAACACACACACGGAAACAAGCACAACACAAACCAAAAGTGAAACCCAGGCTACCTAAGTATGATTCTCAATCAGAAACAACTAACGACACCTGCCTCTGATTGAGGACCATACTAGGCCGAACACAAAAACCATCATAGAAAAACAAACATAGACTGCCCACCTCAACTCACGCCCTGATACCATACTAAAACAAAGAATAAAATAACAGAACTATGGTCAGAACATGACACTCCTCCTACCCTCAGAGCTCCCTCCTCCAACCCAAAGCTCCCTCCTCCTACCCTCCGAGCTCACTCCTCCTACCCTCAGAGCTCACTCCTCCTACCCTCAGAGCTCACTCCTCCTACCCTCAGAGCTCACTCCTCCTACCCTCAGAGCTCACTCCTCCTACCCTCAGAGCTCACTCCTCCTACCCTCCGAGCTCACTCCTCCTACCCTCAGAGCTCACTCCTCCTACCCTCAGAGCTCACTCCTCTTACCCTCAGAGCTCCCTCCTCCTACCCTCCGAGCTCACTCCTCCTACCCTCAGAGCTCACTCCTCCTACCCTCAGAGCTCGCTTCTCCTACCGTCAGAGCTCCCTCCTCCTACCCTCCGAGCTCACTCCTCCTACCCTCAGAGCTCACTCCTCCTACCCTCAGAGCTCGCTTCTCCTACCGTCAGAGCTCCCTCCTCCTACCCTCAGAGCTCCCTCCTCCTACCCTCCGAGCTCCCTCCTCCTACCCTCAGAGCTCACTCCTCCGACCCTCAAGGCTCGCTCCTCCTACCCTCAGAGCTCACTCCTCCGACCCTCAAGGCTCGCTCCTCCTACCCTCCTTGATCCCCTTTGTCTTTTTGTTATTATTAAATATTCGTATTACTATCATTATAATAATAAGTAGGTCTAATGTTATTATCATTAGTACGCAAACCTCCATGAATAGATTTGAAGTCCCTAAAAATGGAAATTGACTCAGCAAGAGTCTTTTGTCCTGCTGATAGCCAGTCAAGGGTGAATGCCTTCCTTTGTAATTCCAACGTATTGTATGAATGTTTAATTACAGTAATTTACCGTTTTCATTCTCAGGGTGGAAACATTGTTTTGCAGAGTTCACAACCTGCTAAACTTGTGAGAGAAAAGTGTTTGAAAACATGTCTTGAAAATGCCTCCAGCTCACATTGTAAAGTGGTGGACGACGCGCTGATAGCCTGTTGCCTGCACTTGAATGGTGAATGGTAGGAGCGTTTCAATTACCAGCTGAGAATAAAACAAAAAACACAAGCCAATTTAATTCCACTAAATTATGCAAATTACCCTATACACCGATAAGCACGATGGTCAAATGTAGAAATTAAAGCCAGAAATGGGGGGGGTTGTAGTGTGAATGATGTGGATTATAATAAATGGACATATTTGTATGGGTTGATTTAATTGTGGTAGTATCTGGATGGCCAGACACAACTGATCTTCGATCACCAATTAGCTATAATGAGAGTTTCTGGCTGGCTAATTGTCCAATTTAATGGATCCTCAATGAGTAAACTGTGACCAGCATCCATCACTACTGTAAACCGTTACAAACACAGAATCTAGAGTAGTAGAAATACAGTATATTGTTGAATTAGATTTTTTTTTAAACTGTTTCAAAATGCATTTGTTTATTAGGCTACTGTGCAGTGTGACAAAAAAAACAACAGGACAATGAGATTCTGACTGTAGCCGACATACTGTATGTCTGATTCCTGATTTAAGGGAGAGCAGGACATGTCCAGACTAATTCCTTAGATAAGGGAGAGCAGGACATGTCCAGACTAATTCCTTAGATAAGGGAGAGCAGGACATGTCCAGACTAATTCCTTAGATAAGGGAGAGCAGGACATGTCCAGACTAATTCCTTAGATAAGGGAGAGCAGGACATGTCCAGACTAATTCCTTAGATAAGGGAGAGCAGGACATGTCCAGACTAATTCCTTAGATAAGGGAGAGCAGGACATGTCCAGACTAATTCCTTAGATAAGGGAGAGCAGGACATGTCCAGACTAATTCCTTAGATAAGGGAGAGCAGGACATGTCCAGACTAATTCCTTAGATAAGGGAGAGCAGGACATGTCTGAAGAAAGACCTTGCGTCCTACAGGCCCAGGCATGGATCAAAGCTGGCGAGACATTCAATGACATCATCTTCACGGACAAATCAACCATGGCAATTTCTCACCATGGACTAGGCCCAGAATTGATAATATATGCCATTTAGCAGACGCTTTTATCCAAAGCGACTTACAGTCATGTGTGCATACATTCTACGTATGGGTGGTCCCGGGAATCGAACCCACTACCCTGGTGTTACAAGCGCCATGCTCTACCAACTGAGCTACAGAAGGACCACATTATGGATGATAAGTTTAGCTATTTATAAAGCAAAAGGTTACCAACTGCCATTTGTTCCACAATTGGCTGTTGCCTCCTTTTTCAGGTATGATGGCTTAACAGTTCCTAGAGGAAGAAATCATCAAGCGATGTGCTTGACCCTACCGTCAGAGGGGGGTTTCTGAGACTAGACGGTTTCTTTCAAGGTAGGTTTTTATAGCAATGTTTTTTGATGTTGTTATGTTTAGGCCTATTTAAATGTGTATTTCTACTATTGCACCTGATGTTGGCTGTTCGGCCAAATGTATTTTGTTTTTCTTTAAATGCAGACAATGACCAGGAGACACACTGCCGCCCAGGTTTGCATTGCAAATGAGGGGCATAAACTGGGTCAAGACGCCAGCATTGTAAGTAGACCTAAAGCACTTTTTCACAGCTTCTCAACACTAGTGACACTCACCATGCTTACTGCAGGCCTATAATATATTTTCACAGCTTCTCAACACTAGTGACACTCACCATGCTTACTGCAGTACTATAATATATTTTCACAGCTTCTCAACACTAGTGACACTCACTATACTTACTGCAGGACTATAATATATTTTCACAGCTACTCAACACTAGTGACACTCACTATACTTACTGCAGGACTATAACATATTTTCACAGCTTCTCAACACTAGTGACACTCACCATGCTTACTGCAGGACTATGATATATTTTCACAGCTTCTCAACACTAGTGACACTGTCCATGCTTACTGCAGGACTATGATATATTTTCACAGCTACTCAACACTAGTGACACTGTCCATGCTTACTGCAGGACTATAATATATTTTCACAGCTACTCAACACTAGTGACACTCACCATGCTTACTGCAGGACTATAATATATTTTCACAGCTACTCAACACTAGTGACACTCACCATGCTTACTGCAGGACTATAATATATTTTCACAGCTACTCAACACTAGTGACACTGTCCATGCTTACTGCAGGACTATAATATATTTTCACAGCTACTCAACACTAGTGACACTCACCATGCTTACTGCAGGACTATAACATATTTTCACAGCTTCTCAACACTAGTGACACTGTCCATGCTTACTGCAGGACTATAACATATTTTCACAGCTTCTCAACACTAGTGACACTGTCCATGCTTACTGCAGTACTATAATATATTTTCACAGCTTCTCAACACTAGTGACACTGTCCATGCTTACTGCAGTACTATAATATATTTTCACAGCTTCTCAACACTAGTGACACTGTCCATGCTTACTGCAGTACTATAATATATTTTCACAGCTTCTCAACACTAGTGACACTGTCCATGCTTACTACAGGACTATAACATATTTTCACAGCTTCTCAACACTAGTGACACTGTCCATGCTTACTACAGGACTATAACATATTTTCACAGCATATGTTTCATCTCCACATGTACTGAAGGCCTCCTGATTTTAACCCGATCAAACTCGTTTTGCATCAACTGAAAACATTCATCCGTAACTTTTAGGGTCTCCCGAGTGGCGCAGCGGTCTATAAGGCACTGCATCCCAGGCTGTGTCACGACCAGCCGTGATTGGGAGTCCTACAGGGCGGTGCACAATTGGCCGAGCGTCGTCCGGGTTAGGGTTTGGCCGCGGTAGATCGTCATTGAAAATAAGAATTCGTTTTTTATTAACTGACCTGCATAGTTAAATAAAGGTAAATAAAAGATTAACCTCTGTCAAACCTTCGAGCAAAGAATGAACTGGTGAAGGCCATTCAAGAAGGTTTGATAAAACAATGCAACAACTCCGTTAATCATCTCATCAAGGTTTTACCTGTGGTTTGTCGAGCTGGGTGAGAAGGAGAAACTAAAATGTTGTTGAAAATTAACATCTGCATTTTGAAACAGTCTTTTTTTATCATTATTTTATGAACAATAACACAAATGTGTTAATAAACACGTGCAGTATATTTTTCTGTCTATTGGAAATGTATAAATCATGACCTATTAGAAGGTTGATTTGCATAAATGTACATATTGGAATGGGGGTTAATGCATTTTTCGGCAGGGCAAATCAGGTCTGTGATATTGAGTTAGACATTTTTTACTTTAGTCTTGGAGTCAGAGGAAGGGTTGTGTCCTCACATTTGGTCTGATAATTTCCCCATAATCTCCAGTGTTCTCGTTCAATTGCTACCTCAGTATATTGTCATGACGTTGGCCTCTTTGAGTATAGCAAGGCCATCCCCCTCTCCCTGCCTCCCCCTTTCCTCCTTCAACTAGGCTGCTGTGGTTAGAGGTAGTACATTCCCGAGAAGTTTTTCATGGAGACAAAGGACATCCTTCCACCTCACAGAACTTGAGGCACAAATAAATGTCATGTTCCGGAGAAAGTGTAAAAGATCGGTGAAGAATCCAGCTACGAACTGGTCCGTTTGTCACAACTTGGGAAGCTCAATATAAGAGCCTCAGATATGAGGTTTACATCTAATTGTTGTATAAGATGAATGAGTGAGTATGATACTGTTTACACAAGTTTACAATGTGATTTTGGACTGTTTAATGAAGAAAACTCAAAAAGGGAATTGGATTTGAACTAAATCAGAGAACCGCCCCTGAGCCAGTTAGGGTCAGACATCCTGGGACCGCCCCTGAGCCCAGTTAGGGTTAGACATCCTGGACCGCCCCTGACCGCCCCTGAGCCCTGAGCCCAGTTAGGGTCAGACATCCTGGACCGCCCCTGAGCAGTGTTAGGGTAAAGCATCCTGGACCGCCCCTGAGTCCAGTTAGGGTCAGACATCCTGGACCGCCCCTGAGCCCAGTGAGGGTCAGACATCCTGGACCGCCCCTGAGCCCAGTGAGGGTCAGACATCCTGGAACGCCCCTGAGCCCAGTTAGGGTCAGACATCCTGGACCGCCCCTGAGCCCAGTTAGGGTCAGACATCCTGGACCGCCCCTGAGCCCAGTGAGGGTCAGACATCCTGGACCGCCCCTGAGCCCAGTTAGGGTCAGACATCCTGGACCGCCCCTGAGCCCAGTTAGGGTCAGACATCCTGGACCGCCCCTGGGCCCAGTTAGGGTCAGACATCCTGGACCGCCCCTGAGCCCAGTGAGGGTCAGACATCCTGGACCGCCCCTGAGCCCAGTTAGGGTCAGACATCCTGGACCGCCCCTGAGCCCAGTTAGGGTCAGACATCCTGGACCGCCCCTGAGCCCAGTTAGGGTCAGACATCCTGGACCGCCCCTCCCAGTTACATCCTGGACCGCCCCTGAGCCCAGTTAGGGTCAGACATCCTGGGACAGCCCCTGAGCCCAGTTAGGGTCAGACATCCTGGAACAGCCCCTGAGCCCAGTTAGGGTCAGACATCCTGGACCGCCCCTGAGCCCAGTTAGGGTCAGACATCCTGGACCGCCCCTGAGCCCAGTTAGGGTCAGACATCCTGGACCGCCCCTGAGCCCAGTTAGGGTCAGACATCCTGGACCGCCCCTGAGCCCAGTTAGGGTCAGACATCCTGGACCGCCCCTGAGCCCATTTAGGGTCAGACATCCTGGACCGCCCTGAGCCCAGTGAGGGTCAGGCATCCTGGGACAGCCCCTGAGCCCAGTTAGGGTCAGATATCCTGGACCGCCCCTGAGCCCAGTTAGGGTCAGACATCCTGGACCGCCCCTGAGCCCAGTTAGGGTCAGACATCCTGGACCGCCCCTGAGCCCAGTTAGGGTCAGACATCCTGGGACAGCCCCTGAGCCCAGTTAGGGTCAGACATCCTGGAACAGCCCCTGAGCCCAGTTAGGGTCAGACATCCTGGACCGCCCCTGAGCCCAGTTAGGGTCAGACATCCTGGACCGCCCCTGAGCCCAGTTAGGGTCAGACATCCTGGACCGCCCCTGAGCCCAGTTAGGGTCAGACATCCTGGACCGCCCCTGAGCCCAGTTAGGGTCAGACATCCTGGACCGCCCCTGAGCCCAGTTAGGGTCAGACATCCTGGACCGCCCCTGAGCCCAGTTAGGGTCAGACATCCTGGACCGCCCCTGAGCCCAGTGAGGGTCAGACATCCTGGACCGCCCCTGAGCCCAGTTAGGGTCAGACATCCTGGACCGCCCCTGAGCCCAGTTAGGGTCAGACATCCTGGACCGCCCCTGAGCCCAGTTAGGGTCAGACATCCTGGACCGCCCCTGAGCCCAGTTAGGGTCAGACATCCTGGACCGCCCCTGAGCCCAGTTAGGGTCAGACATCCTGGACCGCCCCTGAGCCCAGTTAGGGTCAGACATCCTGGACCGCCCCTGAGCCCAGTTAGGGTCAGACATCCTGGACCGCCCCTGAGCCCAGTTAGGGTCAGACATCCTGGACCGCCCCTGAGCCCAGTGAGGGTCAGAAATCCTGGACCGCCCCTGAGCCCAGTTAGGGTCAGACATCCTGGACCGCCCCTGAGCCCAGTTAGGGTCAGACATCCTGGACCGCCCCTGAGCCCAGTGAGGGTCAGACATCCTGGACCGCCCCTGAGCCCAGTTAGGGTCAGACATCCTGGACCGCCCCTGAGCCCAGTTAGGGTCAGACATCCTGGACCGCCCCTGAGCCCAGTTAGGGTCAGACATCCTGGACCTCCCCTGAGCCCAGTGAGGGTCAGACATCCTGGACCGCCCCTGAGCCCAGTGAGGGTCAGACATCCTGGACCGCCCCTGAGCCCAGTGAGGGTCAGACATCCTGGAACGCCCCTGAGCCCAGTTAGGGTCAGACATCCTGGACCGCCCCTGAGCCCAGTTAGGGTCAGACATCCTGGACCGCCCCTGAGCCCAGTGAGGGTCAGACATCCTGGACCGCCCCTGAGCCCAGTTAGGGTCAGACATCCTGGACCGCCCCTGAGCCCAGTTAGGGTCAGACATCCTGGACCGCCCCTGGGCCCAGTTAGGGTCAGACATCCTGGACCGCCCCTGAGCCCAGTGAGGGTCAGACATCCTGGACCGCCCCTGAGCCCAGTTAGGGTCAGACATCCTGGACCGCCCCTGAGCCCAGTTAGGGTCAGACATCCTGGACCGCCCCTGAGCCCAGTTAGGGTCAGACATCCTGGACCGCCCCTGAGCCCAGTTAGGGTCAGACATCCTGGACCGCCCCTGGGCCCAGTTAGGGTCAGACATCCTGGACCGCCCCTGAGCCCTGTTAGGGTCAGACATCCTGGACCGCCCCTGAGCCCAGTTAGGGTCAGACATCCTGGAACCGCCCCTGAGCCCAGTTAGGGTCAGACATCCTGGACCGCCCCTGAGCCCAGTTAGGGTCAGACATCCTGGGACAGCCCCTGAGCCCAGTTAGGGTCAGACATCCTGGAACAGCCCCTGAGCCCAGTTAGGGTCAGACATCCTGGACCGCCCCTGAGCCCAGTTAGGGTCAGACATCCTGGACCGCCCCTGAGCCCAGTTAGGGTCAGACATCCTGGACCGCCCCTGAGCCCAGTTAGGGTCAGATATCCTGGACCGCCCCTGTGCCCAGTTAGGGTCAGACATCCTGGACCGCCCCTGAGCCCAGTTAGGGTCAGGCATCCTGGACCGCCCCTGAGCCCAGTTAGGGTCAGACATCCTGGGACAGCCCCTGAGCCCAGTTAGGGTCAGACATCCTGGACCGCCCCTGAGCCCAGTTAGGGTCAGACATCCTGGACCGCCCCTGAGCCCAGTTAGGGTCAGACATCCTGGACCGCCCCTGAGCCCATTTAGGGTCAGACATCCTGGACCGCCCCTGAGCCCAGTTAGGGTCAGACATCCTGGACCGCCCCTGAGCACAGTTAGGGTCAGACATCCTGGGACAGCCACTGAGCCCAGTTAGGGTCAGACATCCTGGACCGCCCCTGAGCCCAGTGAGGGTCAGGCATCCTGGGACAGCCCCTGAGCCCAGTTAGGGTCAGACATCCTGGACCACCCCTGAGCCCAGTGAGGGTCAGACATCCTGGACCGCCCCTGAGCCCAGTTAGGGTCAGACATCCTGGACCGCCCCTGAGCCCAGTTAGGGTCAGACATCCTGGACCGCCCCTGAGCCCAGTTAGGGTCAGATCTCCTGGACCGCCCCTGAGCCCAGTTAGGGTCAGACATCCTGGACCGCCCCTGAGCCCAGTTAGGGTCAGACATCCTGGACCGCCCCTGAGCCCAGTTAGGGTCAGACATCCTGGACCACCCCTGAGACCAGTTAGGGTCAGACCTCCTGGACCTCCCCTGAGCCCAGTTAGGGTCAGACATCCTGGACCGCCCCTGAGCCCAGTTAGGGTCAGACATCCTGGACCGCCCCTGAGCCCAGTTAGGGCCAGACATCCTGGACCACCCCTGAGCCCAGTGAGGGTCAGACATCCTGGACCGCCCCTGAGCCCAGTTAGGGTCAGACCTCCTGGACCTCCCCTGAGCCCAGTTAGGGTCAGACATCCTGGACCGCCCCTGAGCCCAGTTAGGGTCAGACATCCTGGACCGCCCCTGAGCCCAGTTAGGGCCAGACATCCTGGACCACCCCTGAGCCCAGTGAGGGTCAGACATCCTGGACCGCCCCTGAGCCCAGTTAGGGTCAGACATCCTGGACCGCCCCTGAGCCCAGTTATGGTCAGACATCCTGGACCGCCCCTGAGCCCAGTGAGGGTCAGACATCCTGGACCGCCCCTGAGCCCAGTTAGGGTCAGACATCCTGGACCGCCCCTGAGCCCAGTTAGGGTCAGACATCCTGGACCGCCCCTGAGCCCAGTTAGGGTCAGACATCCTGGACCGCCCCTGAGCCCAGTTAGGGTCAGACATCCTGGACAGCCCCTGAGCCCAGTGAGGGTCAGACATCCTGGACAGCCCCTGAGCCCAGTTAGGGTCAGACATCCTGGACAGCCCCTGAGCCCAGTTAAGGTCAGACATCCTGGACAGCCCCTGAGCCCAGTTAGGGTCAGACATCCTGGACAGCCCCTGAGCCCAGTTAGGGTCAGACATCCTGGACAGCCCCTGAGCCCAGTTAGGGTCAGACATCCTGGACCGCCCCTGAGCCCAGTTAGGGTCAGACATCCTGGACCGCCCCTGAGCCCAGTTAGGGTCAGACATCCTGGACCGCCCCTGAGCCCAGTGAGGGTCAGACATCCTGGACAGCCCCTGAGCCCAGTTAGGGTCAGACATCCTGGACCGCCCCTGAGCCCAGTGAGGTTCAGACATCCTGGGACAGCCCCTGAGCCCAGTTAGGGTCAGACATCCTGGGACAGCCCCTGAGCCCAGTTAGGGTCAGACATCCTGGGACAGCCCTTTTCTGCCATTCCGAATAAAAAACAACTTTGAGAAATGATCACCAGACTAAGCTTACCTCAATTACGAGATGGCTAAAGGTGTAGACCATTACTGAATCTTTTTAACCATACCACGTGGTTAAACTCTTAGACTATCGATACCAACAGAATAAGAACAAGTCTTTGAAATTGATTACTAGTCTGCAGCTAGGAATTTGGCATCATTGAACGTGAAGAACGACAACCACCGAAACATCAATTCTATAACGAATGTCACTCTGAACAATCCCCTCTAACCACAACCGAGAGAGAGAGAGAGAGAGAGAGAGAGAGAGAGATGGACAATTCTACAAAATAAATTAACTTTTCATCAGCGATTAAGACGACACACTGAGCGTAAATATATATATTGATTGTAATTGTTCCCGACTGAGTGAGCGTTCATGTGTAAGGATTAGCATTTCAATTGTTATAGTTATCACCTTGTAGTGACTTCTTAGTCGACCCCCACTCCCCCTCTTGTCTAACAAGCCACCATACCGGTTCAGCCCACTACGGCACATTCTCATTTCATGTCACCCTATTCACCATATTTACTGTTTCTTTATGCATTTATGTGAATTACTTAGTTAGTAATAAATAAATGATTTAAGACAATTGATGTTTGGATGACTCATAGTGAAGACTGGGTTCATGCAGATAACCAACCATTTACGACGTTTGGAATGAGACAGTAAATAATTAATTAATTCAAAGACCAATTAATCAGATAAAATATCTGAAAAGTTATTTTAAGACACTTTGTAATCTGAATATTTTTCCTTGGTGCCCCGACTTCCTAGTTAATTAGTTACGTGATTAATCAGTTGATCGCGTAGTAACTAATGACAGAGAATCTTTGATAAAAAACATCCGTCTTTAGTTAATGATAGTAAAGACACGACAATACATATCATGACACATGGCGAGACCCAGATGCAGACACAGGAGGCAGATGGTTGGAGTCTTACAATGTTTATTAATCCCAAAAGGAGTAGGCAAGAGAATGGTCGTGGACAGGCAAAAAGGTCAACACCAGATCAGAGTCTAGGAGGTACAGAGTGGCAGACAGGCTCGTAGTCAAGGCAGGCAGAATGGTCAGGCAGGCGGGTAGAGAGTCCAGAAACAGGCGAGGGTCAAAACCGGGAGGACTAGAAAAAGGAGAATAGCAAAAAGCAGGTGAACGGGAAAAACGCTGGTTGACTTGGAACATACAAGACGAACTGGCACAGAGAGACCGGAAACACAGGGATAAATACACTGGTACAGAGAGACAGGAAACACAGGGATAAATACACTGGTACAGAGAGACAGGAAACAGGGATAAATACACTGGTACAGAGAGACAGGAAACACAGGGATAAATACACTGGTACAGAGAGACAGGAAACAGGGATAAATACACTGATACAGAGAGACAGGAAACACAGGGATAAATACACTGGTACAGAGAGACAGGAAACAGGGATAAATACACTGGTACAGATAGACAGGAAACACAGGGATAAGTACACTGGTACAGAGAGACAGGAAACACAGGGAAAAATACACTGGTACAGAGAGACCGGAAACACAGGGATAAATACACTGGCACAGAGAGACCGGAAACACAGGGATAAATACACTGGTACAGAGAGACAGGAAACACAGGGATAAATACACTGGTACAGAGAGACAGGAAACAGGGATAAATACACTGGTACAGAGAGACAGGAAACACAGGGATAAATACACTGGTACAGAGAGACAGGAAACAGGGATAAATACACTGGTACAGATAGACAGGAAACACAGGGATAAGTACACTGGTACAGAGAGACAGGAAACACAGGGAAAAATACACTGGTACAGAGAGACAGGAAACACAGGGATAAATACACTGGTACAGGGAGACAGGAAACACAGGGATAAATACACTGGTACAGAGAGACAGGAAACACAGGGATAAATACACTGGTACAGAGAGACAGGAAACACAGGGATAAATACACTGGTATAGAGAAACAGGAAACACAGGGATAAATACACTGGCACAGAGAGACAGGAAACACAGGGATAAATACACTGGTACAGAGAGACAGGAAACACAGGGATAAATACACTGGTATAGAGAGACAGGAAACACAGTGATAAATACACTGGTACAGAGAGACAGGAAACACAGGGATAAATACACTGGTACAGAGAGACAGGAAACACAGGGATAAATACACTGGTACAGAGAGACAGGAAACACAGGGATAAATACACTGGGGAAAACAAGCGACACCTGGAGGAGGTGGAGACAATAACGAGGACAGGTGAAACAGACCAGGCTGAGAAAGTATTTCTAAATATATATATTAATCATTCATTCGTTCAAGCACTTTATTTATAAAACAAAAACTAAATAAAGGGAGTTTTGAGTAATTAAACATGAAATGAACCACAAAATGTGAGTTTCATGTTCATAATATATTTCACAACCTCTGTGGGCTTTTAGAGTTGCCTATACACGACCGAGCAAAAATAATTCATGATTTAGGCTACATTATTGCATGCTCAATGAGTTAAGCAAACAAATAGATGAGCTGTACTACCTACACTTATTTGCCCAGACAGATAATTAACCAAATACACTGTCACGACTTCCACCGAAGGTGGCTCCTCTTCCTGTTCGGGCGGTTGCTCCCGGTCGTAGTCACCGGTCTACTTGCTACCACTGAAGGTGGCTCCTCTTCCTGTTCGGGCGGTTGCTCCCGGTCGTAGTCACCGGTCTACTAGCTACCACTGAAGGTGGCTCCTCTTCCTGTTCGGGCGGTTGCTCCCGGTCGTAGTCACCGGTCTACTTGCTACCGCTGAAGGTGGCTCCTCTTCCTGTTCGGGCGGTTGCTCCCGGTCGTAGTCACCGGTCTACTTGCTACCGCTGAAGGTGGCTCCTCTTCCTGTTCGGGCGGTTGCTCCCGGTCGTAGTCACCGGTCTACTTGCTACGGCTGAAGGTGGCTCCTCTTCCTGTTCGGGCGGTTGCTCCCGGTCGTAGTCACCGGTCTACTAGCTACCGCTGAAGGTGGCTCCTCTTCCTGTTCGGGCGGTTGCTCCCGGTCGTAGTCACCGGTCTACTAGCTACGGCTGAAGGTGGCTCCTCTTCCTGTTCGGGCGGTTGCTCCCGGTCGTAGTCACCGGTCTACTAGCTACGGCTGAAGGTGGCTCCTCTTCCTGTTCGGGCGGTTGCTCCCGGTCGTAGTCACCGGTCTACTAGCTACCGCTGAAGGTGGCTCCTCTTCCTGTTCGGGCGGTTGCTCCCGGTCGTAGTCACCGGTCTACTAGCTACCGCTGAAGGTGGCTCCTCTTCCTGTTCGGGCGGTTGCTCCCGGTCGTTGTCACCGGTCTACTAGCTACCGCTGAAGGTGGCTCCTCTTCCTGTTCGGGCGGTTGCTCCCGGTCGTTGTCACCGGTCTACTAGCTACCGCTGAAGGTGGCTCCTCTTCCTGTTCGGGCGGTTGCTCCCGGTCGTAGTCACCGGTCTACTAGCTACGGCTGAAGGTGGCTCCTCTTCCTGTTCGGGCGGTTGCTCCCGGTCGTAGTCACCGGTCTACTAGCTACCGCTGAAGGTGGCTCCTCTTCCTGTTCGGGCGGTTGCTCCCGGTCGTAGTCACCGGTCTACTAGCTACGGCTGAAGGTGGCTCCTCTTCCTGTTCGGGCGGTTGCTCCCGGTCGTAGTCACCGGTCTACTTGCTACCGCTGAAGGTGGCTCCTCTTCCTGTTCGGGCGGTTGCTCCCGGTCGTAGTCACCAGTCTACTAGCTACCGCTGAAGGTGGCTCCTCTTCCTGTTCGGGCGGTTGCTCCCGGTCGTAGTCACCGGTCTACTTGCTACGGCTGAAGGTGGCTCCTTTTCCTGTTCGGGCGGTTGCTCCCGGTCGTAGTCACCGGTCTACTAGCTACCGCTGAAGGTGGCTCCTCTTCCTGTTCGGGCGGTTGCTCCCGGTCGTAGTCACCGGTCTACTAGCTACCGCTGAAGGTGGCTCCTCTTCCTGTTCGGGCGGTTGCTCCCGGTCGTAGTCACCGGTCTACTAGCTACCGCTGAAGGTGGCTCCTTTTCCTGTTCGGGCGGTTGCTCCCGGTCGTAGTCACCGGTCTACTAGCTACCGCTGAAGGTGGCTCCTCTTCCTGTTCGGGCGGTTGCTCCCGGTCGTAGTCACCGGTCTACTAGCTACCGCTGAAGGTGGCTCCTTTTCCTGTTCGGGCGGTTGCTCCCGGTCGTAGTCACCGGTCTACTAGCTACCACTGAAGGTGGCTCCTCTTCCTGTTCGGGCGGTTGCTCCCGGTCGTAGTCACCGGTCTACTACTTCCTTTTCCCTTTTCTGTTGGTTTTGTCTTGATTGTTTTCACTTGTACCTTATTTGTTGTTAATTCGGAGCTATTTAAGCCTTCCCGCTTGCTGTTGTGCTTATTTCCTGTCTGTCAGTGGATGTTTGTGTTTTGTTCCTATAAGGACTGTTTGCTGTGTCGTGTTTGTGGTCATTGTGCCTGTTGTTTTGGCTTCACCCAGCTTGGAATAAATACGTCTCATTTGGAAACGTTGCTCTCCGCGCCTGACTCCACACCCACCACTCCTAGCTATGGTGACTTATACAGATGGAGATTCAGTTCAAATTCACAGGTTTTTGGTAGGCCTAGGCTACTAAGCGACTTGAAATTGTGTTTTTTTTTTACATTGTATAACAGTAGAGACTCAGAGCTGGAATATGGTATATCATACTGCATTGTTGAGAAACAATAGGAAGGTAATTCTGCTTTGAACAGATACAGGAGAGCTCCTCTTTGTCTCCACCCGTTCAGCATCGTTCACACTCTCCTAAACCTTTAGCCTCACGCATCTCTTTAAGGATTCACATGTGAGGCTGGTTTTCAGTGCATTCAGAAGGTATTCAAACCCCTTGACTTTTTCCACATTTTGTTACGTTACAGCCTTATTCTAAAATGGAATGAATTGTTTTTTCCCCTTCATCAATCTACACACAACACCCCATAAAAACAAAGCAAAAACGTTTTTTTAGAAATGTTTGCAAATGTATAAAATATAAACAACTGAAATATTATATTTACATTCGTATTCATACCCTTTACTCAGTACTTTGTTGAAGCACCTTTAGGCAGCGATTACAGCCTCTAGTCTTCTTGGGTATGTCGCTACAAGCTTGGCACACCTGTAGGTTTATAAGAATGACCCTGAGACCAAACACCTCCCTCTGCAACTGGATCCTGGACTTCCTGACGGGCCGCCCCCAGGTGGTAAGGGTAAGCAACAACACGCCTGCTACGCTGATCCCCACAGCATGATGCTGCCACCACCATGCTTCACCGTAGGGATGGTGCCAGGTTTCCCGCTTACATGCCTCTTGAAATTCAGGCCCAAGAGTTCAATCTTGGTTTCATCAGACCTGAGAATCTTGAGGCTTTAGGTGATGTTTGGAAAAAATCCAAGTGGGCTGTGATGTGCCTTTTACTGAGGAATGGCTTCCATCTGGCCACTCTACCATAAAGGCCTGATTGGTGGAGTGCTGCATAGATGGTTCTCCCATATCCACAGAGTAACTCTACAGCTCTGTCAGAGTGACCATCAGGTCACCTCCCTGACCAAGGCCCTTCTCCCACGATTGCTCAGTTTGGCTGGACGGCCAGCTCTAAGAAGAGTCTTGGTGGTTCCAAACTTCTTCCATTTAAGAATGATGAGGTCACTGTGTTCTTCGGGACATTCAATGCTGCAGACATGTTTTGGTTACCCTTCCTCAGATCTGTGCCTCGACACAATCCTGTCTCGGAGATCTACGGACAATTCCTTCGACCTCATGGCTTGGGTTTAGCTCTTACGTGCGCTGACAACTGTGAGGCCTTATCTAGATAGGTATGTGCCTTTCCAAATCATTTCTAATCTATTGAATTTAATTGAACTTGGACTCCAATCTCAAGGATGATCAATGGAAACAGGATGCACCTGAGATCAATTTCGAGTCTCATAGTAGAGAGCCTGAAAACGTATGTAAAGAAGGTACAGTATTTTTGTTTTTTAAATTTTTAAAACATTTGCAACTATTTCTAAAAACAGGTTTTGTGGGTTATTAATGTGTGTAGATTGCTGAGGAAAATAATTAATGTAATCCATTTTAGAATAAGGCTGTAACGTAACAAAATGTGGACGCGGCCAAGAGGTCTGAATACTTCCTGAATGTATAGGCTTCACTGGAAGTCGTCCTAGGATGTATCGTTCGGCGCTCGAAGCCTAGCTCCGCCCTCTTTGTGGCCAATTATTCATTATTAATTCATATTAAAATATCCTGAGCATTAGACAGATTTCAGATCACTCCCAGACCTTGTTATCGAATTGGAAGTTCTCTCTGTTTTTTTAATCTAATTATTTAAATATTCAATAATATTATTTTAAGTTGTGTTTACACATCGCATCACCCATTTCATATTTATATACTGTATTGCATTCTGTACTACATCACTGACAGTTAAACAGCCATCTCCAGCACATCAGAGGCTGCCATTTCATATGTATATACTGTATTGCATTCTGTACTACATCACTGACAGTTAAACAGCCATCTCCAGTACATCAGAGGCTGCCATTTCATATGTATATACTGTATTGCATTCTGTACTACATCACTGACAGTTAAACAGCCATCTCCAGTACATCAGAGGCTGCCATTTCATATGTATATACTGTATTGCATTCTGTACTACATCACTGACAGTTAAACAGCCATCTCCAGTACATCAGAGGCTGCCATTTCATATGTATATACTGTATTGCATTCTGTACTACATCACTGACAGTTAAACAGCCATCTCCAGTACATCAGAGGCTGCCATTTCATATGTATATACTGTATTGCATTCTGTACTACATCACTGACAGTTAAACAGCCATCTCCAGCACATCAGAGGCTGCTGCCTATAAGGACATAGATTAGGAATCACTGGCCACTTTTTTAACCACTTTAATAAGGAAATGAAACAGTAGCCAATAATAATGTCTCCTTATCTTGCATAACCCACATGTGTATAAACTGTACTCTACACTATTCTACGGTATCTTCATGTGTATAAACTGTACTCTACACTATTCTACGGTATCTTCATGTGTATAAACTGTACTCTACACTGTTCTACGGTATCTTCATGTGTATAAACTGTACTCTACACTATTCTACGGTATCTTCATGTGTATAAACTGTACTCTACACTATTCTACGGTATCTTCATGTGTATAAACTGTACTCTACACTATTCTACGGTATCTTCATGTGTATAAACTGTACTCTACACTATTCTACGGTATCTTCATGTGTATAAACTGTACTCTACACTATTCTACGGTATCTTCATGTGTATAAACTGTACTCTACACTATTCTACGGTATCTTCATGTGTATAAACTGTACTCTACACTATTCTACGGTATCTTCATGTGTATAAACTGTACTCTACACTATTCTACGGTATCTTCATGTGTATAAACTGTACTCTACACTATTCTACGGTATCTTCATGTGTATAAACTGTACTCTACACTATTCTACGGTATCTTCATGTGTATAAACTGTACTCTACACTATTCTACGGTATCTTCATGTGTATAAACTGTACTCTACACTATTCTACGGTATCTTCATGTGTATAAACTGTACTCTACACTATTCTACGGTATCTTCATGTGTATAAACTGTACTCTACACTATTCTACGGTATCTTCATGTGTATAAACTGTACTCTACACTATTCTACGGTATCTTCATGTGTATAAACTGTACTCTACACTATTCTACGGTATCTTCATGTGTATAAACTGTACTCTACACTATTCTACGGTATCTTCATGTGTATAAACTGTACTCTACACTATTCTACGGTATCTTCATGTGTATAAACTGTACTCTACACTATTCTACGGTATCTTCATGTGTATAAACTGTACTCTACACTATTCTACGGTATCTTCATGTGTATAAACTGTACTCTACACTATTCTACGGTATCTTCATGTGTATAAACTGTACTCTACACTATTCTACGGTATCTTCATGTGTATAAACTGTACTCTACACTATTCTACGGTATCTTAGTCCAATGCTGCTCTGACACATGTGCATATATATATATATCCTTAATTCATTCCGTATTTAGGTATATGTTGTGAAATTGTTACATGTTACTTGTGAGATATCACTGCATTGTCGGGACTAGAAGCACAAGCATTTCACTACACCCACAATAACATCTGCTAACCACGTGTATGTGACCAACAACATTTGATTTGACACAGGGTCTGCCCCCTGGTTGTTCTTGCGTACCGTGTGGGTTCAGATCTCAGGGCTCGAATGTTTTGTACCCCAGCGTGGGGGGTTCTCTGTGTTGCTCTGACTGGCGGTGCAGTGGAGTGATGGGGAGGAGTCTGTATCTCTGAACCTGTATTGATGTTGCAGCCTAGTCCAGACCAGACACAGCTGTGTCAATATTCAGGCCAAGGGAAGCCAGACTGCTGAGCCCCCAGACACTAGCCTCCAGCCAGATCACAGGATTACATACACACCCTGCAACAAACCCCTCTCTGTTTGTTTGATATCCACAGAGAATGGTCTGTCATACAAATATGTTTGACCATCAACCTTAGCCTGTCTCTCTGTCTGTCTGTTCTCTGTCTGTCTCTCTGTCTGTCTGTTCTCTGTCAGCCTGTCTCTCTGTCTGTCTGTCCTCTGTCAGCCTGTCTCTCTGTCTGTCTGTTCTCTGTCAGCCTGTGTCTCTGTCTGTCTGTTCTCTGTCTGTCTGTTCTCTGTCTGTCTGTTCTCTGTCAGCCTGTCTCTCTGTCTGTCTGTTCTCTGTCAGTCTGTCTCTCTGTCTGTCTGTTCTCTGTCAGCCTGTCTGTCTGTTCTCTCTCTGTCTGTCTGTCTGTCTGTCTGTCTGTCTGTCTGTCTGTCTGTCTGTCTGTCTGTCTGTCTGTCTGTCTGTCTGTCTGTCTGTCTGTCTGTCTCTCTGTCTCTCTGTCTCTCTGTCTCTCTGTCTCTCTGTCTCTCTGTCTCTCTGTCAGCCCCTCTCTCTGTCTCTGTCTGTCTGTCTGTCTGTTCTCTGTTTGCTTGCTTGTCTGTCTGTCTGTTCTCTGTCAGCCCCTCTGTCTGTCTGTCTGTCTGTCTGTCTGTCTGTCTGTCTGTCTCTCTGTCAGCCCCTCTCTCTGTCTGTCTGTCTGTCTGTCTGTCTGTCTGTCTGTCTGTCTGTCTGTCTGTCTGTCTGTCTGTCTGTCTGTCTGTTCCCATGTTGGCATGGGAACCACATGTTTACGTTGCCAAAGCAAATGGAATAGACAATAAACAAAAGGAAAATAAACAAGGGAAACATTAGTAAACATCACACTCACAAAAGTTTTAAAAGAATATAAACATTTAAAATGGTATATTATTGTCTATGTACAGTATTGTAACAATGTTCAAGTAGTTGAAGTGTGGAAGGGAAGATAAATAAACAGATAAATATAGTTTCTATTTACAGTGTTGTTTGTTCTCCACTGGTTGCCCTTTTCTCATGGCAACAGGCCACAAATCTTGCTGCTGTGACGGCACATTGCAGTACTTCGCCGAACAGATATGGGAGTTTATCAATGTTTCATTTATTTTCTAAATCTTTGGTCTGTGTGATCTGTGAGAAATATGTCTCTCCAATATGTTTATTCATTGGGCAGGAGGTTAGGAAGTGCAGCTCAGTTTCCACCTCATTTTGTGGGCAGTGCGCACATAGTCTTCCCTTGAGAGCCAGGTCTGCGGAAGGCCTTTCTCAATAGCAAGGCTATGCTCACTGAATCTATACATGGTCAAGGATTTTCTTAATTTTGGGTCAGTCACAGTGGTCAGTTATTCTGCCACTGTGTACTCTATGTTTAGGGTCAGATAGCGTTCCAATTTATCTAGAGAATACCTAGGGAACATCGAGGGAATATCTAGGTAATATCTAGAGAATATCTAGAGAATATCTAGAGAATATCTAGAGAATATCTAGGCAATGTCTAGAGAATATCTAGGGAAAACCTAGGCAATATCTAGGCAATGTCTAGAGAATATCTAGAGAATATCTAGAGAATATCTAGGCAATGTCTAGAGAATATCTAGGGAAAACCTAGGCAATATCTAGGCAATGTCTAGAGAATATCTAGGGAATATCTAGAGAATATATAGGGAATATCTAGGGAATATTTTTGGAATATGGTGCAATTTCGGATGAACCCCAAGGTTGTTTTCATTCACCTTCCAGTGCTACAACAGTAATAACATAGAAGGGAACCATGTGACAATCCAGAAAAAGGAAGTGATTGGGTTTAAAATCAGATCAGACAGACAGTTCTTCCTGACTCAATTGCCCCGTATCCAACAGTGAACCTTGAAGGAATGAGAACCCATCATCATACTAGTTAAAGGTGACATTTGTGTCCAATATGCTCAGCCACCAGTGAAGGGTCTGAGTCCCAAATGGAACCCAATTCCCCTACATCCAGCAGTGCATTACTTTTGACCATGGCCCATAGGAATCCGGTCAACAGTAGAGCGCTATGTAGGGAATATGGTGTCATTTGGGACCCATCCGTCGTGTCCAGTGTCATTTTGGGACTCGAGACGTTATAAAAATGACAATGAGTTTTACACGTATAATTCTTTAGAAAAGATAATGGTACTTCTTGAATTGTACATCTGGTACCCTGACACTGAAGCTGGAGACTCATATCTCCCTCACTAACTTTAACCAGGTAGGCCAGTTGAGAACACCTTTATTTAACCAGGTAGGCCAGTTGAGAACACCTTTATTTAACCAGGTAGGCCAGTTGAGAACACCTTTATTTAACCAGGTAGGCCAGTTGAGAACACCTTTATTTAACCAGGTAGGCCAGTTGAGAACACCTTTATTTAACCAGGTAGGCCAGTTGAGAACACCTTTATTTAACCAGGTAGGCCGGTTGAGAACACCTTTATTTAACCAGGTAGGCCAGTTGAGAACACCTTTATTTAACCAGGTAGGCTAGTTGAGAACACCTTTATTTAACCAGGTAGGCCAGTTGAGAACACCTTTATTTAACCAGGTAGGCCAGTTGAGAACACCTTTATTTAACCAGGTAGGCCAGTTGAGAACCCCTTTATTTAACCAGGTAGGCCAGTTGAGAACACCTTTATTTAACCAGGTAGGCCAGTTGAGAACACCTTTATTTAACCAGGTAGGCCAGTTGAGAACACCTTTATTTAACCAGGTAGGCCAGTTGAGAACACCTTTATTTAACCAGGTAGGCCAGTTGAGAACACCTTTATTTAACCAGGTAGGCCAGTTGAGAACAAGTTCTCATTTACAACTGTGACCTGGCCAAGATAAAGCAAAGCAGTTAGACAAAAACAACAACAGTTACACATGGAATAAACAAACATACAGTCAATAACACAACATAAAGTCTATATACAGTGTCTGCAAATGTAGTAAGATTAGGGAGGTAAGGCAATACATAGGCCATATTGGCAAAATAATTACAATTTAGCAATTAAACACTGGAGTGATAGATGTGCAGAAGATGAATGTGCAAGTAGAGGTACTGGGGTGCAAAGAAGCAAAAAATAAATTACAGTAATGGGGAGTAATGAGGTAGTTATATGGGCTATTTACAGATGGGATATGTACAGGTAGCTGCTCTGACAGCTGGTGCTTATTAAATAAAGGTGTTCTCAACTAGCCTACCTGGTTAAATAAAGGTGTTTTCAACTTTAACCTTCCTGTGAATTAGAGGTGGTTTATTACCAAGGTGATGCTACAGCCTTCCTGTGAATTAGAGGTGGTTTACTACCAAGGTGATGCTACAGCCTTCCTGTGAATTAGAGGTGGTTTATTACCAAGGTGATGCTACAGCCTTCCTGTGAATTAGAGGTGGTTTATTACCAAGGTGATGCTACAGCCTTCCTGTGAATTAGAGGTGGTTTATTACCAAGGTGATGCTACAGCCTTCCTGTGAATTAGAGGTGGTTTATTACCAAGGTGATGCGACAGCCTTCCTGTGAATTAGATGTGGTTTATTACCAAGGTGATGCTACAGCCTTCCTGTGAATTAGAGGTGGTTTACTACCAAGGTGATGCTACAGCCTTCCTGTGAATTAGAGGTGGTTTATTACCAAGGTGATGCTACAGCCTTCCTGTGAATTAGAGGTGGTTTATTACCAAGGTGATGCTACAGCCTTCCTGTGAATTAGAGGTGGTTTATTACCAAGGTGATTCTACAGCCTTCCTGTGAATTAGAGGTGGTTTATTACCAAGGTGATGCTACAGCCTTCAGACGTGTGTGAATTAGAGGTGGTTTATTACCAAGGTGATGCTACAGCCTTCCTGTGAATTAGAGGTGGTTTATTACCAAGGTGATGCGACAGCCTTCCTGTGAATTAGAGGTGGTTTATTACCAAGGTGATGCTACAGCCTTCCTGTGAATTATAGGTGGTTTATTACCAAGGTGATGCTACAGTCTTCCTGTGAATTAGAGGTGGTTTACTACCAAGGTGATGCTACAGCCTTCCTGTGAATTAGAGGTGGTTTATTACCAAGGTGATGCTACAGACTTCCTGTGAATTAGAGGTGGTTTACTACCAAGGTGATGCTACAGCCTTCCTGTGAATTAGAGGTGGTTTATTACCAAGGTGATGCTACAGCCTTCCTGTGAATTAGAGGTGGTTTATTACCAAGGTGATGCTACAGCCGTCCTGTGAATTAGAGGTGGTTTATTACCAAGGTGATGCGACAGCCTTCCTGTGAATTAGAGGTGGTTTACTACCAAGGTGATGCTACAGCCTTCCTGTGAATTAGAGGTGGTTTATTACCAAGGTGATGCTACAGCCTTCAGACGTGTGTGAATTAGAGGTGGTTTATTACCAAGGTGATGCTACAGCCTTCCTGTGAATTAGAGGTGGTTTATTACCAAGGTGATGCGACAGCCTTCCTGTGAATTAGAGGTGGTTTATTACCAAGGTGATGCTACAGCCTTCAGACGTGTGTGAATTAGAGGTGGTTTATTACCAAGGTGATGCTACAGCCTTCCTGTGAATTAGAGGTGGTTTATTACCAAGGTGATGCGACAGCCTTCCTGTGAATTAGAGGTGGTTTATTACCAAGGTGATGCTACAGCCTTCCTGTGAATTAGAGGTGGTTTATTACCAAGGTGATGCTACAGCCTTCCTGTGAATTAGAGGTGGTTTATTACCAAGGTGATGCTACAGCCTTCCTGTGAATTATAGGTGGTTTATTACCAAGGTGATGCTACAGTCTTCCTGTGAATTAGAGGTGGTTTACTACCAAGGTGATGCTACAGCCTTCCTGTGAATTAGAGGTGGTTTATTACCAAGGTGATGCTACAGCCTTCCTGTGAATTAGAGGTGGTTTATTACCAAGGTGATGCTACAGACTTCCTGTGAATTAGAGGTGGTTTACTACCAAGGTGATGCTACAGCCTTCCTGTGAATTAGAGGTGGTTTATTACCAAGGTGATGCTACAGCCTTCCTGTGAATTAGATGTGGTTTATTACCAAGGTGATGCTACAGCCTTCAGACGTGTGTGAATTAGAGGTGGTTTATTACCAAGGTGATGCTACAGCTGTATTATACAAATCTCTCCATGAGAGAGAGAGATTTGAGGCTCGATAGAATATTTATAATTTCAGATTAGTATTTTCTGTGTCAGCCTCCTAAATGTCACCCTATTCCCTATATAGTGCACTACTTTCGACCAGAGCCCTATTCCCTATATAGCGCACTACTTTCGACCAGAGCCCTATGTTAATAAATAGGGAATAGGGTGCCATTTGGGACGTATCCTAAGATAAAGTGAGAGGAGGAGGAGAGAAGCTCCGGTATTCTCTAATAACCTTCTACAGCTACTGAACAGCTGTAGCTCTGACGCTGCCAAATTCAAAAGTCACTGCTAGAATGATAATCATTCAAAGACACTGAAGGTCACATTTTGACAGAGAGACATCGGGATCGCGTCCCAAAATGACACTCTATTCCCTAAGCATGGTCAAAAGGCCCGGTCAAAAGTAGGTAGGCTTCCATTTGGGACACAGCCCAGCCGCCTGAGCCGGGGAATACGTCCTATCCCAATTATAGACAGGTACTTAGCATCAATAGTAGCTATCTGACACAATGAAAGATAAAATGACAGGAGAAAGTCAGGTACAGTTGGTTGAAGAGTTAGTTGAAGTTCTTGCAGGGCTGAGAAATAGAGAAATACTTAAACATCAATGTTAAAGTGACATCAAGATACTTCCTGATAGGTAGATGTAGTAGTTCCTGATAGGTAGATGTCAGGATGTCCTAGTTCCTGATAGGTAGATTTCAGGATGACCCAGTTCCTGATATGGAGATGTCAGGATGACCCAGTTCCTGATAGGGAGATGTCAGGATGTCCCAGTTCCTGATAGGTAGATGTCAGGATGTCCCGGTTCCTGATAGGTAGATGTCAGGATGACCCAGTTCCTGATAGGTAGATGTCAGGATGACCCAGTTCCTGATAGGTAGATGTCAGGATGTCCCGGTTCCTGATAGGTAGATGTCAGGATGACCCAGTTCCTGATAGGTAGATGTCAGGATGACCCAGTTCCTGATAGGTAGATGTCAGGATGACCCAGTTCCTGATAGGGAGATGTCAGGATGACCCAGTTCCTGATAGGGAGATGTCAGGATGACCCAGTTCCTGATAGGGAGATGTCAGGATGACCCAGTTCCTGATAGGGAGATGTCAGGATGACCCAGTTCCTGATAGGTAGATGTCAGGATGACCCAGTTCCTGATAGGGAGATGTCAGGATGACCCAGTTCCTGATAGGGAGATGTCAGGATGTCCCAGTTCCTGATAGGGAGATGTCAGGATGACCCAGTTCCTGATAGGGAGATGTCAGGATGACCCAGTTCCTGATAGGGAGATGTCAGGATGACCCAGTTCCTGATAGGGAGATGTCAGGATGACCCAGTTCCTGATAGGGAGATGTCAGGATGACCCAGTTCCTGATAGGGAGATGTCAGGATGACCCAGTTCCTGATAGGGAGATGTCAGGATGACCCAGTTCCTGATAGGGAGATGTCAGGATGTCCCAGTTCCTGATAGGGAGATGTCAGGATGTCCCAGTTCCTGATAGGGAGATGTCAGGATGTCCCAGTTCCTGATAGGGAGATGTCAGGATGTCCCAGTTCCTGATAGGGAGATGTCAGGATGTCCCAGTTCCTGATAGGGAGATGTCAGCATGTCCCAGTTCCTGATAGGGAGATGTCAGGATGACCCAGTTCCTGATAGGGAGATGTCAGGATGACCCAGTTCCTGATAGGGAGATGTCAGTATGTCCCAGTTCCTGATAGGTAGATGTCAGGATGACCCAGTTCCTGATAGGGAGATGTCAGGATGACCCAGTTCCTGATAGGGAGATGTCAGGATGTCCCGGTTCCTGATAGGTAGATGTCAGGATGTCCCGGTTCCTGATAGGGAGATGTCAGGATGTCCTAGTTCCTGATAGGTAGATGTCAGGATGACCCAGTTCCTGATAGGGAGATGTCAGGATGTCCCAGTTCCTGATAGGGAGATGTCAGGATGTCCTAGTTCCTGATAGGTAGATGTCAGGATGACCCAGTTCCTGATAGGGAGATGTCAGGATGACCCAGTTCCTGATATGGAGATGTCAGGATGACCCAGTTCCTGATAGGGAGATGTCAGGATGTCCCAGTTCCTGATAGGGAGATGTCAGGATGTCCCAGTTCCTGATAGGGAGATGTCAGGATGACCCAGTTCCTGATAGGGAGATGTCAGGATGTCCCAGTTCCTGATAGGTAGATGTCAGGATCACCCAGTTCCTGATAGGGAGATGTCAGGATGTCCCAGTTCCTGATAGGGAGATGTCAGGATGACCCAGTTCCTGATAGGGAGATGTCAGGATGACCCAGTTCCTGATAGGGAGATGTCAGGATGTCCCAGTTCCTGATAGGGAGATGTCAGGATGACCCAGTTCCTGATAGGGAGATGTCAGGATGACCCAGTTCCTGATAGGGAGATGTCAGGATGTCCCAGTTCCTGATAGGGAGATGTCAGGATGTCCCAGTTCCTGATAGGGAGATGTCAGGATGACCCAGTTCCTGATAGGGAGATGTCAGGATGACCCAGTTCCTGATAGGGAGATGTCAGGATGACCCAGTTCCTGATAGGGAGATGTCAGGATGTCCCAGTTCCTGATAGGGAGATGTCAGGATGTCCCAGTTCCTGATAGGGAGATGTCAGGATGTCCCAGTTCCTGATAGGGAGATGTCAGCATGTCCCAGTTCCTGATAGGGAGATGTCAGGATGTCCCAGTTCCTGATAGGGAGATGTCAGGATGTCCCAGTTCCTGATAGGGAGATGTCAGGATGACCCAGTTCCTGATAGGGAGATGTCAGGATGACCCAGTTCCTGATAGGGAGATGTCAGCATGTCCCAGTTCCTGATAGGGAGATGTCAGGATGTCCTAGTTCCTGATAGGTAGATTTCAGGATGACCCAGTTCCTGATATGGAGATGTCAGGATGACCCAGTTCCTGATAGGGAGATGTCAGGATGTCCCAGTTCCTGATAGGGAGATGTCAGGATGTCCCAGTTCCTGATAGGGAGATGTCAGGATGTCCCAGTTCCTGATAGGGAGATGTCAGGATGTCCCAGTTCCTGATAGGGAGATGTCAGGATGTCCCAGTTCCTGATAGGTAGATGTCAGGATGACCCAGTTCCTGATAGGGAGATGTCAGGATGACCCAGTTCCTGATAGGGAGATGTCAGGATGACCCAGTTCCTGATAGGGAGATGTCAGGATGACCCAGTTCCTGATAGGGAGATGTCAGGATGACCCAGTTCCTGATAGGGAGATGTCAGGATGACCCAGTTCCTGATAGGGAGATGTCAGGATGACCTAGTTCCTGATAGGGAGATGTCAGGATGACCCAGTTCCTGATAGGGAGATGTCAGGATGTCCCAGTTCCTGATAGGGAGATGTCAGGATGTCCCAGTTCCTGATAGGGAGATGTCAGGATGTCCCAGTTCCTGATAGGGAGATGTCAGGATGTCCCAGTTCCTGATAGGGAGATGTCAGTATGTCCCAGTTCCTGATAGGGAGATGTCAGGATGTCCCAGTTCCTGATAGGGAGATGTCAGGATGACCCAGTTCCTGATAGGGAGATGTCAGGATGACCCAGTTCCTGATAGGGAGATGTCAGGATGACCCAGTTCCTGATAGGGAGATGTCAGGATGACCCAGTTCCTGATAGGGAGATGTCAGGATGACCCAGTTCCTGATAGGGAGATGTCAGGATGACCCAGTTCCTGATAGGGAGATGTCAGGATGACCCAGTTCCTGATAGGGAGATGTCAGGATGACCCAGTTCCTGATAGGGAGATGTCAGGATGTCCCAGTTCCTGATAGGGAGATGTCAGGATGACCCAGTTCCTGATAGGTAGATGTCAGGATGACCCAGTTCCTGATAGGGAGATGTCAGGATGACCCAGTTCCTGATAGGGAGATGTCAGCATGTCCCAGTTCCTGATAGGGAGATGTCAGGATGTCCTAGTTCCTGATAGGTAGATGTCAGGATGACCCAGTTCCTGATAGGGAGATGTCAGGATGACCCAGTTCCTGATAGGGAGATGTCAGCATGTCCCAGTTCCTGATAGGGAGATGTCAGGATGTCCTAGTTCCTGATAGGTAGATGTCAGGATGACCCAGTTCCTGATAGGGAGATGTCAGGATGACCCAGTTCCTGATATGGAGATGTCAGGATGACCCAGTTCCTGATAGGGAGATGTCAGGATGTCCCAGTTCCTGATAGGGAGATGTCAGGATGTCCTAGTTCCTGATAGGTAGATGTCAGGATGACCCAGTTCCTGATAGGGAGATGTCAGGATGACCCAGTTCCTGATATGGAGATGTCAGGATGACCCAGTTCCTGATAGGTAGATGTCAGGATGACCCAGTTCCTGATAGGGAGATGTCAGGATGTCCTAGTTCCTGATAGGTAGATGTCAGGATGACCCAGTTCCTGATAGGGAGATGTCAGGATGACCCAGTTCCTGATAGGGAGATGTCAGGATGTCCCAGTTCCTGATAGGGAGATGTCAGGATGTCCCAGTTCCTGATAGGGAGATGTCAGGATGTCCCAGTTCCTGATAGGGAGATGTCAGGATGACCCAGTTCCTAATAGGGAGATGTCAGGATGACCCAGTTCCTGATAGTGAGATGTCAGGATGACCCAGTTCCTGATAGGGAGATGTCAGGATGTCCAAGTTCCTGATAGTGAAGTTTCAAGATGTCCCAATTCCTGATAGTGAGATGTCAAGATGTCCCAGTTTCTATACTTTGTTTCACATTGGGTTCCTGACAGGGAAATGTCAAGATTTCCCTATCAGGAATTGGGACATGTCAAGATGTCCCAGTTGCTATACTTTCCTTTCCATGTGAGCAGGCATCCCTCCCTTCATTTCTGCTTCTTTTAAACATCAGATATACGAAGCTTGTATCCCAAATTGCACACTACAGTATAACCTACATACAGTGCACTTCTTGTGTCCAGAGCCCAGAGTACTGTACTATACTATACGTTGCCATTTGGGATGCAGACTTTTTAAAGAACGAAAACAAAGATAATTGTTATTCCACCAACATCTAACTGGTCTGATGTTATTCATCACAGCTTGTGTTTGACCTGCTAAAGCCTAATACATGTTAATTAGTCATTTATCCAATATAATTACTGACATAATTAATACCCCTGACAACAACAATATGATAACCTTAAAAGACGATGTACTCGCTGTAAATATTCACATTTAATCAGGAGTTATCAGACTAAACAATAAGAATTGCTATCAGTGATATCAGAGTACCTGTCTCTCTCCTCCACTCCTTTATTTAGCCCAGCCTGATTCAATACATTACCTGTCTCTCTCCTCCCCTCCTTTATTTAGCCCAGCCTGATTCAATACATTACCTGTCTCTCTACTCCTCTCCCTTATTTAGCCCAGCCTGATTCAATACATTACCTGTCTCTCTCCTCCCCTCCTTTATTTAGCCCAGCCTGATTCAATACATTACCAGTCTCTCTACTCCTTTATTTAGCCCAGCCTGATTCAATACATTACCAGTCTCTCTACTCCTTTATTTAGCCCAGCCTGATTCAGTACATTACCTGTCTCTCTACTCCCCTCCTTTATTTAGCCCAGCCTGATTCAATACATTACCTGTCTCTCTTCTCCTCCTTTATTTAGCCCAGCCTGATTCAATACATTACCTGTCTCTCTACTCCCCTCCTTTATTTAGCCCAGCCTGATTCAGTACATTACCAGTCTCTCTACTCCTTTATTTAGCCCAGCCTGATTCAATACATTACCTGTCTCTCTTCTCCCCTCCTTTATTTAGCCCAGCCTGATTCAATACATTACCTGTCTCTCTTCTCCCCTCCTTTATTTAGCCCAGCCTGATTCAATACATTACCAGTCTCTCTACTCCTTTATTTAGCCCAGCCTGATTCAATACATTACCTGTCTCTCTTCTCCCCTCCTTTATTTAGCCCAGCCTGATTCAATACATTACCTGTCTCTCTACTCCCCTCCCTTATTTAGCCCAGCCTGATTCAATACATTACCAGTCTCTCTCCTCCCCTCCCTTATTTAGCCCAGCCTGATTCAATACATTACCTGTCTCTCTCCTCCCCTCCTTTATTTAGCCCAGCCTGATTCAATACATTACCAGTCTCTCTACTCCTTTATTTAGCCCAGCCTGATTCAATACATTACCAGTCTCTCTCCTCCTCTCCTTTATTTAGCCCAGCCTGCTATAATACATTACCAGTCTCTCTACTCCTTTATTTAGCCCAGCCTGATTCAATACATTACCAGTCTCTCTACTCCTTTATTTAGCCCAGCCTGATTCAATACATTACCTGTCTCTCTTCTCCCCTCCTTTATTTAGCCCAGCCTGATTCAATACATTACCAGTCTCTCTCCTCCCCTCCCTTATTTAGCCCAGCCTGATTCAGTACATTACCAGTCTCTCTACTCCTTTATTTAGCCCAGCCTGATTCAATACATTACCAGTCTCTCTCCTCCTCTCCTTTATTTAGCCCAGCCTGATACAATACATTACCAGTCTCTCTCCTCCCTCCTTTATTTAGCCCAGCCTGATTCAATACATTACCAGTCTCTCTACTCCTTTATTTAGCCCAGCCTGATTCAATACATTACCTGTCTCTCTTCTCCACTCCTTTATTTAGCCCAGCCTGATTCAATACATTACCTGTCTCTCTACTCCCCTCCTTTATTTAGCCCAGCCTGATTCAATACATTACCTGTCTCTCTTCTCCCCTCCTTTATTTAGCCCAGCCTGATTCAATACATTACCAGTCTCTCTACTCCTTTATTTAGCCCAGCCTGATTCAATACATTACCAGTCTCTCTCCTCCACTCCTTTATTTAGCGCAGCCTGATTCAATACATTACCTGTCTCTCTCCTCCCCTCCTTTATTTAGCCCAGCCTGATTCAATACATTACCTGTCTCTCTACTCCCCTCCTTTATTTAGCCCAGCCTGATTCAATACATTACCTGTCTCTCTTCTCCACTCCTTTATTTAGCCCAGCCTGCTATAATACATTACCTGTCTCTCTACTCCTTTATTTAGCCCAGCCTGATTCAATACATTACCTGTCTCTCTTCTCCCCTCCTTTATTTAGCCCAGCCTGATTCAATACATTACCAGTCTCTCTCTTCCTTTATTTAGCCCAGCCTGATTCAGTACATTACCAGTCTCTCTACTCCTTTATTTAGCCCAGCCTGATTCAATACATTACCTGTCTCTCTTCTCCACTCCTTTATTTAGCCCAGCCTGCTATAATACATTACCTGTCTCTCTACTCCTTTATTTAGCCCAGCCTGATTCAATACATTACCTGTCTCTCTTCTCCCCTCCTTTATTTAGCCCAGCCTGATTCAATACATTACCTGTCTCTCTACTCCCCTCCCTTATTTAGCCCAGCCTGATTCAATACATTACCAGTCTCTCTCCTCCCCTCCCTTATTTAGCCCAGCCTGATTCAATACATTACCAGTCTCTCTCCTCCCCTCCTTTATTTAGCCCAGCCTGATTCAGTACATTACCTGTCTCTCTCCTCCTCTCCTTTATTTAGCCCAGCCTGATATAATACATTACCAGTCTCTCTACTCCTTTATTTAGCCCAGCCTGATTCAATACATTACCAGTCTCTCTACTCCTTTATTTAGCCCAGCCTGATTCAATACATTACCTGTCTCTCTTCTCCCCTCCTTTATTTAGCCCAGCCTGATTCAATACATTACCTGTCTCTCTCCTCCCCTCCCTTATTTAGCCCAGCCTGATTCAGTACATTACCAGTCTCTCTACTCCTTTATTTAGCCCAGCCTGATTCAGTACATTACCAGTCTCTCCCCTCCTTTATTTAGCCCAGCCTGCTATAATACATTGCTGTGAATTGATCATTAATTACTTTCACCGCTTTGGACTTTGGTGAACATGTCGAATAAGAACCATTCATCATTAAACAGTCGAGCCCAGTTTACCCTATCAGTCCCGAGACCCCAGCAAAAATCTGCTTTTCATTTATCTGACTTTCATTGATCTGCATGTCCATCCCTTACATTTAGCCTCACAATGAAGTGTTTCACGAATGTTCTGTTCAGGTTAACCAGGACTACAGGAAATAGTTTCATTCATGAGTTTTATTGATAAATGTCAATAAACCAAATGAAGTTAGCCCAAGCAAAATCCTGATCAAAATGAATTCATAAGAATTCTGTAAATAATGAAATTGTTTGCTCACTGGGAAATGAATATCCAGCTACTGTGTAGTGTTTATAGTTTGTGACAGCAACTATGTGAACTTATTAAAGTACATCCTGGGATTAACTATGATTTTTTTATGCAGAAAAAATCCTTACCTCCTAACGACTCCTGTATCGCTTGTGAGCATCATAGTGCGTTGGCGAGAGTCTCAGCTGTTCACAGACAGCTTTTAATAGTTTGTAGGTCAGACATTTTCATAGAAAGACCTGTCCTCTGGTCCTTTCAGGATCTGCCCTTGTCTTGCAAACAACAGGCTAGCTCAGCCCCCATCAATCACACAGACTAATGGTTAGTTTTTGTGTTTGTATTTTATTATGGATCCCCATGAGCTGCTGCCAAAGCAGAATCTACTCTTCCTGGGGTCCAGCAAAATGAAGGGAGTTTATACAATTTTAAAACATTACAATATATTCACAGATTTCACAACACACTGTGTGCCCTCAGGCCCCTACTCTACCACTACCACATATCTACAGTACAAAATGTGTGTATGTGTGTGTGTGTGTGTGTGTGTGTGTGTGTGTGTGTGTGTGTGTGTGTGTGTGTGTGTGTGTGTGTGTGTGTGTGTGTGTGTGTGTGTGTGTGTGTGTGTGTGTGTGTGTGTGTTTGCCAAGTTTTGTGTTGCTTCACAGTCCCCGCTGTTCCAGGTGTTTTTCCATCTGTTTTTTAAATGTAATTTTACTGCTTGCGTCAGTTACTTGATGTGGAATAGAGTTCCATGTTGTCATGGCTCTATGTAGTACTGTGGAATAGAGTTCCATGTTGTCATGGCTCTATGTAGTACTGTGGAATAGAGTTCCATGTAGTCATGGCTCTATGTAGTACTGTGGAATAGAGTTCCATGTAGTCATGGCTCTATGTAGTACTGTGGAATAGAGTTCCATGTAGTCATGGCTCTATGTAGTACTGTGGAATAGAGTTCCATGTAGTCATGGTTCTATGTAGTACTGTGGAATAGAGTTCCATGTAGTCATGGCTCTATGTAGTACTGTGGAATAGAGTTCCATGTAGTCATGGCTCTATGTAGTACTGGGGAATAGAGTTCCATGTTGTCATGGCTCTATGTAGTACTGTGGAATAGAGTTCCATGTTGTCATGGCTCTATGTAGTACTGGGGAATAGAGTTCCATGTAGTCATGGTTCTATGTAGTACTCTGTGCCTCCCATAGTCTGTTCTGGACTTGGGGACTGTGAAGAGACCTCTTGTGTCATGTCTTGTGGGGTATGCATGTGTGTCCAAGCTGTGTGCTAGTAGTTTAGACAGACAGCTCGGTGCATTCTTTACCTTTATTTTATTTAACCAGGCAAGTCAGTTAAGTGGGTTAACTGCCTGTTCAAGGGCAGAACGACAGATTTGTACCTTGTCAGCTCGGGGTTTGAACTCGCAACCTTCCGGTTACTAGTCCAACGCTCTAACCACTAGGCTACGCTGCCGCCCCAACAAAGTAGTGATGAAGTCAATCTCTCCTCCACTTTCAGCCAGGAGAGATTGACATGCATATTATTAGAATTAGCTCTCTGTGTACATCCAAGGGCCAGCCATGCTGCCCTGTTCTGAGCCAATTGCAATTTCCCCCAAGTTTTCGTGGCACCTGACCACAAGACTGGACAGTAGTCAAGGTGCGACAAAAGTAGGGCCTGTAGGACCTGCCTTGTTGGTAGTGTTGTTAAGAAGGTAGAAACTAGAGCCTGTAGGACCTGCCTTGTTGGTAGTGTTGTTAACAAGGCAGAGCATCGCTTTAATACAGACAGACTTCTCCCCATCTTAGTTACTGTTGTACCAATGTGTTTTGACCCATGACAGTTTACGATCTAGTGTTACTTCAAGCAGTTATGTCACCTCCACTTGTTCAATTTACACATTATTTATTACACGATTTTAGTTGAGGTTTAGGGTTTAGTGAGTGTTTTGTTCCAAATACAATGCTCTTGGGTAAAAGTAGTCAAAAGTAGTGTGTTATATAGGGAATAGGGTGCCATTTGGGAGACATCAAAATATACTTCTTGTTTTCACGAAAGGTGGACATGACATCCAAATACAATGCTCTTGGTTTTAGAAATATTTAGGGCTAACTAATTCCTTGCCATCCACTCTGAAACTAACTGCAGCTCTTTGTTGAGTGTTGCAGTCATTTCAGTCGCTGTAGTAGCTGACGTGTATATAGTGTTGAGTCATCCGCATACATAGAAACTCTGGCTTTACTTAATGTCGGTGGCATGTCATTAGTAAAAAATGTAAAAAGCAAGGGGCCTAAACAGCTACCCTGGGGAATTCCTGATTCTAACTGGATTATATTTGATAGGTTTCCATTAAAGAATACCCTCTGTGTCAGGTAACAGGCAGGTAATTCTTTATCCACAATATAGCAGGGGGTGTAAAGCCAGAACACATCTGTTTTTCCAGCAGCATACTCTGATCAATAATATCAAAAGCTGTACTGAAGTCTAACAAAACAGCCCCTACAATCATTTTATCATCAATTTCTCTTGGCCAAGCATCAGTCATGTGTGTAAGTGCTGTTCTTGTTGAATGTCCTTCCCTATAAGTGTGCTGAAATTCTGTTGTCAATTTGTTTACTGTGAAATAGCATTGAATCTGGTCAAACACAAATTTTCCCAGAAGTTTACTAAGTGTTGGTAACAGGCTGAATGGTTGGCTATTTGAGCCAGTAAAGAGGGCTTTACAGACTTTCTAGTAGGCTTAAATTGAACATGTAGCAAATAGGAGTTGAAATATCAGTGGGCTTTGTGATGAATGAGCCATCTGATTCAATGAATGAGGAGTCGAGTTGGCTTTATTTCCCAGAATTTAATTTAAGGTGCGCAAAATCTTTTTACTATCATTCTTTATATAATTTATCTTTGTTTCATAGTGTAGTTTTTTATTTTTATTCAGTTTAGTCACATGATTTCTTAATTTGCACTACGTTTGCCAATCAGTTGGACTTCCAGACTTAATTGCCATACCTTTTGCATAATTTTGCATACATTTTTTTAATTCCTCATCAATCCAAGGGGATTTAACAGTTTTTACAGTCATTTTCTTATTGGGTGCAGTCTTATTAGTAACTGGAATAAGTCGTTTCATAAATGTTTCAATTGCAGCGTCTGGTTTCTCCTCATTACACACCACAGACCAGCAGCGTCTGGTTTCTCCTCATTACACACCACAGACCAGCAGCGTCTGGTTTCTCCTCATTACACACCACAGACCAGCAGCATCTGGTTTCTCCTCATTACACACCACAGACTAGCAGCGTCTGGTTTCTCCTCATTACACACCACAGATCAGCAGCATCTGGTTTCTCCTCATTACACACCACAGACCAGCAGCGTCTGGTTTCTCCTCATTACACACCACAGACCAGCAGTGTCTGGTTTCTCCTCATTACACACCACAGACCAGCAGCGTCTGGTTTCTCCTCATTACACACCACAGACTAGCAGCGTCTGGTTTCTCCTCATTACACACCACAGACCAGCAGCGTCTGGTTTCTCCTCATTACACACCACAGACTAGCAGCGTCTGGTTTCTCCTCATTACACACCACAGACCAGCAGTGTCTGGTTTCTCCTCATTACACACCACAGACCAGCAGCGTCTGGTTTCTCCTCATTACACACCACAGACCAGCAGCGTCTGGTTTCTCCTCATTACACACCACAGACCAGCAGCGTCTGGTTTCTCCTCATTACACACCACAGACCAGCAGCGTCTGGTTTCTCCTCATTACACACCACAGACCAGCAGCGTCTGGTTTATCCTCATTACACACCACAGACCAGCAAACATTCTTTACATCATCAACAATCCCTACAAAAGTTATTGTATAACCTCTTATACACTATATTAGGCCCAGCTTTTCGAACTCTGGTTTTCCTAGATATGGCTATCACTGCATCCTATGGATTTGGATAATGCTTTAAAGCACATTTCTGCAGCGTTAGTAAAGATGTGATCAATAAATGTTGATGATTTAATTGCTGTGCTGTTTGTAAATACCCTGGTAGGTTGACTGACAACTTGATCCAGGTTGCAGGTACTGATAACAGTTCAATTTTTTTTTCTGAGTGGGCAGCTTGATGAGAGCCAGTCAATATTTAAATCACCCAGAAAATATACTTCTCTGTTGATATCACATACATCAAGCATTTCACAAATATTATCCAGATACTGACTGTTAGCACTTGGTGATCTATAGCAACTTCCCACCAGAATGGGCTTTAGGTGAGGCGGATGAACCTGTAGCCATATTACTTCAACAGTATTTAACATTATCCAGATACTGACTGTTAGCACTTGGTGGTTTATAGCAGCTTCCCACCAGAATGGGCTTGAGGTGAGGCAGATGAACCTGCAGACATATTACTTCAACAGGATTTAAAATTAGATCGTCTGTAAGCTTTACAGGAATGTGGTTCTGAATATAGACAGCAACACCGCCTCCATTGGCATTTCTGTCTTTTCTGTAGGTGTTATAACCATGTATTGCTACCACTGTACCATCAAAGGTATCATCTAAGTGAGTTTCAGAGATAGTCAGAATATACAGTAAATGTCATCTGTTACAAGCAAGTTATTGACTTCATGGACGTTGTTTCTTAGGCTACATATGTTAATATGGTCTATTTTAAGCACTTTTCTCGGTTGCTTGATTGTTTTGAATGCTTTACTGGGAAGCTTATCAGAGGTAGATTTGTTCATGTTATTTACATTGGATCTGATAGTGCAGGGTGAGCTGCATAAAGTGGTCTTCCTACTATTGCACACCGGCTCAGTGCTAACAGTGTAACTGGTTTATAAGCTCATGATTACTGCTTACAATAGCTGTAGGATAAACAGATGTATGTGGTGCAATTAGGAGTACATAAATTAAATTACTTACACTGTGTTTGCCAATGCCCCTAAGATCATGTACATTTGATGCAGCATTATGACGACTCAATGTCACAATGGTAGGGATTAACTGAGCAGGTCTTGGATCATTTACCAGTCATTGTTTCAACGCAGCCTTGAAATGCGTGGACAGAGTCCAGGAGCCAAGATGATTTGGATGGACTCCGTCATTCCTGTACAGTATCTTCTGTTTCCAGAAGGTGTCAAAGTCATCAATGAAAATGACTCCAGCAGAGCTACAGTCTTTTAGCCAGATGTGTAATGCCAGCAGTCTGCTGAATCTTTCACACCCGCGGCCCAACGATGGTACTGGACCTGAAATTATTGCCTGTTTTTGGACTCTTTTAATGCTAAAATCAGTTCTTTAAAATCCATTTTCAAATGTTCCGAGGAAGCCCTCCTGATGTAGTTTGACCCCACATGGACTACGACAGTGTCAGCTCCCGGCATCTGTGGTAGAACAGTCGGAAGCAGCCTTGTTATGTCCTGTACTCGTGCTGCTGGGTAGCACAGGTTTTTTGCCTTGGGAACCGAGATGTTTCTCACCATAGAGCTGCCTACGATGACAGCTCGTGATGTTGAATGGGCCGGTCTCTCAGGCAGCCTCAACGTCTGATGAGACGGTGGGAGCTGCGAGGATCTGAACCCGAGGTAGAAGCCACCGGAGAGGGAGACAGAACAGAGGACGAAGACGCAGGTACCTCTGGATCCGATCTTGAATGGGAAGCCACCACGGATGAAGGCGTGGTGTCCATGGGACTGGTGTGTGTGTGTGTGTGTGTGTGTGTGTGTGTGTGTGTGTGTGTGTGTGTGTGTGTGTGTGTGTGTGTGTGTGTGTGTGTGTGTGTGTGTGTGTGTGTGTGTGTGTGGTAGAAAAGACAGTAGAAAATACATATTGACTCACCCTACTTCCTACTTCCAGAGAAACACCATCATCCTCTTTCATGTTGATGAAATGGTCTATGACTGTCATACAATAAACCATTTTTATTTTTTTGTCCAAGGCTACCTTACTGAACTGCTTGCTCGCTAGACTAACTTCCTTTCGTGGGCAATGCTGAGCTAGCTGGTTAAAATGATCCTCCTACATCGAGCTACATGTTGAACTTCCATCCTCTCGGCCCTGGGGCACATGAATTTATCGTTGGATCACAATCGCTATTATAATCATTGGCCAGTACGGATAATTAAAGTAAAACCACAAGTCCAAGCCCTTATCTCCATCCAAGGCTAATTTAGATAAAACCACAAGTCGGGTTTTAGAAGGGGGGGGGACCCCCTATTTATTTTCCTGTTTCTACTGAATGTATTACTACTTCTACTCTGTGTATTTCTTCCTGACTCTGTTCAAGACTCAACAAGACAAAACAAATACAAATGTGGTTAAAAAAAATACACATATATATATATATATATATATATATAAGAAAAGACTGTTTGGAATCCACAGCAGTGGTTTTAAATGAACCCTGGTTTAGAGGGACATACATCAGTTGGAATCAGTTTATTCTGATGTCCTATGAGGCTGCATCCCAAATTCCTGCATCCACTCCTTTATAGAGCACTACCTAGTAGGGCTCTGGTCAAAAGTAGTGTGTTATATAGGGAATAGGGTGCCATTTGGGAGACATCAAAATATACTTCTTGTTTTCACGAAAGGTGGACATGATACCACAGCTCTGATGTAATTTATGCTACAGATGTTTGCTGCTACCGAGGAGCTCTGCCTGCCCTACCTCCTCTCCTCTGGGGACTCCTCCTCATTCATTTATATGATCAGATTGTATATCCCCAGCCCTATTAATATTGCTCTTTGGCAGAAGAAGATCATATCTTGGCAAATTGAATATTCACCCTTTTAATAAGTCAAAGCTGCCAGATTGCCATTACTCCACCATTACCCCATTACTCCACTATACATCCACTATACCTCCACCATTACCCCATTACTCCACTATACATCCACTATACCTCCACCATTACCCCATTACTCCACTATACATCCACTATTACTCCACCATTACCCCATTACTCCACTATACATCCACTATTACTCCACTAATACTGCATTACTCCACTAATACTGCATTACTCCACTAATACTGCATAACTCCACTATACCTCCACTATTACTCCACCATTACCCCATTACTCCACTATACATCCACTATTACTCCACTAATACTGCATTACTCCACTAATACTGCATTTACTCCACTATACCTCCACTATTACTCCACCATTACCCCATTACTCCACTATACATCCACTATTACTCCATTAATACTGCATTACTCCACTAATACTGCATTACTCCACTATACATCCACTATTACTCCACTAATACTGCATTACTCCACTAATACTGCATTACTCCACTATACCTCCACCATTACTACATTATTCCACTATACCCCCACTATTACTCCACGAATACTGCATTACTCCACTATACCTCCACTATTACTCCACCATTACTACATTACTCCACTATACCTCCACTATTACTCCACGAATACTGCATTACTCCACCATTACTACATTACTCCACTATACCTCCACTATTACTCCACTAATACTGCATTACTCCACTATACCTCCACCATTACTACATTACTCCACTATACCCCCCACTATTACTCCACGAATACTGCATTACTCCACTATACCTCCACTATTACTCCACCCATTACTACATTACTCCACTATACCTCCACTATTACTCCACGAATACTGCATTACTCCACCATTACTACATTACTCCACTCTACCTCCACTATTACTCCACCATTACTACATTACTCCACTATACCTCCACTATTACTCCATGAATACTGCATTACTCCACCCATTACTACATTACTCCACTATACCTCCACTATTACTCCACCAATACTGCATTACTCCACTATACCTCCACTATTACTCCACCATTACTACATTACTCCACTATACCTCCACTATTACTCCACCATTACTACATTACTCCGTTATACCTCCACTATTACTCCACAAATACTGCATTACTCCATAATTACTCCACCATTTCTACATTACTCCACTATACCTCCACTATTACTCCACTAATACTGCATTACTCCATAATTACTCCACCATTTCTACATACTCCACTATACCTCCACTATTACTCCGCTATTACAACATTGCTCCGCTATTACTCCACTATTGCCACATTACTCCATATTTACTTTGCTATTACTCCGCTATTACTATATTACTCCATAAGTACTTCACTATTACTGCATTACTCCATAACTACTTCACTCAATATTTACTTCACTATTACTCCACTATTACCACATTACTCCATATTTACTTCACTATTACTACATTACTCCATACGTACTTCACTTTTACTCCACTATTACTGCATTACTCCATAACTACTTTCCCATTACCCCACTATTACCACATTACTCCATATCTACTTCATTATTACTCCACTATTACTACATTACTCCATAATTACTTCACCATTACTCCACTATTACTAAATTACTCCATAATTACTTCACTATTACTCCACTATTACCACATTGCCACAATATTGCTTCACTATTACTCCCCTGCTACATTTACATTACTACACCACTCCATAATTACTCCACTAGTACTCCACTATTACTACATTACTCCATATCTACTTTGCTATTACTCCACTATTACTACATTACTCCATAATTACTTTGCTGTTACTCCACTATTACTACATTGCTCCCTGATTACTTCACTATTACTCCACTGTTACTACATCACTCTATAATTCATTCACTATTACTACATTACTATACTATACCTCCACTATTGCTACATTCCTCCAATAGTACTACATTACTCCACCAATACTATACTATTACTGTAATTACGCCACTATTACAGCACTATTTCTACACTACTACTAAACTATTGCTGTATATTTCTCCACTGTTACCCCAAATTACTACTATATTGCAACTCTATCACAACTCAATCACTATATCACTTCTCTACCACTACTCTATTAAAAACTCCATCAATATATCACTTTATCACTATTCTGTAAGTGCTCCATCACTACTCTATCACTACACTTTTACTACTCTATCAATACTCTGTCACTACTCTAGCTCTGTATCACTTCTCTAGTACTACTCTATCACAATATCACCATATCATTACTCTATCACTACTCTATCACTATATAACAATTATATCACTACTCCATCACTACTCTATTACTACTCAATCACTATATCACTTTTCTACTCCTACACTATCACAATATCACCATATCATTACTCTACCACTACACTATCACTATACCACTATCACTAGTCCATCACTATATCACTTCTCTATCACTACTCCATCACTATATCACTTCTCTATCACTACTCCATCACTATATCAGTTCTCTACTCCTACACAATCACGATATCATTACTCTATCACTACTCGATCACTATACCACCTCTCTATCACTACTCCATCACTATACTCCATCACTATATCACTAATCTCTCCATCACTACTCCATCACTATATCACTCATCTATCACTACTCGATCACTATACCACCTCTCTATCACTACTCCATCACTATATCACCTCTCTATCACTACTCCATCACTATATCACTTTTCTACTCCTACACTATCACAATATCACCATATCATTACTCTACCACTACTCTATCACTATATAACAATTATATCACTACTCCATCACTACTCTATCACTATACCACTATCACTACTCCATCACTATATCACTCCGCTACTACTATATATTACTCCACTATTTATACACTATGACTTTGTAACTCCACTATTACTCCAGTACTACTATAAATTACTATAAATTACCATATACTACTCCACTGCTGCTATATATTACTCCACTATTACTCCACTATTACTTCTCCGCTACTCCACTATGACTATATATTACTCCACTAAAACTGTATTACTCCACTACTATTATATATTACTCCACTACTATATATTACTTCACTATTGCTATATATTACTTCACTATTGCTCCACAACTACTATATATTACTCCACGACTACTATATATTACTCCACTACTACTATCTATTGCCATATATTACTCCACTATTACTCCAGTACTACTATAAATTACTATAAATTACCATATACTACCACACTGCTGCTATATATTACTCCACTATTACTCCACTATTACTCCACGAGTACTCCGCTACTACCATATTACTCCACTATTATGCCACTATTACTCCACTATTGCTCCACTATTACTATATATTACTCCACTACTACTATATATTACTCCACTACTACTATATATTACTCCCCTACTACTATATATTACTCCACTACTACTATATATTACTCCACTACTACTATATATTACTCCACTACTACTATATATTACTCCACTACTACTATATATTACTCCCCTACTACTATATATTACTCCCCTACTACTATATATTACTCCCCTACTACTATATATTACTCCACTACTACTATATATTACTCCACTACTACTATATATTACTCCCCTACTACTATATATTACTCCACTACTACTATATATTACTCCACTACTACTATATATTACTCCACTACTACTATATATTACTCCCCTACTACTATATATTACTCCACTACTACTATATATTACTCCCCTACTACTATATATTACTCCCCTACTACTATATATTACTCCCCTACTACTATATATTACTCCCCTACTACTATATATTACTCCACGACTACTATTTATTACTCCCCTACTACTATATATTACTCCCCTACTACTATATATTACTCCCCTACTACTATATATTACTCCACTACTACTATATATTACTCCCCTACTAACAGCAAGACATTTTTTCTGACATTTCACGATTTCTTGTTATTTCAACTAACAACACAAATAGCACTGTGACAGTAATCCAGATGGAATTCAGAAGTATCTACACCGGATGAATTTACACAGTATATATGATACAGTATGTACTATATGACAACATATCATGCTACACAGCGACCACAATATTATTGGAGAATATGGAAACCTTATATTTGCCTTCTGACTTTCATTGACGAACTGTCATTTGCTAACAGAGAACTGACACAGCCACGATAATAGTAGAAGTGACTCTCTGGCGGTGGGTCTGGCAGATCATTTTCCCCTCCACACTTTACATTAAACATCTGTTGTGTTACATTGAGGTATTAATGTGTGTTCATGCCTGAGTTAATGGAACTCACAGGCACACGCAAACAGGCACACGCAAACAGGCACACGCAAACAGGCACACGCAAACAGGCACACGCAAACAGGCACACGCAAACAGGCACACGCAAACAGGCACACGCAAACAGGCACACGCAAACAGGCACACGCAAACAGGCACACGCAAACAGGCACACGCAAACAGGCACACGCAAACAGGCACACGCAAACAGGCACACCACAAACAGGCACACGCAAACAGGCACACGCAAACAGGCACACGCAAACAGGCACACGCAAACAGGCACACGCAAACAGGCACACTCAAACAGGCACACGCAAACAGGCACACGCAAACAGGCACACGCAAACAGGCACACGCAAACAGGCACACGCAAACAGGCACACGCAAACAGGCACACGCAAACAGGCACACGCAAACAGGCACACTCAAACAGGCACACGCAAACAGGCACACGCACAACCACACACACGCACAACCACACACACGCAAACACGCACAACCACACACACGCACACACACACACACACACACACCACATGCACACACGCACACACGCAAACCCACCCACCCACACACACACACACACACACACACACACACACACACACACACACACACACACACACACACACACACACACACACCACACACACACACACACGCAAACAGGCACACACACAAACACGCACAACCACACACAAGCACAACCACACACAAACACACCCACACACACACACACACACACACACACACACACACACACACACACACACACACACACACACACACACACACACACACACACACACACACACACACACACACACAATACCCACACGCACAACCACACACAAGCACAACCGCACACAAGCACACCCACATGCACACACACAAACCCACACACACACGCACAACCACACACAAGCACACTCACATGCACACACCCACACACACACACACCCACACACATAACCACACACACACACAGGCACACACACACACACAAACACGCACAACCACACACACGAACACACGCACGTGCACGAACACACACAAATGGAGTCAAGCGATGACTCTGGAAAGCAGTTTAATTAATAGGCTACCGATGACGAAAAAAAAGTTTCTGATGAATTTCCCAGGGTGGTGAAAGTGTACAGTGATCTTGCTGCTCCGTTCCAATAAACATCCAGGGTCATATTCTGATGACATGATGATCGATGCTTGACTGCCGTTTTACCAAATAAAAATATTCTTGCTGATCTCATCATGTAGACTGGTTGTATAAGACTAGATAACCGCACTGTATCTAAATAGCTAGAACGCACATGCCAAGACCAGGGCATGTGCGGCAGGTAGCCTAGTGGTTAGAGCGTAGAGGCGGCAGGGTAGCCTAGTGGTTAGAGCGTAGAGGTGGCAGGTAGCCTAGTGGTTAGAGCGTAGAGGCGGCAGGTAGCCTAGTGGTTAGAGCGTAGAGGCGGCAGGTAGCCTAGTGGTTAGAGCGTAGAGGTGGCAGGTAGCCTAGTGGTTAGAGCGTAGAGGCGGCAGGTAGCCTAGTGGTTAGAGCGTAGAGGCGGCAGGTAGCCTAGTGGTTAGAGGTGGCAGGGTAGCCTAGTGGTTAGAGTGTAGAGGCGGCAGGGTAGCCTAGTGGTTAGAGTGTAGAGGCGGCAGGTAGCCTAGTGGTTAGAGAGTAGAGGCGGCAGGTAGCCTAGTGGTTAGAGTGTAGAGGCGGCAGGTAGCCTAGTGGTTAGAGCGTAGAGGCGGCAGGTAGCCTAGTGGTTAGAGCGTAGAGGCGGCAGGTAGCCTAGTGGTTAGAGCGTAGAGGTGGCAGGTAGCCTAGTGGTTAGAGCGTAGCCTAGTGGTTAGAGCGTAGAGGTGGCAGGTAGCCTAGTGGTTAGAGCTTAGAGGCGGCAGGTAGCCTAGTGGTTAGAGCGTAGAGGCGGCAGGTAGCCTAGTGGTTAGAGCGTAAAGGTTGGCAGGTAGCCTAGTGGTTAGAGCGTAGAGGCGGCAGGTAGCCTAGTGGTTAGAGCGTAGAGGCGGCAGGTAGCCTAGTGGTTAGAGCGTAGAGGTGGCAGGTAGCCTAGTGGTTAGAGCGTAGAGGCGGCAGGTAGCCTAGTGGTTAGAGCGTAGTGGTTAGGCGGCAGGTAGCCTAGTGGTTAGAGCGTAGAGGTGGCAGGTAGCCTAGTGGTTAGAGCGTAGAGGCGGCAGGTAGCCTAGTGGTTAGAACGTAGAGGTGGCAGGTAGCCTAGTGGTTAGAGCGTAGCCTAGGGTTAGAGCGTAGAGGCGGCAGGTAGCCTAGTGGTTAGAGCGTAGAGGCGACAGGTAGCCTAGTGGTTAGAGCGTAGAGGCGGCAGGTAGCCTAGTGGTTAGAGCGTAGGCAGGCGGCAGGTAGCCTAGTGGTTAGAGCGTAGAGGCGGCAGGTAGCCTAGTGGTTAGAGCGTAGAGGCGGCAGGTAGCCTAGTGGTTAGAGCGTAGAGGCGGCAGGTAGCCTAGTGGTTAGAGTGTAGAGGCGGCAGGTAGCCTAGTGGTTAGGCAGGTAGCCTAGTGGTTAGAGGCGGCAGGTAGCCTAGTGGTTAGAGCGTAGAGGCGGCAGGTAGCCTAGTGGTTAGAGTGTAGAGGCGGCAGGTAGCCTAGTGGTTAGAGCATAGAGGCGGCAGGTAGCCTAGTGGTTAGAGCATAGAGGCGGCAGGTAGGCTAGTGGTTAGAGCGTTGGACCAGTAATCGAAAAGTTGCAAGATCAAATCCCCAAGCTGACAAAGTGAAAAACCTGTCGTTCTGCCACCTGAACAAGGAAGTAATTTAATTCTGTAAATGAAAACTTACATGGAAAAAAAACTATGTTTTGTGTGCACAATGTCATCACACACTGACTTTTATCTGCAACAAGTCAGGTTTGTGGATATACCACTGGTGGGATAATGCACATATTTTCTATATGCAGATTTTAGAATATTCCCATGAAAATCTCTCGCCAAATGGATCTAAACTTACATACTGAGGGTCAATTCGGTAGGTTGATAATGAGAAGTAATGTTATAAACCAGACAGTAATGTTAAAAACTAGATGGTAATATTATATACCAGACAGTAATGTTATGGCAGTGGTTCTTAACCTGGGTTCGATCGAAGCCCAGGGGATTCGGCGGAGGTCAAGACACACATCGGACTCATATGATTCGTGATGACACGCCCCGCTTGGCCATCATTGGCTGCAGGTGATCACACTACATCGCTTGGCCTATCTGTGCTGCAGGGAATTTGGTGAGCGCAGTAGTCGACTTGTGACTGTCATGACGGTACGTCTTGTGATTTCTTTCTTAATATTCATACATACCCTTCATACTTACTATGTTTAACATTACCGCCTAGTATATAACATTACTATAACAGTTATGGTAATGGTAAATACTAGACAGTAATGTTATAAACTAGACAGTTATGTTATAAATTAGACAGTAATGTCATAAACTAGACAGTAATGTTATAAACTAGATGGTAATATTATATACTAGACAGTAATGTTATAAACTAGACAGTAATGTTATAAACTAGACAGTAATGTTATAAACTAGACAGTAATGTTATAAACTAGACAGTAATGTTATAAACTAGACAGTAATGTTATAAACTAGACAGTAATGTTATAAACTAGACAGTAATGTTATATACTAGACAGTAATGTTATAAACTAGACAGTAATGTTAAATACTAGACAGTAATGTTAAATACTAGACGGTAATGTTATAATACTAGACAGTAATGTTATAAACTAGACAGTAATGTTATGACAATGTTATAAACTAGACAGTAATGTTATGGTAATGTTATAAACTAGACAGTAATGTTATAAACTAGACAGTAATGTTATAAACTAGACAGTAATGTTATGGCAATGTTATAAACTAGACAGTAATGTTATGGCAATGTTATAAACTAGACAGTAATGTTATGGCAATGTTATAAACTAGACAGTAATGTTATAAACTAGACAGTAATGTTATAAACTAGACGGTAATGTTATAAACTAGACAGTAGTGTTATAAACTAGACAGTAATGTTATAAACTAGACAGTAATGTTATATACTAGATGGTAATGTTATAAACTAGACAGTAATGTTATAAACTAGACGGTAATGTTATAAACTAGACAGTAATGTTATAAACTAGACAGTAATGTTATAAACTAGACAGTAATGTTATAAACTAGACAGTAATGTTATAAACTAGACAGTAATGTTATAAACTAGACAGTAATGTTATAAACTAGACAGTAATGTTATATACTAGACAGTAATGTTATAAACTAGACAGTAATGTTATAAACTAGACGGTAATGTTATAAACTAGACAGTAATGTTATAAACTAGACAGTAATGTTATATACTAGATAGTAATGTTATAGTAATGTTATAAACTAGACAGTAATGTTATAAACTAGACAGTAATGTTATAAACTAGACAGTAATGTTATAAACTAGACGGTAATGTTATATACTAGATGGTAATGTTATAGTAATGTTATAAACTAGACGGTAATGTTATAAACTAGATGGCAATGTTGTATACTAGATGGTAATGTTATAGTAATGTTATAAACTAGACAGTAATGTTATAAACTAAACAGTAATGTTATAAACTAGACGGTAATGTTATAAACTAGACAGTAATGTTATAAACTAGACAGTAATGTTATAAACTAGACAGTAATGTTATGAACTAGACAGTAATGTTATAAACTAGACAGTAATGTTATGAACTAGACAGTAATGTTAAATACTAGACGGTAATGTTAAATACTAGACCGTAATGTTACATACTCGACAGTAGTGTTATTTTTAATTTATTTAACCGTTATTTAACCAGGAAGGGCTCATTGAGATTTATAAACTCCCTTTTATAAACAGAGAGCCTAAACTGGCACTAGGTAGTAAGATAGGCAGACAGAATTGTTATACACAATTACAGACAACAGGTAAAATAGTAAAACTAGACAGTAAATATACAGAATTCATAAACAGAGAATGTTAACAAAATCAGAAAACAACTAATTAAAAACATTGACAGGTCAGGGTAATCAGCCTCAACATCCTTCATCAGTGATTTAAAACCATTGACAGGTCAGGGAATCAGCCTCAACATCCTTCAACTCAGTGATTTAAAGACATTGACAGGGTCAGGTTATAAACTAGAATCAGCCTCAACATCCTTCATCAGTGATTTAAAACCATTGACAGGTCAGGGAATCAGCCTCAACATCCTTCATCAGTGATTTAAAACTAGACATTGACAGATCAGGGAATATACAGCCTCAACATCCTTCATCAGTGATTTAAAACCATTGACAGGTCAGGGAATCAGCCTCAACATCCTTCATCAGTGATTTAAAACCATTGACAGGTCAGGGAATCAGCCTCAACATCCTTCATCAGTGATTTAAAACCATTGACAGGTCAGGGAATCAGCCTCAACATCCTTCATCAGTGATTTAAAACCATTGACAGATCAGGGAATCAGCCTCAACATCCTTCATCAGTGATTTAAAACCATTGACAGGATCAGGCAGCCTCAACATCCTTCATCAATTTAAACAACATTGAACATGTCAGGGAATCAGCCTCAACATCCTTCAAAATCAGTGATTTAAAAACATTGACAGATCAGGGAATCAGCCTCAAAATCCTTCATCAGTGATTTAAAACCATTGACAGGTCAGGGAATCAGCCTCAACATCCTTCATCAGTGATTTAAAACCATTGACAGGTCAGGGAATCAGCCTCAACATCCTTCATCAGTGATTTAAAGACATTGACAGATCAGGGAATCAGCCTCAACATCCTTCATCAGTGATTTAAAACCATTGACAGGTCAGGGAATCAGCCTCAACATCCTTCATCAGTGATTTAAAACCATTGACAGGTCAGGGAATCAGCCTCAACATCCTTCATCAGTGATTTAAAACCATTGACAGGTCAGGGAATCAGCCTCAACATCCTTCATCAGTGATTTAAAGACATTGACAGATCAGGGAATCAGCCTCAACATCCTTCATCAGTGATTTAAAACCATTGACAGGTCAGGGAATCAGCCTCAACATCCTTCATCAGTGATTTAAAACCATTGACAGGTCAGGGAATCAGCCTCAACATCCTTCATCAGTGATTTAAAACCATTGACAGGTCAGGGAATCAGCCTCAACATCCTTCATCAGTGATTTAAAACCATTGACAGGTCAGGGAATCAGCCTCAACATCCTTCATCAGTGATTTAAAGACATTGACAGATCAGGGAATCAGCCTCAACATCCTTCATCAGTGATTTAAAACCATTGACAGATCAGGGAATCAGCCTCAACATCCTTCATCAGTGATTTAAAACCATTGACAGATCAGGGAATCAGCCTCAACATCCTTCATCAGTGATTTAAAACCATTGACAGATCAGGGAATCAGCCTCAACATCCTTCATCAGTGATTTAAAACCATTGACAGGTCAGGGAATCAGCCTCAACATCCTTCATCAGTGATTTAAAACCATTGACAGATCAGGGAATCAGCCTCAACATCCTTCATCAGTGATTTAAAACCATTGACAGATCAGAGAATCAGCCTCAACATCCTTCATCAGTGATTTAAAACCATTGACAGATCAGGGAATCAGCCTCAACATCCTTCATCAGTGATTTAAAACCATTGACAGATCAGAGAATCAGCCTCAACATCCTTCATCAGTGATTTAAAACCATTGACAGGTAAGGGAATCAGCCTCAACATCCTTCATCAGTGATTTAAAACCATTGACAGATCAGGGAATCAGCCTCAACATCCTTCATCAGTGATTTAAAACACCAATCGGGACACGTTCTTCCAGTTTAAAAGTATTTTGTAAGGTGTTCCAAGACGATGGCCAGAGGACATAAAAGCCCTTTTTACCAAATTCAGTTCGGAGATTTGAAACAGTTGGCAGGATTAAAGTCCTGCGAACGAAGAGACGACCCATCACATCTCTGAAGAATAAAAATGGCCAAATAAAAAGGTAGTAAACCCAAAATGGATTTGTAAATAAAATAATATCTGTGCCTGAGCCTACGAGAGACTAGAAAAGGCCAGCCAACCCTGGTATACAAAGTGCAGTGGTGCGTAAGGGTTTTGTAGTTTTAAAATAAATCTCAAACTGCCATGGTAAAGGGTGTCAATTGATCTGAAACACTGAACGGAAGCATTCATATATAAAATGTCACCATAGTTTAGCAAAGGCATATATGTAGCTGATACAAGGATCCTTCTGGCTTCAAAAGAAAAACAGGCCTTTTTTGCTAAAAATGAAATACCAACTTCAGCTTCATTTTTGTTGTTGTTGTAAGTTGTTGAATATGCAATTCAAAAGAGAGTCCGTTATCCATTAAAATTCCAGGATATTTATATGAGGTTACAGTCTCAATCTCCTTGCCCTGACAGGTAGTAATAAGTGGAAGGTTCAGAGGTCTATTTCTTGCTTTCGAAAAAAACACCATTAGTTTAGTTTTGTCAGTATTGAGGATAAGCTTCAATTGACACAAGGTATGCTGAACAGTATAAAAAGCAGTTTGCAAGTTCTGGAAAGCTTTTGTGAGAGACGAGACACAACAACGAAAAACAGTAGCGTCATCAGCATGAGAGTGAAGTCGCCCATTTTGCACAGTTTTGTCTAAATCATTTATGGAAACAGACATGAGCCCATCAAATCGAGTGCACCGAGTTCTATCACACAGATAGTTAGCAAACCATGCAGTTGCATGCTCTGAAATACGTACGGTCAAACACTCTCTGCCTCTGTTATAGCACAATCAACTGCATCAAAAGCCTTAGAGAGATCAATAAAAAAAGCGAGACACAGTGCTGTTTTTTAGTCAAGTGCTTCAGTGATGTCATTTCAAACCTTCATGGCTGCTGTAATTGTGCTATGCTTCTTCCAGAAGCCCGATTGGTACATTGATAAAATAGAGTTAGTATATAAAAACTATTTTGGCTGTTCACTCACATAGGTTTCAAGTATTTTCCCCAGGGGTGACAGCTTTGAGATTGAACTATAATTATTTAAAAGACTTGGATCTTCCCCTTTAAAAAGTGGTAGGACAAATGCTGATTTCCATATATTTTGAATTTCATTACATTCCAGGGTTAAATTTAACATATTTTGTCATTGGTTATAACGCTACAGTCGGTGTCAAGTAAAGTGTTACCGTTTTCTCTCTCTGTGTCCCAAATGGCATCCTATCTATAGTATAGTGCACTACTTTTGCCCAGGGCCCTACGGACCCGTCAAAATGTGTGCACCACGCAGGGAAATAGGGTGCTATTTGGGTTACAGCCGCTGTTTCTGTCACTGTGATTCTGACAGAGGTTCGATATTATTAAATAGAGACAACTCCTACAAACACAATGCACGTCACAACGTTTATCCTTTCAGTCAGCTGTCTTGGCTGCTTGGTCGCGTGCCCGTTTCGGTTCTGTTTGGGGACTGATCTAAACATTAATAAGTCCTTTAATCTGAAAAGAAAGCAAATCTTACCGTTGGGTAATTTAATTATGTTAAAACTGTTATTAGATAGAAGCTCTATCTATGGCCAACGCATTCTGGATACAGCATTTAAACGCCTGTCTTCTACAATTAAGAGGATTACAAGGGGAAAAACACAAATGATGCACGTCACATTATGAAATGTATTTGCTCATTTAATCAAGAGAGAGAGGGGGAGGAAAGAGTGAGAGGCAGAGAGATAAAGAGAGAGGGGGAGGAAAGAGTGAGAGGGGGAGGAGAGAGTGAGAGGCAGAAAGAGAGAGAGAGAGGGGGAGGAGAGAGTGAGAGGGGGAGGAAAGAGTGAGAGGCAGAGAGATAGAGAGAGAGGGGGAGGGGAGAGGCAGAGAGATAGAGAGAGAGGGGGAGGAAAGAGTGAGAGGCAGAGAGATAGAGAGAGAGGGGGAGGAAAGAGTGAGAGGCAGAGAGATAGAGAGAGAGGGGGAGGAAAGAGTGAGAGGCAGAGAGATAGAGAGAGAGGAGGAAAGAGGGGAGGAAAGAGTGAGAGGCAGAGAGATAGAGAGAGAGGGGGAGGAAAGAGGAAAGAGTGAGAGGCAGAGAGATAGAGAGAGAGGGGGAGGAAAGAGGAGAAGAGAGATGAGAGGCAGAGAGATAGATAGAGAGAGGGGAAAGAGAAGAGGGGAGGAAAGAGTGAGAGGCAGAGAGATAGAGAGAGAGGGGGAGGAAAGAGTGAGAGGCAGAGAGATAGAGAGGCATAGATAGAGAGAAGCTGAGATAGAGAGAGAGGCAGAATAGAGAGAAGCTGAGATAGAGAGAGGGGAGAGAAAGAGTGAGAGGCAGAGATAGAGAGAGGGGGAGGAAAGAGTAGAGAGAGAGAGGAGAGGAGGAAGAGTGAGAGGCAGAGAGATAAAGAAAGAGAGAGGCAGAGATAGAGAGAGAGGCAGAGATAGAGAGAAGCTGAGATAGAGAGAGGCAGAAAGAGAGAGAGGGGGAGGAAAGAGTGAGAGGCAGAGAGAGAGGGGGAGGAGAGAGAGATGGGGAGGAAAGAATGAGAGGCAGAGATAGAGAGAGAGGCAGAGAGATAGAGAGAAGCTGAGATAGAGAGAGAGCAGAAAGAGAGAGAGGGGGAGGAGAGAGTGAGAGGCAGAGATAGAGAGAGAGGGGGGAGGAAAGAGTGAGAGGCAGAGAGATAGAGAGAGAGGCAGAGATAGAGAGAAGCTGAGATAGAGAGAGGCAGAGATAAAGAGAGAGAGGGGAGGAAAGAGTGAGAGGCAGAGAGATAGAGAGAGAGGCAGAGATAGAGAGAAGCTGAGATAGAGAGAGAGGCAGAAGAGAGAGAGAGGGGGCAGGAAAGAGTGAGAGGCAGAGAGATAAAGAGAGAGGCAGAGATAGAGAGAAGCTGAGATAGAGAGAGAGCAGAACGAGAGAGAGGGGGAGGAAAGAGTGAGAGGCAGAGAGATAGAGAGAGGCAGAGATAGGAGAAGCTGAGGAAAGAGTGAGAGGCAGAGAGATAGAGAGAGAGGGGGAGGAAAGAGTGAGAGGCAGAGAGATAGAGAGAGAGGGGGAGGAAAGAATGAGAGGCAGAGAGATAGAGAGAGAGGCAGAGATAGAGAGAGAGATAGAGAGAGGCAGAGAGAGAGAGAGAGGGGGAGGAAAGAGTGAGAGGCAGAGAGATAGAGAGAGAGGGGAGGAAAGAATGAGAGGCAGAGAGATAGAGAGAGGGCAGAGATAGAGAGAGGGCAGAGATAGAGAGAGGCAGAAAGAGAGAGAGGGGGAGGAAAGAGTGAGAGGCAGAGAGATAGAGAGAGAGGAAAGAAAGGCAGAGATAGAGAGAGAGGCAGGGATAGAGAGATAGAGAGAGGCAGAGGGGGAGGAAAGAAGAGGCAGAGATAGAGAGAGCAGAGAGATAGAGAAAGAGAGAGAGGGGAGGAAAGAGTGAGAGGCAGAGAGATAGAGAGAGAGGCAGAGATAGAGAGAGAAAGAGATGAGAGGCTGAGATAGAGAGAGGCAGAAAGAGAGAGGGGGAGGAAAGAGTGAGGGAGAGATAGAGAGAGAGATAGAGAGAGGCAGAAAGAGAGAGAGAGGGGGAGGAAAGAGTGAGAGGCAGAGAGATAGAGAGAGAGGCAGAGATAGAGAGAAGCTGAGATAGAGAGAGAGGCAGAACGAGAGAGAGGGGGAGGAAAGAGTGAGAGGCAGAGAGATAAAGAGAGAGGCAGAGATAGAGAGAAGCTGAGATAGAGAGAGAGGCAGAACGAGAGAGAGGGGGAGGAAAGAGTGAGAGGCAGAGAGATAGAGAGAGGAAAGAGGGAGGCAGGAAAGAGAGAGAGGAGGAAAGAATGAGAGGCAGAGAGATAGAGAGAGAGGGGATAGAGGAAAGAGTGAGAGGCAGAGAGAGAGAGAGGAAAGAGGGGAGATAGAGAGAGAGGAAAGAATGAGAGGCAGAGAGATAGAGATAGAGAGGCAGAGATAGAGAGAGGCTGAGATAGAGAGAGGCAGAAAGAGAGAGAGGGGGAGGAAAGAGTGAGAGGCAGAGAGATAGAGAGAGAGGGGGAGGAAAGAATGAGAGGCAGAGAGATAGAGAGAGAGGCAGAGATAGAGAGAGGCTGAGATAGAGAGAGGCAGAAAGAGAGAGAGGGGGAGGAAAGAGTGAGAGGCAGAGAGATAGAGAGAGAGGAAGAGATAGAGGCAGAAAGAGAGAGAGGGGGAGGAAAGAGTGAGAGGCAGAGAGATAGAGAGAGAGGCAGAGATAGAGAGAGGCTGAGATAGAGAGAGGCAGAAAGAGAGAGAGGGGGAGGAAAGAGTGAGAGGCAGAGAGATAGAGAGAGAGGGGGAGGAAAGAGTGAGAGGCAGAGAGATAGAGAGAGAGGCAGAGATAGAGAGAGGCTGAGATAGAGAGAGGCAGAAAGAGAGAGAGGGGGAGGAAAGAGTGAGAGGCAGAGAGATAGAGAGAGAGGAAGAGATAGAGGCAGAAAGAGAGAGAGGGGGAGGAAAGAGTGAGAGGCAGAGAGATAGAGAGAGAGGCAGAGATAGAGAGAGGCTGAGATAGAGAGAGGCAGAAAGAGAGAGAGGGGGAGGAAAGAGTGAGAGGCAGAGAGATAGAGAGAGAGGGGGAGGAAAGAGTGAGCGGCAGAGAGATAGAGAGAGAGGCAGAGATAGAGAGAAGCTGAGATAGAGAGAGGCAGAAAGAGAGAGAGGGGGAGGAGAGAGTGAGAGGCAGAAAGAGAGAGAGAGGGGGAGGAAAGAGTGAGAGGCAGAGAGATAGAGAGAGAGGCAGAGATAGAGAGAAGCTGAGATAGAGAGAGAGGCAGAACGAGAGAGAGGGGGAGGAAAGAGTGAGAGGCAGAGAGATAAAGAGAGAGGCAGAGATAGAGAGAAGCTGAGATAGAGAGAGAGGCAGAACGAGAGAGAGGGGGAGGAAAGAGTGAGAGGCAGAGAGATAGAGAGAGAGGGGGAGGAAAGAGTGAGAGGCAGAGAGATAGAGAGAGAGGGGGAGGAAAGAATGAGAGGCAGAGAGATAGAGAGAGAGGCAGAGATAGAGAGAGGCTGAGATAGAGAGAGGCAGAAAGAGAGAGAGGGGGAGGAAAGAGTGAGAGGCAGAGAGATAGAGAGAGAGGGGGAGGAAAGAATGAGAGGCAGAGAGATAGAGAGAGAGGCAGAGATAGAGAGAGGCTGAGATAGAGAGAGGCAGAAAGAGAGAGAGGGGGAGGAAAGAGTGAGAGGCAGAGAGATAGAGAGAGAGGAAGAGATAGAGGCAGAAAGAGAGAGAGGGGGAGGAAAGAGTGAGAGGCAGAGAGATAGAGAGAGAGGCAGAGATAGAGAGAGGCTGAGATAGAGAGAGGCAGAAAGAGAGAGAGGGGGAGGAAAGAGTGAGAGGCAGAGAGATAGAGAGAGAGGCAGAGATAGAGAGAGGCAGAGATAGAGAGAGAGAGGCAGAGATAGAGAGAGGCAGAAAGAGAGATAGGGGGAGGAAAGAGTGAGAGGCAGAGAGATAGAGAGAGAGGCAGAGATAGAGAGAAGCTGAGATAGAGAGAGGCAGAAAGAGAGAGAGGCAGAAAGAGAGAGAGGGGGAGGAAAGAGTGAGAGGCCGAGAGATAGAGAGAGAGGCAGAGATAGAGAGAAGCTGAGATAGAGAGAGGCAGAAAGAGAGAGAGGCAGAAAGAGAGAGAGGGGGAGGAAAGAGTGAGAGGCCGAGAGATAGAGAGAGAGGCAGAGATAGAGAGAGGCAGAAAGAGAGAGAGAAGGGGGGGGGAGGCAGAGAAAGAAGACCCGGAGGTCAGAAGGTGGAGAGCTGTCTGAGCGAGCTGTCTACGGACTGAGGTGAGAGAACTTAAAGAGGTGAGACAAAGAGCAGGACACACAAACGCCTGAGATGCTGCTCGTCCCTGAGTCAAATGGCAAATCAATTTAAGAGGATAAACTTTTTACAAAGTCTGGGCTTAGTGTTATGTTTTGAGCACCCTTTTAAAACCCAAAAATAAAATGTAAAAAAATATATATATATATATTTTTAGGGGGGGGCTGCCTGTTGTGCATGCTATTTTGGAATGAATACATGTCACATATCAGTTTGCAAACATTGTGGGAAAATAGATATAATTGAGTTAATAACTAATAATGCACACATGCTGTCTTTTTTTGCTTCCTTGAGTAAGCCAAAATGCAGGTGTTTCAGCCTAGCACAGTACTTTCTGTGGTGGTGGGGTAAGCCATTGCACTGTGATTGGCTCAGTGTTCTGTCACTCAACGGGACACTACGTCAACGTCAAGTCTAAGGGTAGACCTTGACAATTCTAGCCCTTTGGGTGCTGCCATAGAGTTACATTATAAATGATTGGGTTTTTCACTCACACCACTTTTCATTAATTTGAGAAAAGTACCTTCATGCCAAATTGAATCAAAGGCTTTTTGGAAATCCACAAAGCGGGATTTGGCCGTGGCGGGTTTACTTGGCTCATCTAGTCACTCTAGTGACTACTTGGGCTGGGCACCTGCAGGCTGTCGTCAGGTGACGACAGCCTTTCATGTATCGAACAAACACAAAATAGTCCCAATTGGTGAAGTCACCTCTACAGGGAACTCTTTTAGGAGGTTTACATACAGCTCACCTCTACAGGGGACTATTTTAGGAGGTTTACATACAGTTCACCTCTTGGCAGTGGTACTGTAGATGATGTAGTCACAGACTAGATCCAATGTCTTTCAGAGCTTTCACAGTCAGCCCACTAACATCACTATCAGACCATAGCAAAATGACACCATACCTAAACAGAACAGAAACAAATCACAAGGAAGAAGAACCCAGTAAATGACACAAGACCATTCAGTCCTATACATGAACTAAGAATAGTATGGAAAACTGCCTGAAACAATTGGCAATCCAACATTTTTATCCCTCATAGACAACTTTCTGGCCCACAAATATCCTCACAATGAGGAAAGCCTACATTTGGCTGTACAAAAGACTAACAACATTTTTGACAAATTGGCATCATTATCCAATTTAAAAGAGACACTTGAAAACAATCCCTAAAATGCATTTAAAAAAAAAAATATGAATCAGAATCATAAAAACATAGCAATCTATCCAAACAAAAACATAGAGAACCAGACTACCAGGATCTGACCCTTCAGTATTGGATAACCCTAAAATAATCCCGACAGACTCTCAGAACAAAGAGAAAACATAGAGAACCAGACTACCAGGATCTGACCCTTCAGTATTGGATAACCCTAAAATAATCCCGACAGACTCTCAGAACAAAGAGAAAACATAGAGAACCAGACTACCAGGATCTGACCCTTCAGTATTGGATAACCCTAAAATAATCCCGACAGACTCTCAGAACAAAGAAAGAACAATACATCTGCCACTCTTAATGAAATTGAGGAGTCCATTGTAATGATCCTCTTCCTGTGAATGACTGGACCACAGCTCAGTGTTGTACGTGTTCATGATATTTATTTAAATCAGAACACTAGAACAAAAATAACAAAGAGGAAAATGAACAGTTCTGTAAGGAAACTAAACTATACAGAAAACACAACTAGCCACAAAAACCCTGTGCTAAAAAGCTACCTAAGTATGGTTCCCAATCAGAGACAACGATAGACAGCTGTCCCTGATTGACAAAACAAAGAAATACTAAAACATAGAAAAAGGAACATAGAATGCCCACCCCAAATCAAACCAAAATAGAGACATAAAAAGCTACCTAAGTATGGTTCCCAATCAGAGACAACGATAGACAGCTGTCCCTGATTGACAAAACATAGAAATACTAAAACATAGAAAAAGGAACATAGAATGCCCACCCCAAATCAAACCAAAACAGAGACGTAAAAAGCTCTAAGGTCAGCGCGTGACATCCATTGATTCAAACAACAAACAACTGCGAAGAATTGGCAATCCAAAATGGTGACCTATGGAACACTCACGTTGAGGAACTATATAGAAATATTGATATTAATTCAGACCAAAAATAAAATATGAAAAACTACAAGTTCTTGAACCAGAACCCTATGGATTTCCCACTGACAGAGATATAACTATAAGAAAAAACACAGGCTCTGCAACCCAGAAAGACCTGTGGTACTGATGGCATATTAAACTAAATGATCAAATCAGTGGTTGGAACCTAAATCACTTTCCAGTCGTTTAGTTCTGAACAGAACCATTTTTTTTGTTACGTTCTTCTTTTTTTTTACCACATTTTTTAAAATCTTTTGATCAACTCCCCAATGGGTTCGGGAGGCGAACGTTTATTCATGCTTCCTCCCGAAACATGACCCGCCGAACCCCGCTTTTTAACACTCGCCCGCTTAACCCGGAAGCCAGTCATACCAATGTGTCGGAGGAAACACTGTTCACCTGACGACAGCCTGCAGGAGCCCAGCCCGACACAAGGAGTCACTAGAGTGACTAGATGAGCCAAGTAAATCCCGCTTTGTGGATTTCCAAAAAGCCTTTGATTCAATTTGGCATGAAGGTACTTTTTTCAAATTAATGAAAAGTGGTGTGAGTGAAAAACCCAGTTTGCAATTTGTGCCCAAGTCCTTTGAATATATACTGTACATTAATGAATTAGACCAAAACTCAATCAACGGCCCCCAGTCTCACTCTTAGCGACGCAGTCACAGTCAATCTCAACAAGACAAATGATTCTGATATTTCCAGAAAAGGTCCAGATGTCAGGGAAACAGCGATGCTTTTTCACTGGGCTCCTCTCACATAGAACAACCAGGGAACTTCAACTTGGCTGTCAATTTATTCTTATTTTTTTATTTTATATTTATTTAGACAGGTTTTTCTCATTGAGATAACATCTCTTTTTTTTCCAAGAGTGACCTGGTCCAATAGCAGCAGGGGGAATGTGTCAGACAAAACAACTTATATACACGAACACAACATAAAACAACACTATAAACACACGTACAGTACAACAAAAACATTTCACGTTAATTAAAAAAAACACGAATGGTCTTGACTAAAAACAGCTGTCCTAAAAACGATTACACTCTTCTATGATATATATATACATCGAATCAAGTGTTTAAACTCCACCAACGAAACTGGATCGTCAAATTTCAAAATGTCCAGGAGAGAATTCCAGGACCACGGAGCTAAGTAACTAAAACTGTTTCTACCATGACCTGCTCTAAAGTTTTGGTACTGTTAGAAGCAAATGAGAATGGGACAGTAATTTATATTTATTTACTGACCTGACTAAAAAAGAACAGAGATAAAATGGCATTTTACCCAGTATGACCTTATAAATCAGTGTATACCAGTGTTTAAACCTACGCAAGGTCAATGACGACCAGCCAACAGCGCTGTTGACATCACAATGATGTGTTAGACGTTTCTGATTTGTAATGAACCTGAGGGCTGCATGATACACTGAATCAAGTGCTCTCAGGGTCGTGGTTGAGGCCTTGCATACACATAACGTCACTAAAATCTAAAACCGACAGTAATGTACAAGCTCCTTCCTGGCCTCAAAAGAAAAACAAGCCTTAACACAGTAATAAAAACTTATTCTCAGCTTGAGCTTCCTGATCAAGTTCTCTACATGCACAGTGAAGCTCAGTTTATTGCTCAGATCTTTGATGTTTCTTCTTGATGACATTACTGGACGATGGTAGAGATGGTATGCCGGTAGTTTCTACTCAGCCCCGCCCTGCTCATCAACCCACCAAAATATTGTGATTGAATTGAAAGACAAAGCAAACGGGGCTTTTTATGATGTTAAAATATCTATTCAGTCAGACATAGCAATTAGAATCTGGCTCAAAATGTTCTAATCAGCAATAGAACCAAGAGCACTATATGGCAGTGAAGGCTGGGGTCCACTATATGGCAGTGAAGGCTGGGGTCCACTATATGGCAGTGAAGGCTGGGGTCCACTGTATGGCAGTGAAGTATGGGGTCCACTATATGGCAGTATGGGGTCCACTATATGGCAGTTAGGGCTGGGGTCCACTATATGGCAGTGAAGGCTGGGGTTCACTATATGGCAGTGAAGGCTGGGGTTCACTATATAGCAGTGAAGTGTGGGGTCCACTATATGGCAGTGAAGGCTGGGGTCCACTATATGGCAGTGAAGGCTGGGGTCCACTATATGGCAGTGAAGGCTGGGGTCCACTATATGGCAGTGAAGGCTGGGGTCCACTATATGGCAGTGAAGGCTGGGGTCCACTATATGGCAGTGAAGGCTGGGGTCCACTATATGGCAGTGAAGGCTGGGGTCCACTATATGGCAGTGAAGTGTGGAGTCCACTGTATGGCAGTGAAGTGTGGAGTCCACTGTATGGCAGTGAAGTGTGGAGTCCACTGTATGGCAGTGAAGGGTGGGGTCCACTATATGGCAGTGAAGTGTGGAGTCCACTATATGGCAGTGAAGTGTGGAGTCCACTGTATGGCAGTGAAGTGTGGAGTCCACTGTATGGCAGTGAAGTGTGGAGTCCACTGTATGGCAGTGAAGGGTGGGGTCCACTATATGGCAGTGAATTGTGGAGTCCACTATATGGCAGTGAAGTGTGGAGTCCACTATATGGCAGTGAAGTGTGGAGTCCACTATATGGCAGTGAAGTGTGGGGTCCACTATATGGCAGTGAATTGTGGAGTCCACTGTATGGCAGTGAAGTGTGGGGTCCACTATATGGCAGTGAATTGTGGGGTCCACTATATGGCAGTGAAGTGTGGGGTCCACTATATGGCAGTGAAGTGTGGGGTCCACTGTATGGCAGTGAAGTGTGGAGTCCACTGTATGGCAGTGAATTGTGGGGTCCACTATATGGCAGTGAATTGTGGGGTCCACTGTATGGCAGTGAAGTGTGGGGTTCACTATATGGCAGTGAATTGTGGAGTCCACTATGTGGCAGTGAAGTGTGGAGTCCACTGTATGGCAGTGAAGTGTGGAGTCCACTATGTGGCAGTGAAGTGTGGGGTCCACTGTATGGCAGTGAATTGTGGAGTCCACTGTATGGCAGTGAAGGCTGGGGTCCACTATATGGCAGTGAAGTGTCGGGTCCACTATATGGCAGTGAATTGTGGAGTCCACTATGTGGCAGTGAAGTGTGGAGTCCACTGTATGGCAGTGAAGTGTGGAGTCCACTGTATGGCAGTGAAGGCTGGGGTCCACTGTATGGCAGTGAAGTGTGGGGTCCACTATATGGCAGTGAAGTGTGGGGTCCACTGTATGGCAGTGAATTGTGGGGTCCACTATATGGCAGTGAATTGTGGGGTCCACTGTATGGCAGTGAAGTGTGGGGTTCACTATATGGCAGTGAAGTGTGGGGTCCACTGTATGGCAGTGAAGTGTGGGGTTCACTATATGGCAGTGAAGTGTGGGGTCCTCTTACAAAGCAAGAATTTGACTAATGAGACAACTGAAACCCTGCATGAGGAATTCTGTAAGATCCTCCTCAGAGTTCAGAGTACAAACGCCAAACAACGCATGCAAAGCAGAATTAGGCCAATTCACTCTTCTGATTAATATCCAAAAAGGAAACCCCAAATTGTATAACCATTTAAAGATTTAGAGGGATATTGTTATCCACGTCGGCACCAACGATGTTAGGATGAAACAGTCAGAGGTCACCAAGTGAAACATAGCTTCAGTGTGTAAATCAGCTAGAAGGATGTGTTGTTGGCATTGAGTAACTGTCTCTGGCCCCCTCCCAGCTAGGGGGAGTGATGAGCTCTTCAGCAATCTCACATCTCAATTGCTTATTGAAAACTGTTTTCTGCCCCTCCCAAATGATATAATTTGTAGAAAATTGGCACTTTTCTGGGACTCACCCACAAACAGGACCAAGCCTGGCCTGCTGAGGAGTGACGGACTCCATCCTAGCTGGAGCGGCGCTCTCATCTTATATATGAACATATACAGGGCTCTAACTCCTCTAGCTCCACAATGAGATAGGGTGCAGGCCAGGCAGCAGGCTGTTAGCAAGCTCAGTGGAGTCTGCCAATAGCAAAGTCAGCTCAGCTATCCCCATTGAATCCGTGTCTGTGCCTCGATCTGGAAAAAAACTAAATATGGCGCTGTTCGTTTAGCAACCTCACTGGAATAAAGACCTCCATTCCTGCCATTATTGAAAGAGATTGTGATCTCACATCTCAAAATAGGGCTACTTAATGTTAGATCCATCGCTTCCAAGGCAGTTATAGTCAATGAACTAATCACTGATCGTAATCTTGATGTGATTGGCCTGACTGAAACATGGCTTAAGCCTGAAGAATTTACTGTGCTAAATGAGGTCTCTCCTCCTATTTCTGCATAGCACTTTGTGACATCGGCTGATGTTTTATAAATACATTTGATTGATTTGATTGATTGAAAAACAAGTGACCCCCCCCCCCCTACCATCATAAAGCCCTCAAATGCCAAGAGGTGGCCATTGAAAAGAGTCTCCTCAGACAGCTGGTCCTGAGGCAAAGTTTACTAACAAACTACCAACTAAACAAAGCCTCAGGACAGCCCTCACATCTGGCCCAACCAAATGATCACAAAGCAAAAACTAAAATAGAAAGACACCACGAAGACATCTAAGACATCTTCATTGCTTTTTGTTTCTAAACAGACAGTACATGGTGGCAGACTATCAGATCTCTGTAACTGTTTGAAAAGTGAGGAAAACACTGACTCGGTGCAGACGCAGTGAACACAGTCTGGTCATCACAGACAGATCTGGATACCCAGGGAGGACAGTCTGGCCATAGAGACTGGTCATCACAGACAGATCTGGATACGCAGTGAACACAGTCTGGTCATGACAGACAGATCTGGATACGCAGTGAACACAGTCTGGTCATGACAGACAGATCTGGATACGCAGTGAACACAGTCTGGTCATGACAGACAGATCTGGATACGCAGTGAACACAGTCTGGTCATGACAGACAGATCTGGATACGCAGTGAACACAGTCTGGTCATGACAGACAGATCTGGATACGCAGTGAACACAGTCTGGTCATGACAGACAGATCTGGATACGCAGTGAACACAGTCTGGTCATGACAGACAGATCTGGATACGCAGTGAACACAGTCTGGTCATGACAGACAGATCTGGATACGCAGTGAACACAGTCTGGTCATAGAGACTGGTCATGACAGACAGATCTGGATACCCAGGGAGGACAGTCTGGCCATAGAGACTGGTCATGACAGACAGATCTGGATACCCAGGGAGGACAGTCTGGCCATAGAGACTGGTCATCACAGACAGATCTGGATACCCAGGGAGGACAGTCTGGCCATAGAGACTGGTCATCACAGACAGATCTGGATACGCAGTGAACACAGTCTGGTCATAGAGACTGGTCATCACAGACAGATCTGGCTACCCAGGGAGGACAGTCTGGCCATAGAGTCTGGTCATGACAGACAGATCTGGATACCCAGGGAGGACAGTCTGGCCATAGAGACTGGTCATCACAGACAGATCTGGATACCCAGGGAGGACAGTCTGGCCATAGAGACTGGTCATCACAGACAGATCTGGCTACCCAGGGAGGACAGTCTGGCCATAGAGACTGGTCATCACAGACAGATCTGGATACCCAGGGAGGACAGTCTGGCCATAGAGACTGGTCATCACAGACAGATCTGGATACCCAGGGAGGACAGTCTGGCCATAGAGACTGGTCATCACAGACAGATCTGGATACCCAGGGAGGACAGTCTGGCCATAGAGACTGGTCATCACAGACAGATCTGGCTACCCAGGGAGGACAGTCTGGCCATAGAGACTGGTCATCACAGACAGATCTGGCTACCCAGGGAGGACAGTCTGGCCATAGAGACTGGTCATCACAGACAGATCTGGATACCCAGGGAGGACAGTCTGGCCATAGAGACTGGTCATCACAGACAGATCTGGATACCCAGGGAGGACAGTCTGGCCATAGAGACTGGTCATCATAGACAGATCTGGCTACCCAGAGAGGACAGTCTGGCCATAGAGACTGGTCATCACAGACAGATCTGGATACCCAGGGAGGACAGTCTGGCCATAGAGACTGGTCATCATAGACATATCTGGCTACCCAGAGAGGACAGTCTGGCCATAGAGACTGGTCATCACAGACAGATCTGGATACCCAGGGAGGACAGTCTGGCCATAGAGACTGGTCATCACAGACAGATCTGGATACCCAGGGAGGACAGTCTGGCCATAGAGACTGGTCATCACAGACAGATCTGGATACCCATGGAGGACAGTCTGGCCATAGAGACTGGTCATCACAGACAGATCTGGATACCCAGGGAGGACAGTCTGGCCATAGAGACTGGTCATCACAGACAGATCTGGATACCCAGGGAGGACAGTCTGGCCATAGAGACTGGTCATCACAGACAGATCTGGATACCCATGGAGGACAGTCTGGCCATAGAGACTGGTCATCACAGACAGATCCTTTTCACCAGGGCTATGGCCAAAAGTAGTGCACTACTGTATCTACACTGAGTGTACAAAACATGATAGACTGACCAGGTGAGTCCAGGTGAAAGCTCCCTTATGATCCCTTATTGATGTCACTAGTTAAATCCACTTCAACAGTGTAGAGACAATTGAATCATGGATTGTGTACGTTGGCCATTCAGAGTGTAAATAGGCAAGTCAAAATATTTGAGTGCCTTTGAACAGGGTGTTGTAGGTAGGTGCCAGGTGCACCCGTTTGTGCCAAGATCCACCAGCAACATATCAACCTGCATCCCTAGGGAGACTTGCTTCTGAAGCTCAGCAGTGTTGGTACTGGTTGGTCTCGGTTGGTCCCTGGATCGGAACCAGATGCTGCTGGAAGTGGTGTTGGAGGGCCAGTAGGAGAAACTCTTTCCTCTGATCTGAAAAAATATCCAAATTCCCCAGGGCAGGGATTGGGGACATCGCCCTGTATATGGTGCTGTCTTTCAGAGGGAACTTTAAACAGGTGACCTGACTCTGTGGTCACCAAAGATCCAATGGCACTTATCATAAGAGTAGGGGTGTTAACAACGGTGTCCACTTCCTGTGGAACTACTCATTGCTGTAAATGAGAATGTATTCTCAGTCAACTTACTACTTTAAAATAAAGGGAGAAATAAAAAAATACAAATTCTGGGTTTTTCACACTCAACAGTTTCCTGTGTGTCCACCACCCAAAGGCCATCCAGCTAATTTGACACAACTGTGGGTAGCATTGGTGGCAACATGGGCCAGCATCCCTGTGAAAACGCTTTTGACACATTTTAGAGTCCCAACAAATTGAGGCTGTTCCAATGCAAAACGGGGGGGCTGCAACTCAATATTAAGAAGGTGTTCCTAATGTTTGGTACACTCAGTGTACCAAGGCTTGCAGTTGCGTCACAAATCACCTAGCAACTACAGCAGGTGCCATGTTGGAAGACCAGAGTCAGTCTGGCGGAAGTCAGTCTCCAATCGTCCAAATGGCTGACTGCATTTTGCTACCACTGGAAACTTTGGAAAGATTACCCACCATTTTGTTTTTCTATGGACCCAGAAAACAGAGGCAGTGACAGTTCCTATTGAAGTAAATCAATATTTTTAGAAAAAATATAAACAATGTATTATTATCTCGCTAGCTATCTACATGAACTAAGCTAGCTAGCTACAGGAACATACTCTATAGCTAGCTAAGTGAATTATATATCACCATCTGTCTGATTTCATATTAGCTCGTTATCTAGCTACCTATCTTGATGTATTTATCATTGTAACGCTAAATGCATTTGTAGCTAGGTAGCTAGCTGATAGCCATGGAAGAGGGTGAAAGGATTAGCTAGAAGTCGATAGATGCAGGTACTGTTGTGGGCTACATTATGAAAATAATCTCCAGTTCCAGTCCCCCAGAAAAACTATGAGGACAGAGAGATATATAGAAACATAATATTCAGTGCTGTCTAATTTGAGTATAAAGGGACTAAGCATGCACCCCTGAGGGGCCCCCGTGTTGAGGATATTCGAGTCAGATGTGTTGTTGTCTACCCTTAGCCCCTGGGGGCAGCCCATCAGGAAGTCCAGGTTCCAGTTGCAGAGGGAGGTGTTTAGTGCCAGGGTCCTTAGCTTAGTGATGAGCTATGTGGGAACTATGGTGTTGAACGCTGAGCTGTAGTCAATGAACAGCATTCTCACATAGGTGTCCCTTTTGTCCAGGTGGGAAATGGCAGTGTGGAGTGTGATTGAGATTACGTCATCTGTGGGTCTGTTGGGCCAGGAATGCGAATTGTATTGGGTCTGGTTTTCCGGGATGATGGTGTTGCTGTGAGCCATGACCAGCCGTTGAAAGCACTTCATGGCTACAGACGTGCGTGCTACGGAGCTTTAGTCATTTAGACAGGTTACCTTCGCATATTTGGGCACAGGGACTATGGTGGTCTGTTTGAAACATATAGGTATTACAGACTCAGTCAGAGAGAGGTTGAAAATGTCAGTGAAGGCACGTGCCAGTTAGTTAGCGCATGCTCTGAGTACACATTCTGGTAATCTGTCTGGCCCCGTGGCCTTGTGAACGTTGACCTGTTTAAAGGTCTTGCTCACATCGGCTAAGGAGAGAGTGATCACACAGTCATCCGGAACAGCTGGTGCTCTCATGCATGCTTCAGTGTTTCTTGCATCAAAGTGAACATAAAAGGCATTTATTCCACCTGGTAGGCTCACATCACTGGGCAGCTCGCAGCTGGGTTTCCCTTTGTAGTCCGTAATAGTTTGCAAGCCCTGCCACATCCGACAAGCATCAAAGCCAGTGTAGTAGGAGTCAATTTCACAGTGCCTTACAACAGTATTCATCCCCCCTTGGCCCCTTTTTTTCTATTTTGTTGCATTACAACCTGTAATTTAAATTGATTTTCATTTGGATTTCATGTAATGGACATACACAAAATAGGCCAAATTGGTGAAGTGAAATGAAAAGAAAATGTACAAATAAAACCTGGAATTGTGGTGTGTGCATATGTATTCACCCCCTTTGCTATGAAGCCCCTGAATAAGATCTGGTGCAACCAATTACCTTCAGATGTCACATAATTAGTTAAATAAAGCCCACCTGTGTACAATCTAAGTGTCACATGATCTGTCGCTTGATCTCAGGATATATACACCTGTTCTGAAAGGCCCCAGAGTCTGCAACACCACTAAGCAAGGGGCACCACCATGCAAGCGACACCATGAAGACCAAGGAGCTCTCCAAATAGGTCAGGGACAAAGCTGTGGAGAAGTACAGATTCTCTTTAGGGTTGGGTTATAAAGAAATATCCAAAACTTTGAACATCTCACGGAGCACCATTAAATCCATTTTGTTTTTATTTTATAGAAAGAATATGGCACCATAACAAATCTGCTAAGAGAGGGCCGCCCACCAAATCTGAGGCAAGGAGGGCATTAATCAGAGAGGCAACAAAGAGACCAAAGAAAAACTTGAAAGAGCTGCAACGCTCCGTAGCAGAGATTGGAGTATCTGTCCAGAGGACCACTTTAAGCCGTACACTCCACAGAGCTGGGACAGAAAAAAAGCCTTTGCTTTTTTAAGCAAACACGCTTGGTTTCGCCAAAAGGCATGTGGGAGACTCCAAAACATAAGGAAGAAGGTACTCTGGTCAGATGAGACAAAAATGTAGATTTTTGGCCATCAATGAAAACGCTATGTCTGGCACAAACCCAACCCCTCCCATCACCCTGAGATCCCCATCCCCACAGTGAAGCGTGGTGGCAGCTGTGGGGATGTTTGTTTTTCATCGGCAAGGACTGGAAAACTGGTCAGAATTGAATGAATGATGGATTGCGAAAGATAGAGGGACATTCTTGAGGGAAACCTGTTTCAGTCTTCCAGAGATTTGAGACTGGGATGGAGGTTCACCTTCCAACAGGACAATGACCCTGTTGTAAGCATACTGCTAAAGCTACATTCGAGTGGTTTAAGGGGAAACAGTTACATGTCTTGGAATGGCCTAGTCAAAGCCCAGACAGCAATCTAATTGATAATCTGTGGAATGACTTAAAAATTGCTGTACATCAGCAGAACCCATCCAACTTGAAGGAGCTGCAGAAGTTTTGCATTGAAGATCGGGCAAAAATCCCAGTGGCTTGACGTGCCAAGCTTATAGAGACATACCCCAAGAGACTTGCAAATGTAATTGCTGCAATAGGTGGCTCTACAATGTATTGACATTGGGAAGGGGTGTTATGGCTGTGTAAGGGAGTCGAAGTCAGGTGCAGGAGAGCAGAGTAGAGTAAACAGGCACACTTTAATTCCGTTCAACAATAAGCACGAAAAATTGACCCAAAAACAGCTCTAAAGTTCTACAGCCCTACAGCCCTACAGCTCTACAGCTCTACAGCTCTACAGCTCTACAGCCCTACAGCTCTACAGCCCTACAGCTCTACAGCTCTACAGCCCTACAGCCCTACAGCTCTACAGCTCTACAGCCCTACAGCTCTACAGCTCTACAGCTCTACAGCCCTACAGCCCTACAGCTCTACAGCTCTACAGCCCTACAGCTCTACAGCCCTACAGCTCTACAGCTCTACAGCCCTACAGCTCTACAGCCCTACAGCTCTACAGCTCTACAGCTCTACAGCCCTACAGCCCTACAGCTCTACAGCTCTACAGCCCTACAGCTCTACAGCCCTACAGCTCTACAGCTCTACAGCCCTACAGCTCTACAGCTCTACAGCTCTACAGCCCTACAGCCCTACAGCTCTACAGCTCTACAGCCCTACAGCTCTACAGCCCTACAGCTCTACAGCTCTACAGCCCTACAGCTCTACAGCTCTACAGCTCTACAGCCCTACAGCCCTACAGCCCTACAGCTCTACAGCCCTACAGCCCTACAGCCCTACAGCTCTACAGCTCTACAGCCCTACAGCCCTACAGCTCTACAGCCCTACAGCCCTACAGCCCTACAGCTCTACAGCCCTACAGCTCTACAGCCCTACAGCTCTACAGCTCTACAGCTCTACAGCTCTACAGCCCTACAGCCCTACAGCCCTACAGCTCTACAGCTTGCCTTGTGCTGACATGAATTTGTTTAGCATTCAGCCACGACTCGGTGAAACATAAGGTATTACAGTTTTTTTAATGTCCCTTTGGGAGGATCGTCTCGAACGGAGCTCATCCAGTTTATTCTCCAGTGATTACACTTTTGCCAATACATTGGAAAGTAGAGGTGGTTTACCCACAAATGTTCATGTCTCCGTTTTTTTTCTTCATGCTAAGAATAGAGGGGAAGGGAATCTTTCTCTAATGTGTTTCTGTATTTTCAATGGAACACTACCTTTTTTGTTCAGTTATCAGCTCTCTAATTAGTTTAATTAGATGTGAACCGATTCTGCCAATTGATAATGGTGTGCTTGTCCAGGGCTACAATAAAAATGTGTACTGCCAGGAATACTCGAGGACTGGAGTTGGGAACCACTGGCCTACAGTATGATGGCATTAGCCTTTTAGACATTGTGCAGAGAATACCTTAACTCACACATTGTTGACATTTTGTTCAGCTATATGTTCTCAGTTTAAAAAACATTGTTCCTGCCTTGTGCTGACATGAAATTGTTTAGTGCAAATCTAACCTTTTGTAATCCAAACCTTAGCTTGAAGGGTTGGATCCCACCCTTAGCTTAAACCATAAACACAGCTACTACTATTGTTTAATGCCAGATTTTCTCCCAGAAAGTCTGAGAGGCACTTGAAGATGGTTGGCCTAAGACTACCACTAGAATTACATTGTAAATGCTAAACGTGTTTATATGGCTGAATAAAGAACAGTTAAGCTATAATAAATACATTTTATTCAGGCAAAGCAGAGATGACATACAAAATACTTTTAATTTCACCCGTACAACAATACAGCCTGCTATTGAAGAACAGCATGTTTACCATATTGTAAACAATAGTCTTTTACACGTTCCAAATTACATTTTATATATTCATACGGTTTAAGTGGGCACTTTTGTCATGACGACAAGGTGTGAAGGTGCACTCTACTCAAATGGCACAACAGAATCGTTCAGATTTGACCAAAGCACATCGTATGACACCGATCTGGTATAACTGAAGGGATGTCTCCTTCCATATCTGGACAAAGGACAAAGTAGAAGAAGTATGAACCGATGCTGCTGCAGCATTGTGTCATCTTCACAGTATAAACTGATGCTGCTACAGCATTGTGTGATCTTCACAGTATAAACTGATGTTGCTGCAGCATTGTGTCATCTTCACAGTATAAACTGATGCTGCTACAGCATTGTGTCATCTTCACAGTATAAACTGATGCTGCTACAGCATTGTGTCATCTTCACAGTATAAACTGATGCTGCTACAGCATTGTGTCACCTTCACAGTATAAACTGATGCTGCTGCAGCATTGTGTCATCTTCACAGTATAAACTGATGCTGCTGCAGCATTGTGTCATCTTCACAGTATAAACTGATGCTGCTACAGCATTGTGTCATCTTCACAGTATAAACTGATGCTGCTACAGCATTGTGTCATCTTCACAGTATAAACTGATGCTGCTGCAGCATTGTGTCATCTTCACAGTATAAACTGATGCTGCTGCAGCATTGTGTCATCTTCACAGTATAAACTGATGCTGCTGCAGCATTGTGTCATCTTCACAGTATAAACTGATGCTGCTGTAGCATTGTGTCATCTTCACAGTATAGACTGATGCTGCTACAGCATTGTGTCATCTTCACAGTATAAACTGATGCTGCTACAGCATTGTGTCATCTTCACAGTATAAACTGATGCTGCTGCAGCATTGTGTCATCTTCACAGTATAAACTGATGCTGCTACAGCATTGTGTGATCTTCACAGTATAAACTGATGCTGCTGCAGCATTGTGTCATCTTCACAGTGGGAATCCAGTCCATATGGGTTTCCTGATAGAGGTCAGCTGGTGAACCTACAGTACATAAACAGTTGCTGAAGATGAAAAGCAAGTACAGTGAGACATAACAAAACAAGATCAGCATTCGTACATTTTCCCTCCTCTTATGAATAAAAGTTCTGAACAAATGATCATTGGGTGAGTGCCACTTTAGTTGTTTTTAGACAATAATGTCCTACTCCAGGCAATATGGATGTCATATTGTACAATCTCCCCTTTTCATGGCCATGGCTAGAAAGGATCCATCTTTTGTCAAATTAAAGTCAGATTAGACTTTTTGTAGGTTAGGAGAATTAACGTAGCAGGTTAGGAGAATTAATGTAGCAGGTTAGGAGAATTAACGTAGCAGGTTAGGAGAATTAACATAGCAGGTTAGGAGAATTAACATAGCATAGCAGGTTAGGAGGATTAATGTAGCAGGTTAGGAGAATTAACATAGCAGGTTAGGAGAATTAACGAGGCAGGTTAGGAGAATTAACGTAGCAGGTTAGGAGAATTAATGTAGCAGGTTAGGAGAATTAAAGTAGCAGGTTAGGAGAATTAACGTAGCATAGCAGGTTAGGAGAATTAATGTAGCAGGTTAGGAGAATTAACGAGGCAGGTTAGGAGTATTAACGCAGCAGGTTAGGATAATTAATGTAGCAGGTTAGGTGAATTAACATAGCAGGTTAGGAGAATTAACGAGGCAGGTTAGGAGAATTAATGTAGCAGGTTAGGAGAATTAACGTAGCAGGTTAAGAGAATTAACATAGCAGGTTAGGTGAATTAATGTAGCAGGTTAGGAGAATTAACGTAGCAGGTTAGGAGAAATAATGTAGCAGGTTCGGAGAATTAACGTAGCAGGTTAGGAGAATTAACGCAGCAGGTTAGGAGTATTAACGCAGCAGGTTAGGAGAAATAATGTAGCAGGTTAGGTGAATTAACATAGCAGGTTAGGAGAATTAACGTAGCAGGTTAGGAGAATTAACGTAGCAGGTTAGGAGAATTAACGTAGCAGGTTAGGAGAATTAACGTAGCAGGTTAGGAGAATTAACGTAGCAGGTTAGGAGAAATAATGTAGCAGGTTAGGAGAATTAACATGGCAGGTTAGGAGAATTAACGTAGCAGGTTAGGAGAATTAATGTAGCAGGTTCGGTGAATTAACATGGCAGGTTAGGAGTATTAACGCAGCAGGTTAGGTGAATTAACGCAGCAGGTTAGGAGAATTAGGATAACAGGCCTAGTGGTTGCATTCAAGACAAAAGTCATTTTTATTGATCTGGTGTCAGTGTCAGCACAGTAGGTTCAGGTCTTGAAGGTCAAAAAAGGTTTCTTCGCTTTTCTGACAGTTCTTGAGTCTTATCCCCTTGGTGGTTCATGGTAATCTGTCTAAAATGATAATAATAATAATCCTGTTTGTCTTTCCAGCCTTGATGGAGCAGCCAAATACTCTGTAGAAATTGACCGTGGGGATGAATGAACAAGTTTTAGGCAATGTTATCAGGCAGGCTGGAATAGCTACGGCTGAAGTCAAAAGGATTGACGCTGTTGTCTTCCAACATGGCCGCCAGGAGACGTTGTACGTCAACTGGGAACCCTCTATAGGGAATTGGGTGCTTATTGATGTCCTTATTACTGATGAATGTGTTTTCTATCTGTTTGCATCTCGTTGTTTAAATGTTGATGTTTTGTGCGTGTGTTTCTGTCATGTCTGTAATTCAGGACTCATCTGTAAAAGAGGCTTTGGTCTCAGAATGACTCCCTGATATAACTTAAATTAAACATGTCACAATGTCGTGAGATTTAATCAGAAAGTATAATCAGGAAGAAGAACCACGATCAAATGGAAATGGAAGATTCTGTTTAATTTGCATATTAAAGTCCAAGTTGTATGTGTAGACAGGATAGAGGACACTGTCTGTTGGTTCCAGGAGGTAGACAGGATAGAGGACACTGTCTGTTAGTTCCATGAGGTAGACAGGATACAGGACACTGTCTGTTAGTTCCAGGAGGTAGACAGGATAGAGGACACTGTCTGTTAGTTCCAGGAGGTAGACAGGATAGAGGACACTGTCTGTTATTTCCAGGAGGTAGACAGGATAGAGGACACTGTCTGTTAGTTCCAGGAGGTAGACAGGATAGAGGACACTGTCTGTTAGTTCCAGGAGGTAGACAGGATAGAGGACACTGTCTGTTAGTTCCAGGAGGTAGACAGGATAGAGGACACTGTCTGTTAGTTCCAGGAGGTAGACAGGATACAGGACACTGTCTGTTAGTTCCAGGAGGTAGACAGGATAGAGGACACTGTCTGTTAGTTCCAGGAGGTAGACAGGATAGAGGACACTGTCTGTTAGTTCCAGGAGGTAGACAGGATAGAGGACACTGTCTGTTAGTTCCAGGAGGTAGACAGGATACAGGACACTGTCTGTTAGTTCCAGGAGGTAGACAGGATACAGGACACTGTCTGTTAGTTCCAGGAGGTAGACAGGATAGAGGACACTGTCTGTTAGTTCCAGGAGGTAGACAGGATAGAGGACACTGTCTGTTAGTTCCAGGAGGTAGACAGGATACAGGACACTGTCTGTTAGTTCCAGGAGGTAGACAGGATAGAGGACACTGTCTGTTTGTTCCAGGAGGTAGACAGGATACAGGACACTGTCTGTTAGTTCCAGGAGGTAGACAGGATAGAGGACACTGTCTGTTAGTTCCAGGAGGTAGACAGGATACAGGACACTGTCTGTTAGTTCCAGGAGGTAGACAGGATAGAGGACACTGTCTGTTAGTTCCAGGAGGTAGACAGGATAGAGGACACTGTCTGTTAGTTCCAGGAGGTAGACAGGATAGAGGACACTGTCTGTTAGTTCCAGGAGGTAGACAGGATACAGGACACTGTCTGTTAGTTCCAGGAGGTAGACAGGATACAGGACACTGTCTGTTAGTTCCAGGAGGTAGACAGGATAGAGGACACTGTCTGTTAGTTCCAGGAGGTAGACAGGATACAGGACACTGTCTGTTAGTTCCAGGAGGTAGACAGGATAGAGGACACTGTCTGTTAGTTCCAGGAGGTAGACAGGATAGAGGACACTGTCTGTTAGTTCCAGGAAGAGGCCAGTCAGGAAGAGGACACTGTCTGTTAGTTCCAGGAGGTAGACAGGATAGAGGACACTGTCTGTTAGTTCCAGGAGGTAGACAGGATAGAACACTGTCTGTTAGTTCCAGGAGGTAGACAGGATACAGGACACTGTCTGTTAGTTCCAGGAGGTAGACAGGATAGAACACTGTCTGTTAGTTCCAGGAGATAGACAGGATAGAGGACACTGTCTGTTAGTTCCAGGAGGTAGACAGGATACAGGACACTGTCTGTTAGTTCCAGGAGGTAGACAGGATACAGGACACTGTCTGTTAGTTCCAGGAGGTAGACAGGATTTGAGGACACTGTCTGTTAGTTCCAGGAGATAGACAAAGATGGACATGTCTGTTAGTTCCAGGAGGTAGACAGGATACAGGACACTGTCTGTTAGTTCCAGGAGGTAGACAGGATACAGGACACTGTCTGTTAGTTCCAGGATGTAGACAGGATAGAGGACACTGTCTGTTATTCCAGGAGGTAGACAGGATAATACACTGTCTGTTAGTTCCAGGAGGTAGACAGGATACAGGACACTGTTTAATCCAAAACAGGATTGAGGACACTGTCTTTATTCCAGGAGGTAAGACAGACACACTGTCTGTTAGTTGAGTCTAGACTTACAGGACACTGTCTGTTAGTTCCAGGATGTCTAACAGGATCAGACACACTGTTATAATAGGATGTCTGTTAGTTCAGGAGGTAGACACACTGTTATAATAGGACACTGTCTGTTAGTTCCAGGAGGTAGACAGTTATAACAGTGTCTGATAGTTCCAGGAGGTAGACAGGATCAGACACACTGTTATAATAGTAGACAGGATCTGTTAGTCTACAGGACACTGTCTGTTAGTTCAGGAGGTAGACAGGATAGAGGACACTGTCTGTTAGTTCCAGGAGGTAGACAGGATACAGGACACTGTCTGTTAGTTCCAGGAGGTAGACAGGATAGACATCTGTTATTCCAGTGTAGACAGGATAGAGGACACTGTCTGTTAGTTCCAGGAGATAGACAGGTTATAATGTCTGTTAGTTCCATGAGATAGACAGGATAGAGGACACTGTCTGTTAGTTCAGACAGCACACTGTTATTAGTAGGAGATAACATTTATAATGGATAGAGACACTGTCTGTTATAATAGTGTGAGGATACAGGACACTCAGTTAGTTCACAGGTTATAGGATAGTGTGATGTCTGTCTAAAGATGGACAGAATCAGACACTGTCTGTGTTCCAGGAGGTAATAGGATGTGATGTCTAGAACATTCAGGTTAAACACTAGAGGACAATAGTCTGATGTTCCAAATAAAACTAGAGGACATTTTATTCCAGGAAGTAGACAGGCACACTGTTATAATAGTGTGATGTCTAACTTCAGACACACTGTTATAATTGTGTGATGTCTAACTTCAGGCACACTGTTATAATAGTGTGATGTCTAACTTCAGACACACTGTTATAATAGTGTGATGTCTAACTTCAGACACACTGTTATAATAGTGTGATGTGTAAATCAGACACATGTTATAATAGTGTGATGTCTAACTTCAGACACACTGTTATAATAGTGTGATGTCTAACTTCAGACACACTGTTATAATAGTGTGATGTCTATTTACTTCAGACACACTGTTATAATAGTGTGATGTCTAACAAAGACACACTCTATGCTGAATAAATGTATGTTTGTTTTTTCACGTCCTAAAATGCCCCTAGAACATAAATGAAACAATAAGCCAGTGATTTATAAGAACCTATATTAAACATCTTATAAATTATACTATGAATTATTATTAATGACTTTGTTTATAAATGTGTGAATAAATAGTTTGATTTACAAATGCTCTATTAAAGGATCACGGACCACAGTTTGAGGTTTCATATGTTTACACGTAGAATTTTACGTGGGGAAAAAGTTTTAGTCTCACCCAACTCAAACTATCAGTGTGTTATCACAGTGGTCAACTTCTTACAGTCAGTGAGTTCAAACACAGTGGTCAACTCCTTACAGTCATGTCAATGAGTTCTTCAAACACATGGTCAATAGTGTGATGTTCATCAACTCAGTGGTCAACTCTATGCAGAATCAATGGTCATGTTCCTTTTTGTTCTAAAATGCAAACACAGTGGTCAACTGATTTATAGAACAGTGAGTTCATCAAACACAGTGGTCAACTCCTTTATAAAGTCAATCAATGAGTTCTTCAAACACAGTGGTCAACTCCAGTTTGAGTCAGTGAGTTCTTCAAACACAGTGGTCAACTCCTTACAGTCAAGTCAATGAGTTCTTCAAACACAGTGGTCAACTCCTTACAGTCAGTGAGTTCTTCAAACACAGTGGTCAACTCCTTACAGTCAGTGAGTTCTTCAAACACAGTGGTCAACTCCTTACAGTCAAGTGAGTTCTTCAAACACAGTGGTCAACTCCTTACAGTCAATGAGTTCTTCAAACACAGTGGTCAACTCCTTACAGTCAGTGAGTTCTTCAAACACAGTGGTCAACTCCTTACAGTCAAGTCAATGAGTTCTTCAAACACATAATCTTTAAACACAGTGGTCATTTAAATGTTTTTTCACAAACACATGTGCTAATGATTGGCAGTCAAGACAGATGAGCTAATCTTTGTTACTCTTTAATCAAGCAAGACTTTAAATTCCCTTTTCATGAGTCAACCCACAGTGGTTTTCTGATGCTTATTAAAACAAGAGAACAACAAACACAGTGGAGTGAGTTTCAAACACATACCTTTAAACAGTATTTAATGTTTTTCAACTGCACAAAGACAAATCACAACAACACAACAACATGATGCTAAATGAACGACAACAAAACAACAACAACATGATGCTAAATGAACGACAACAACACAACAACAACATGATGCTAAATGAACGACAACAACACAACAACAACATGATGCTAAATGAACGACAACAACACAACAACAACATGATGCTAAATGAACGACAACAACACAACAACAAATGAACAAACAACACAACAACAACATGATGCTAAATGAACGACAACAACACAACAACAACATGATGCTAAATGAACGACAACAACACAACAACAACATGATGCTAAATGAACGACAACAACACAACAACAACATGATGCTAAATGAACGACAACAACACAACAACACAACAACACACAACACAACAACAACATGATGCTAAATGAACGACAACAACACAACAACAAACATGATGCTAAACATGATGCTAAACAACACAAACAACACAACAACAACATGATGCTAAATGAACGACAACAACACAACAACAACATGATGCTAAATGAACGATCCCCCCAAAAAAAAAAACCCTGAAGTAAATGCTCAATGAATAGCATTGTCATACAGCCAAAAAATAACAGCCCAAAACCAGAACGCTGTGCTGTACTGTACAGTGTCTCTCGCTTCACTGTCATGATACATACCAGGTTGTGACAGTTAAATCCCTGTGTAAAGCATGTTTGCTGTGAAGACCTGTTATTGTCACGACCAGAGGGTCTGTCCTTCACAGGAACATGAGCAGCCCTGACACTGCTGCTTATCAACGTCCAGACTGACTGATCTCTCTGTAAAGGCTGCACCACACGGCAGCCACTCTCTCTGATACACACACACACAGATAAACATGCACACACACACACACACACACACACACACACACACACACACACACACACACACACACACACACACACACACACACACACACACACACACAGGACACACACACAGATAAACATGCACACACACACACACACACAGACACAGATAAACATGCAACAGATAAACACACACACACACACACACAGACACAGATAAACATGCACACACACACACACACACACACAGATAAACATGCACACACACACACACACACACACACACACACACACACACACACACACACACACACACACAGATAAACATGCACACACACACACACAAGGACACACACACACACAGAAACAGATAAACATGCACACACACACACACACACACAGATAAACATGCACACACACACACACACAGAAACACACACACAAGTCGGCAGCAGTGAAGCACAGTGAAACAAGGCCAACAACATCACATCGCCTCCAGGTGCTCTGTTTGTAACCATTTCCCTAAAATCCATCCATTTGCTGTGACAGCAGGCGTAGACGGTCCATTATGATGGATGGTGCTGAAAGTGTCGGTAGAATGGCTGGTCGTGTAGCGGGGTGTGATTACCTCACAGCGAAGTACTTCTCTGAACACTAACACTGCAGGCTACCAGCTACCAGACAGGCCTTTGCCTCAAATGGCACCCTGTTCCCTTTAAAAAGGTAATACTACACCCTACGTGCCCTGGTCAAAATGTAGTGCACTATATATGGAATAGGGTGCTTTCTGAGACGCAGGTCAGGGTTCATTTGACTGCCAGCAGACATGTTGTTTTCCAGGCAGGCTGTGTACTTTCAGATATGCTCCATTTATGTGCTCTCTAAAAACACATATATACATTAAATCAATTAATACATTACTAACACGTGAAATACATTACTAACGTGTGAAATACATTAAATACATTACTACATGTGAAATACATTACTAACACATGTGAAATACATTACTACACATAAATACTACATTACAACACATGTGAAATACTATACTAACAAATGTGAAATACATTACTAACACATGTGAAATACATTACTAACACATGTGAAATACATTACTAACACATGTGAAATACATTACTAACAAATGTGAAATACATTACTAACACATGTGAATATATTACAATGCATATGAAATACATTACTAACACATGAAATACATTACTAACAAATGTGAAATACATTACTAACAAATGTGAAATACATTGCTCACGCATGTGAAATACATTACTAATGCACATGAAATACATTACTAACACATGTGAAATACATTGCTCACGCATGTGAAATACTATACTAACAAATGTGAAATACATTAATACATTACTAACAAATGTGAAATACATTACAACAAATGTGAAATACATTAACACATGTGAAATACATTACTAACACACGTGAAATACATTACTAACACATGAAATACATTGCTCACGCATGTGAAATACATTACTAACACATGTGAAATACAAACATGAATAACACATGTGAAATACATTACTAACACATGTGAAATACATTGCTAACAAATGTGAAATACATTACTAACAAATGTGAAATACATTACTAACACATGTGAAATACATTACTAACAAATGTGAAATACATTACTAACACATGTGAAATACATTACTAACACATGAAATACATTACTAACGCATGTGAAATACATTACTAACACATGTGAAATACATTACTAAATACATTACTAACATATGTGAAATACATTACTAACACATGTGAAATACATTACTAACACATGTGAAATACATTACTAACAAATGTGAAATACATGAATAACACATGTGAAATACATTACTAACAAATGTGAAATACATTACTAACACATGTGAAATACATTACTAACACATGTGAAATACATTACTAACACATGTGAAATACATTACTAACACATGTGAAATACATTGCTAACGAATGTGAAATACATTACTAACACATACGAAATAGATTAGTGTATGTGTTGTTTAGATGTATAACTTTTATTAATCTGTTATTGATATTAAAATATTCACAGTTACAGTCCAAATTTGACCCAGCAATAATCCAATAATGTCTCCATTATACCAGCTATTAATAAAATACATGAGCAAATACAACCTTACTTCAGAAATAGAAATAGAATAGTAGCAGGGTAGTAACATGACACAAATGCCAGTCAATTGTGTTTAATATACAGTACCAGTCAAAAGTTTGGACACACCTTCTCATTCAATGGGGTTTTTCTTTATTTGTACTATTTTCTACATTGTAGAATAATTAGTGACGACGTCAAAACTACTAAAGACATCAAAACTTTTGACTGGCACTGTATGAACGAGTCACGTATTTCAAGTGCACGTCTTGAACCGACAGACGTCCTTCACCGTGAATAAAATGCCATCGCACATTATACGGCATTGGTATTTTCTGAAGAGTACCCCCCCCCCCCCCCCCCGATACACCTGATGCATCACACAATACTGTCAGAGGCCACATTCAGCACAGCACTGTTCACAAAGTGTCCCATCTGATCTGGATCAGTGCTTTGGCGTCAGCATATAGCTGCAGTATGGTGGCTCTGCTTCTCCATTGTCAGGTTTGTATTTCCTAGCATGGCCGTCTGGATATCAACTGGTTTGACCTCTGACAATCGGAAAGCAGGGTTCTATGATACTGCCATGCTGTATTAGTCCTGCCGGGTATGACTCGGGCCAGATACCATGGTGTCCTTTGTGTTCTGTCATTTGGGACATCATCGTCCTCTTTGACACTAAACGGATAGTAGTGGTTATGCATGACATCTACCTTTCTAATTCAGCTTGGTTCCACTCTGGTACATTAGAGGTGGCTTCCCCAAATGGTACCTTATCCCCATAGGTCTCTCTCTCTCTCTCGCTCTCTCACTCTGTCTCGCTCTCATATATATATATATAGAAATGCTTTTCTCCATGGGCGATATTATGCTATGTCAGTCAGTGTGAAAAGGGTTTTTGTTTTCTATTAGCAATAACAACAAAATGGCATAAACGTTCTTTGTTTGTTCTCGAGTCATTCAATTCTAAAATACAATACTACCTTTGCACCGGCTGTGTGTGTGTGTGTGTTTGTGTGTTTGTTTGTGTTTGTGTTTGTCAGGGCTAGGGCCTGGTGTTAATCCACCATGTGTAAATAGAGGCCACAGGGAACTAATAGAGCTGATTTCACACCTCCACGAGGGACATGGAGCTGGGCAGTACACACACACACACACACACACACACACACACAAACACACATTCACACATACACACACACACAAACACACATACACACACACAAACACACATACACACATACACACACTGTACAGTACAGTGCAGTGCACTATTCCTGCTATAGCGGTATGTTTGCACTATAGCCATTACCACTAATAGAAGAACAAAGGACAATGGTGATTATTAAGAAATGATTCAGGTGACATAACGAATCAGACCACATGATGAGTATTAAGAAATGATTCAGGTGGCATAACGAATCAGACCACATGATGAGTATTAAGAAATGATTCAGGTGACATAACGAATCAGACCTCATGATGAGTATTAAGAAATGATTCAGGTGACATAACGAATCAGACCACATGATGAGTATTAAGAAATGATTCAGGTGGCATAACGAATCAGACCTCATGATGAGTATTAAGAAATGATTCAGGTGACATAACGAATCAGACCTCATGATGAGTATTAAGAAATGATTCAGGTGGCATAACGAATCAGACCACATGATGAGTATTAAGAAATGATTCAGGTGGCATAACGAATCAGACCTCATGATGAGTATTAAGAAATGATTCAGGTGGCATAACGAATCAGACCATGATTTTGAAAAGAAGGTCGATACATCCGATCCTCGTTTGCTAAGTCAAACGGCACCGCTGGTTCTGCTCACACTGCCCTACCCTGTGCTCTGATCTCTTTCTCCCCTCTCTCTCCAGATGAAATCTCGCGTCTTGTGACCCGGCCGCCCAACAACCTGCCCGCTTGACCCTATCCCCTCCTCTTTCTCCAGACCATTTCCGGAGACCTTCTCCCTTACCTCACCTCGCTCATCAACTCATCCCTGACCGCTGGCTAGGCCCCTTCCGTCCTCAAGAGAGCGAGAGTTGCACCCCTTCTGAAAAAACCTACACTCAATCCCTCCGATGTCAACAACTACAGACCAGTATCCCTTCTTTCTTTTCTCTCCAAAACTCTTGAACGTGCCGTCCTTGGCCAGCTCTCCCGCTATCTCTCTCTGAATGACCTTCTTGATCCAAATCAGTCAGGTTTCAAGACTAGTCATTCAACTGAGACTGCTCTTCTCTGTATCACGGAGGCGCTCCGCACCGCTAAAGCTAACTCTCTCTCCTCTGCTCTCATCCTTCTAGACCTATCGGCTGCCTTCGATACTGTGAACCATCAGATCCTCCTCTCCACCCTCTCCGAGTTGGGCATCTCCGGCACGGCCCACGCTTGGATTGCGTCCTACCTGACAGGTCGCTCCTACCAGGTGGCGTGGCGAGAATCTGTCTCCTCACCACGCGCTCTCACCACTGGTGTCCCCAGGGCTCTGTTCTAGGCCCTCTCCTATTCTCGCTATACACCAAGTCACTTGGCTCTGTCATAACCTCACATGGTCTCTCCTATCATTGCTATGCAGACGACACACAATTAATCTTCTCCTTTCCCCCTTCTGACCAGGTGGCGAATCGCATCTCTGCATGTCTGGCAGACATATCAGTGTGGATGACGGATCACCACCTCAAGCTGAACCTCGGCAAGACGGAGCTGCTCTTCCTCCCGGGGAAGGACTGGCCGTTCCATGATCTCGCCATCACGGTTGACAACTCCATTGTGTCCTCCTCCCAGAGCGCTAAGAACCTTCCGTGATCCTGGACAACACCCTGTCGTTCTCAACTAACATCAAGACGGTGGCCCGTTCCTGTAGGTTCATGCTCTACAACATCCGCAGAGTTGACCCTGCCTCACACAGGAAGCGGCGCAGGTCTAATCCAGGCACTTGTCATCTCCCGTCTGGACTACTGCAACTCGCTGTTGGCTGGGCTCCCTGCCTGTGCCATTAAACCCTACAACTCATCCAGAACGCCGCAGCCCGTCTGGTGTTCAACCTTCCCAAGTTCTCTCACGTCACCCCGCTCCTCCGCTTTCTCCACTGGCTTCCAGTTGAAGCTCGCATCTGCTACAAGACCATGGTGCTTGCCTACGGAGCTGTGAGGGGAACGGCACCTCAGTACCTCCAGGCTCTGATCAGGCCCTACACCCAAACAAGGGCACTGCGTTCATCCACCTCTGGCCTGCTCGCCTCCCTACCACTGAGGAAGTACAGTTCCCGCTCAGCCCAGTCAAAACTGTTCGCTGCTCTGGCCCCCAATGGTGGAACAAACTCCCTCACGACGCCAGGACAGGTGTTTTCGGAGTCAATCACCACCTTCCGGAGACGCCTGAAACCCCACCTCTTTGAGGAATACCTAGGATAGGATAAGTAATCCTTCTCACCCCCCTTTAAGATTTAGATGCACTATTGTAAAGTGACTATTCTACTGGATGTCATAAGGTGAATGCACCAATTTGTAAGTCGCTCTGGATAAGAGCGTCTGCTAAATGACTTAAATGTAAATGAGTATTAAGAAATGATTCAGGTGGCATAACGAATCAGACCACATGATGAGTATTAAGAAATGATTCAGGTGGCATAACGAATCAGACCTCATGATGAGTATTAAGAAATGATTCAGGTGGCATAACGAATCAGACCACATGATGAGTATTAAGAAATGATTCAGGTGGCATAACGAATCAGACCTCATGATGAGTATTAAGAAATGATTCAGGTGGCATAACGAATCAGACCTCATGATGAGTATTAAGAAATGATTCAGGTGACATAACGAATCAGACCACATGATGAGTATTAATGTGCTTAATTTTAAGAAACTATTTGGCCACTTTAGTTGTGATACAAACCTAATCAAAACATACACTGTAGGCCTAGGTGCTAGGCTACATGAGATGTGCAAGAAACAAAAACGCATGCGCTGTTTCTTGCCTTACTGCACACAATCTGGGCATCATTCACAAGTGATAATATATCATTCACAAGTGATAGGCGAATATTGTCAGGGAATGGGGGGATACATGTCATCTATGCATTTAAATAGTGAATGGAGGACGCTTTTCCTGTGGTCCATTATCATGCCAACCAAGTAGGCTATACTCCTCTTCTAAAGGTAAGCAATGTGCTTAATATTAGGAAAGTTAATAAATAAATATAGTAGGCCTAGCCTATAGAAAGCTGATGGGATCCTCCTCTTTTTAATAGAGGCCATCACTCTGTTTTCTCACGATTTGCATAGCCTATAGAAATATTGCGCAACATGAGCTCATGGGCTCTCATGAAGTGTTTGATTAGACTTTCCATTACATTTTGCATTGATCTCAGAGTGATTAGAGAGACAATAGAGTGCTGAGTACCAGGCAGTTAGCAACTTTGCTAGGCTACTAACTAACTAACTTTGCTAGCTGCATCAGAACTTGGAGAAGCCTAATTGCCGTGACTAAGCGGTTAGTCATGGAGTTGGACTGCCTTCATGACTCGCGACCGCCGGTGTGGCGGCAAAATGGTCACCGTAACAGCTCTACCTGGAACCAAAAAGAGTTCTACCTGGAACCAAAAAGAGTTCTACCTGGAACCAAAAAGAGTTCCACCTGGAACCAAAAAGAGTTCCACCTGGAACCAAAAAGAGTTCCACCTGGAACCAAAAAGAGTTCTACCTGGAACCAAAAAGAGTTCCACCTGGAACCAAAAAGAGTTCCACCTGGAACCAAAAAGAGTTCCACCTGGAACCAAAAAGAGTTCTGCATATTACCTAAAAGGGTTCTGCATATTACCTAAAAGGGTTCTGTGGCTCTGGATAAGAGTATCTGCTAAATGACTAAAATGTAAATGTACAAAGGGGTCGGTTATGACGAAGAACCCTTTTCGGTTCTAGATATCACCTTTTATTCTACGAGTGTAGTTCTATGTGACATACTGGAATACAGAAGATACACTATTCATTGCATCCCAAATGGCACCCTATTCCCTATATAGCGCACTACTATGGGTCCTGGTCAAAGGTAGCGCACTATAAAGGGAATAGGAGGCCATTTGGGATGCCTCTACACTCTAAACACAGCAGTACTATTGAACTGTATTTTGACTAAACAGCCATTTGAATAATGCAATACAAAGCTCCCCCCTTTGACAACCTACATAACAAGGTGTTTTTCTCAGAGTTTTATATCTGTCAAGGGAGGTGCTGCACTGCTGGACCTGCAAAGCTCTTTATTATTGCTATACAGCAGTGTAAGCCTCCCGAATGGTGCTCTATTCCCTATACAGACCTACGGGCTGAAGAAAAAAGGTAAATAGGTTGCCATTTGGGACAGATTTTTACTCTTTCAAGCCTCCACTGATGAATACATTCAGTAGACAGGTAACTGCCCAAACAATACAATGAAGCAATTAACATCATTCTGTATAAAAAAATCCTGGATAGGCCATTATTTTGCCTGGAATGGCTATGCCCCCCAATCCACAGGGCTAGTTTCATGAGAATCACCCAGGTGCTTCCACACAGGTGTGATTCCAGAGTTGATGAGGCAATTAACATCACATCGTGCTTAGGGTCATGTATAAAAACGCTGGGCAGGTCCTTATTTTGGTTACCCTGGCTATGCCCCCATAGGATGACAATGCACCCATCCACAGAGCACAAGTGGTCACTGAATGGTTTGATGAGCATGAAAACGGTGTAAACCATATGCCATGGCCGTCTCAGTCACCAGATCTCAACCTAAATGAACACTTATGGGAGTTTTTGGAGAGGCGCCTGAGACAGCGTTTTCCACCACCATAAACAAAACACCAAATGATGGAATTTCTCGTGGAAGAACGGTGTCACATCCCTCCAATAGAAGAACGGTGTCTCATCCCTCCAATAGAAGAACGGTGTCACATCCCTCCAATAGAAGAACGGTGTCACATCCCTCCAATAGAAGAACAGTGTCACATCCCTCCAATAGAGAGTTCCAGACACTAGTAGAGGTGCATTGATTGCTGTTCTGGCTGGTGGAGGACCAACGCCCTATTGAGATACTTTATGTTGTTATGTAAGTGGGTAGGCTATTGTAAACTCAGCAGAAAAAGAAAAGTCCCTTTTTCAGGACCCTGTCTTTCAAAGATAATACGTAAACATCCAAATATCTTCACAGATCTTCATTGTAAAGAGTTTAAACACTGTTTCCCATGCTTGTTCAATGAACCATAAACAATTATTGAACATGCACCTGTGGAACGGTCGTTAAGACACCAACAGCTTACAGACGGTAGGCAATTAAGGTCACAGATATGAAAACTTAGGACACTAAAGAGGTCTTTCTACTGACTCTGAAGAACACCAAAAGACAGGTGCCCAGGGTCCCTGCTCATCTGTGTGAACGTGCCTTAGGCATGCTGCAATGAGACATGAGGACCGCAGATGTGGCCAGGGCAATAAATGTCAATGTCCATACTGTGAGACGCCTAAGACAGCGCTACAGGGAGACAGGACGGACAGCTGATCGTCCTCGCAGTGGCAGACCATGTGTAACAACACCTGCACAGGATCGGTACATCTGAACATCACACCTGCAGGACAGGTACAGGATGGCAACAACAACTGCCTGAGTTACACCAGGAACGCACAATCCCTCCATCAGTGCTCAGACTCTCCGCAATAGGCTGAGAGGGGCTGGACTGGGGGCTTGTAGGCCTGTTGTAAGGCAGGTCTCACCAGACATCGCCGGCAACAACGTCACCTATGAGCTCAAACCCATCGCCGCTGGACCAGACAGGACAGGCAAAAAAGGGCTCTTCCCTGACGAGTCATGGTTTTATCTCACCTGAGGTGATGGTTGGATTCGCTTTTATCATCGAAAGAATGAGTGTTACACCGAGGCCTGTACTCTGGAGCGGGACCGATTTGGAGGTGGAGGGTCCGTCATGGTCTGGGGCGGTGTGTCACAGCATCATCGGTCTGAGCTTGTTGTCATTGCAGGCATTCTCAACACTGTTCGTTACAGGGAAGACATCCTCCTCCCTCATCTGCTATCCTGCAGGCTCATCCTGACATGACCCTCCAGCATGACAATGCCACCAGCCATGCTGCTTGTTCTGTGCTTGATTTACTGCAAGACAGGAATGTCAGTGTTCTGCCATGGCCAGCGAAGAGCCCGGATCTCAATCCCACTGAGCACGTCTGGGACCTGTTGGATCGGAGAGTGAGGGCTAGGGCCATTCCCCCCAGAAATTTCTGGGTGCCTTGGTGGAAGAGTGGGGTAACATCTCACAGAAAGAACGGGCAAATCTGGTGCAGTCCATGAGGAGGAGATGCACTGCAGTACTTAATGCAGCTGGTGGCCACACCAGATACTGATTGTTACTTTTGATTTTGACCCCCCCTTTGTTCAGGGACACATTATTCCATTTCTGTTAGTCACATGTCTGTGGAACCTGTTCAGTTTATGTCTCAGTTGTTGAATATTGTTATGTTCATACAAATATATATACGTTTGATGAAAGTAAACTCAGTTGACAGTGAGAGGACATTTCTCTTTTTGCTGAGTTTACATGTGAATCCTAATCTTTTTTCATTTACTTCATTTACTGAGATTTATTCATTCAATCATTCCAGGACGTGTTATACAGAAATAGACGGATTGTAGAAAACATGACATAGACTGACCAGGTGAATCCAGTTGAAGGCTATGATACCTTATTGACATCACCTGTTAAATCCACTTCAATCAGTGTAGATCGAAGGGGAAGAGACAGGTTAAAGAACGATTTTTAAGCCTTGAGACATCGATTGTGTACACGTCCTATTCAGAGGGCAAATGGGCAAGACAAAATATTTACGTTCCTTTGAACAAGGTATAGTAGCAGGTGCAAGGCACACCGGTTTGAGTGGGTCAAGAACTGCAACGTTGCTGGGTTTTTCACGCTCAGCAGTTTCCCATGTGTCCACCACCCAAAGGACATCCAGCCAATTTGACACAACTGTGGGAAGCATTGGAGTCAACATGGGCCAGCATCCCAGTGGAACGCTTTCGACACCTTGTAGAGTCTGCTAATTGGCATATGATGTTTCCCTGTGCAGTTAGTTTTGTTTATAAGAGAGAGGCTACCATCTGGCAATTTGCTTGACTTATATATTTAGATTCTGTAAAATTTTTACTCATAACATAGGATTATTTTATTTTTTAATCAAATAACTGCAATAAAACTAAATGTTTCTTTGCGTTGAAATTTCTCTTCGTTTTCCTGGAAAAGAGGATTTAAATAATGGAATAACTGTATTCTGGCTCATAAATCCTAAATTGAATCTGGGATCTCACAAGAGGGCGATGCATTTCTCGTGTTGTCACCTCAGATGTATTGAATTGATTGAATTGCAGATGTATTATTTGTACTTAGGATTTTATTACACTGTGACTGTTATTATTTTGACCCTGCTGGTCATCAATGAACGTTTGACCATCTTGGCCATGTACTGTCGTAATCTCAACCTCTCTAGGTTCCTGCCTTTCTATGGAGTTGTTCCTTGCCACCGTGCTTCTACATCTGCATTGCTTAGGTATTTTATTTGGTATTTTATTAAATATGCAGCGAATGCAGTCTCCGCTAACACGGGAACATTGCCTTTTAAGCTTCAATCACGCGATAATGCTGACCTTCTGCGATTACAGATTGAATAGAAATCTCAACCTCTCTAGGTTCCTGCCTTTCTATGGAGTTGTTCCTTGCCACCGTGCTTCTACATCTGCATTGCTTAGGTATTTTATTTGGTATTTTATTAAATATGCGGCATATACCGCAAATGCAGTCTCCGCTAACACGGGAACATTGCCTTTTAAGCTTCAATCACGCGATAATGCTGTGACCTTCTGCGATTACAGATTGAATATAAATCTAAAAGGGGAATAGACATACAGGATCTCTCAAAGTGCTTCCCTATGGCACACAAGTTAAAGGGGAATAGACATACAGGATCTCTCAAAGTGCTTCCCTATGGCACACAAGTTAAAGGGGAATAGACATACAGGATCTCTCAAAGTGCTTCCCTATGGCACACAAGTTAAAGGGGAATAGACATACAGGATCTCTCAAAGTGCTTCCCTATGGCACACAAGTTAAAGGGGTGGGACAGTAAAAGTGCAACTTACATGCTCTGTATAAAAGTATGATCAAGTACTCGGGCTGGATGGTGAGTACAGCACTCAACTAGTTATTATATAATGTATCAGGGCTGGATGGTGAGTACAGTACTCAACTAGATATTATATATTGTATCAGGGCTGGATGGTGAGTACAGTACTCAACTTGTTATTATATAATGTATCAGGGCTGGATGGTGAGTACAGCACTCAACTAGTTATTATATAATGTATCAGGGCTGGATGGTGAGTACAGTACTCAACTAGTTATTATATATAATGTATCAGGGCTGGATGGTGAGTACAGCACTCAACTAGTTATTATATAATGTATCAGGGCTGGATGGTGAGTACAGTACTCAACTAGTTATTATATATAATGTATCAGGGCTGGATGGTGAGTACAGCACTCAAATAGTTATTATATAATGTATCAGGGCTGGATGGTGAGTACAGTACTCAACTAGTTATTATATAATGTATCAGGACTGAATGGTGAGTACAGTACTCAACTAGTTATTATATAATGTATCAGGACTGAATGGTGAGTACAGTACTCAACTAGTTATTATATAATGTATCAGGACTGAATGGTGAGTACAGTACTCAACTAGTTATTATATAATGTATCAGGACTGAATGGTGAGTACAGTACTCAACTAGTTATTATATAATGTATCAGGACTGATTGGTGAGTACAGTACTCAACTAGTTATTATATAATGTATCAGGACTGAATGGTGAGTACAGTACTCAACTAGTTATTATATAATGTATCAGGGCTGGATGGTGAGTACAGTACTCAACTAGTTATTATATAATGTATCAGGCAGGACTGAATGGTGAGTAGTCCAGAGGTGGGACCAAGTCATTGTTTTACAAGTCACAAGTCAGTCTCAAGTCTTAGCACTAAAGTCTCAAGTCAAGTCTCAAGTCAAGATCCACAAGTCCCAAGTCAAAACCCAAGTCAAGATCGACAAATCCCAAGTCAAGATCGACAAATCCCAAGTCAAGATCGACAAGTCCCAAGTCAAGATCGACAAGTCTCCAGTCCTAAACTTTGAGTTTCAAGTCATAATGTGCGCTTCACCAAATGTAATACCATTTCATATTTTTAACAAGAGTAATAGTTAGTATATTAAATTTACGCAAATCATGAAAGCTTAAAAAAATATATATATATATATATATGTATTCCTTTCCAAATACTTTATATTTCCATGGAAATACATGGGTAGCCATGAGAAAGACACACCAATATGACAACAAAAGCAAAATATTGTAGTTCTGTCTCCCTCCCTCCCTCCCTCCCTCCCTCCCTCCCTCCCTCCCTCCCTCCCTCCCTCCCTCCCTCACTACCTACCTACCTACCTACCTACCTACCTACCTACCTACCTACTTACCTACCTACCTACCTACCTACCTACCTACCTACCTACCTACCTACCTACCTACCTACCTACCTACCTACCTACCTACCCTCCCTACCTACCTACCTACCTACCTACCTACCTACCTACCTACCTACCTACCTACCTACCTACTTACCTACCTACCTACCTACCTACCTACCTACCTCCCTCCATCCCTACCTACCTACCTACCTACCTCCCTCCCTCCCTACCTCCCTCCCTCCCTCCCTCCCTACCTACCTACCTACCTACCTACCTACCTACCTACCTACCTACCTATCTACCTACCTACCTACCTCCCTCTATACCTACCTACCTACCTCCCTCCATACCTACCTACCTACCTACCTACCTACCTACCTACCTCCCTCCCTCCATCCCTCCCTACCTACCTACCTACCTACCTACCTACCTACCTACCTACCTCCCTCCATCCCTCCCTACCTCCCTCCATCCCTCCCTCCCTCCATCCCTCCCTCCATCCCTCCCTCCATCCCTCCATCCCTCACTACCTACTTACCTACCTACCTACCTACCTCCCTCCCTCCATCCCTCCATCCCTCCCTCCATCCCTCACTACCTACTTACCTACCTACCTACCTACCTCCCTCCCTCCATCCCTCACTACCTACTTACCTACCTACCTACCTACCTCCCTCCCTCCATCCCTCCCTCCATCCCTCACTACCTACTTACCTACCTACCTACCTACCTCCCTCCCTCCATCCCTCACTACCTACTTACCTACCTACCTACCTACCTACCTCCCTCCCTCCCTCCATCCCTCACTACCTACCTACCTACCTACCTACCTACCTACCTCCCTCCCTCCATCCATCCCTCACTACCTACCTACCTACCTACCTACCTACCTACCTACCTACCTACCTACCTACCTACCTCCTCCCTCCCTCCCTCCCTCCATCCCTCACTACCTACCTACCTACCTACCTCCCTACCTACCTACCTACCTACCTACCTACCTACCTACCTACCTACCTACCTACCTACCTCCCTCCCTCCCTCCATCCCTCACTACCTACCTACCTACCTACCTCCCTCCCTCCATCCCTCACTACCTACCTACCTACCTACCTACCTACCTACCTACCTACCTACCTACCTACCTCCTCCATCCCTCACTACCTACCTACCTACCTACCTACCTGCCTACCTACCTACCTACCTACCTACCTACCTCCCTCCATCCCTCACTACCTACCTGACCCACCGACCTACCTACCTACCTACCTACCTACCTACCTACCTACCTACCTACCTACTTACCTACCTACCTACCTAAAACAATGTTGCCATAATGTTACAATCATTTAATAAAATGTACATCAAAGCTACTGAACTTCAAGTAGGCCTACAATGTGAACACTGGCCTAAATATCTGAGCAAAAAAAATACAGATCCCATAGGAGATAAAACCTGAACATGGAGACTGTGTGTGTGTGTGTGTGTGTGTGTGTGTGTGTGTGTGTGTGTGTGTGTGTGTGTGTGTGTGTGTGTGTGTGTGTGTGTGTGTGTAATGCATAAACAGTTTCATAAAAAAAAAATCTTATCTCAGGGCCCTATGATGCATTGCATTTGCAAAAGACCAAATTCGATAAAAGTCTGTCAGTCATTTGTATGACGCTACCTGAAGACACGCTCCACTGGAGGCACTGCCAAGACCCTGACGACCACTCGGGACAGTGAAGGAAGATGCTTCCTGTTCATTGCCCGGAACAAGAGGGCATTCTGTCCTTCGCATATGTCAAGGTAGTGACTTAACTGTAGTGCTGGAGAGGTCCCGACAGCTTTCTTCTGCCTCTTACAGTATGCTGCAAACAGCCCTTCTTCTGGTTCAAGACTATAGTCCTCTCTCTCTTCCTCATCAACAAGAGGCACAGCTTGCTCAGTCCCTGCAGCAGAATCAGTTCTGGCAAAACATGTAAAAGCATAGCAGAAACAAAATGGCCGGTATTAGAGTATTGGTGATGTGCTGGGTTAACCTGAACAAGTATTATTGTTGCAGTCAATTGGATTCAATTATGAGAAAAGGTCACATTAAACTCAATAATATTTCCCTTTCACTCTTTGTGCCACCTCCTCCCATTGGATATCTGCCTTCACTTGTCTCAGTGTCGAGTTCCATCTTGTGTTGACAGCAGCAGGGATGCCTCTTTCCCCAAATTCAGCCTCAAACACCTCTTTGAATGTTTTTGCTTGAATGCAGCGATGAGCTGATTTTTGATCACTTTGAAAGAGGAGTCTTCCCTTTTGTTTCTCCCACCACCAGCTGGAGAGTGTGGGCAAAACACTGAAAGCGCTGTAGGCTTGTACACAATCGCCTAACCTTAACACACACACACACACACACACACACTCTATCTCTGTGTGTGGTTACAGTAGGGTGACGTATGTCAATGGTTTAAGGAACAGCAGTAACATCAGGCAGGATTTAGGCTACCAACTGCTTAGCCAGTTGTAGCTCAATCTTGGGTGCAATGATCACGTTCCCACACTGACTGACTGTGTGGAGGCTCATTGATTTAACGTTACGTTAGCCTACCTGCTACATTAGCAAAGTTATGAATGATATAGCTGTCGGCTGTATTGGCCACGACTTACCATTCTTTGTGCAGCTTCAAATGTCGAACAAAGTTGGAAGTTGTTGCTCCTCTGTCTGTCATTTTCTTCCTCCATGTTTTGCAAGTTGCAATCTGTTTTTAGTTGATTACAGCGTAGTTTTTATATCTCAAAATGTATTGGCTGCTGTCAGATTCAAACTGTAGTCAGTTAAATGAAGAGTTGATGCGCTGCACACTTTTGTTATAGCATCATTTTTTATATTTGGGCTCGGGGAGGGTTGGGGAGGCTTGGGGAGGCTTGGGGAGGGTTGGGGAGGGTTGGGGAGGCTTGGGGAGGCTCGGGGAGGGTTGGGGAGGGTATCAAGTCTGGTCGAGTCAAAAGGCTCAAGTCCAAGTTAAGTCACGAGTCATTGTTGTTAAAGTAAAAGTCGAAAAATCATCATATTTGTGACTGTCCAAGTCATGTGACTCGAGTCTGATTCGAGTCCAAGTCATGTGACACGAGTCTGATTCGAGTCCATGTCATGTGACTCGAGTTCACACCTCTGGTGAGTACAGCTCTCAACTAGTTATTATATGATGCTTTAGGCCGCATGTGAAATTACACCCTATTCCCTATTCAGTGCGCTAATTTTGACCAGGGCGCTGGGAAGACCCTTATGAGCTCTGGTCAAGCGTAGTGCACTAAATAGGGAATAGGGTGCCATTTGGAACGCAGCCGTAATATCCTGTACAGACATCAGACCTGCTATTTTATTGGCTGAACATAAGTTTCAGTAGACACAGCAGCCAGATCTGTATTCTGGTGTATGAAAGAAATCAATCACTTTAGAAACATATTTTAATGAGTTTGATGATCAATGAAATTCAAAAAGCTTCCAATTGATTGAACAGCCATGATGACAGGACAGCACAGAACACAGCATCTCCAGGAGAGGAGCTGATTAGCCGATAAACATGGGATGAAAGAAACCCACTCCGAACCCGATGCCAAGACTCACTTATTAATATAATGTATGTAGTGCTTAATTAGCATATGGAAGTATGTTTGATCCAGGGATGAATAGCATGATAAGAACAGCCTGAGATGTAAGAACTGCGGGTCTTTAAGTCTGACATCTGTGTGTTGTTTATAATTGGCCAGCACCATTATTTTGGTTGGAGAATATTGTCATAGGATTTCTGCCAAAACCATCCAATGAAAACCATGCCGTGTGTCCAAAACCAGGAGCTGCTGAAGCCTAGTTAATGTTTTCGTATTTAACTGGGAAACTTTCCCTTTCATACCTCTTTCGAGGTATCTTTACTTTTATTCAAGTATTACATTTGTCCTGCCCCCCCCCTCTTGTCTATGTAGGGGGATATCTTCCTAATGTATTATGCCAAAACCAGGAGCTGCTGAAGCCTAGTTAATGTTTTCGTTTTTAACTGGGAAACTTTCCCTTTCACTTGAGTCATTTTCTTTCGAGGTATCTTTACTTTTATTCAAGTATTACATTTGTCCTGCCCCCCCCCCTCTTGTCTATGTAGGGGGATATCTTCCTAATGTATTATGCCAAAACCAGGCGCTGCTATAGGTACAGTAGTTAGTAATGATACATAACAAGATATATGAACAGTCAGAGATGTAAGAACAATCTGCATCACCTTGTAGTTCCCATTAGCAACCACTCATTTCTACATTGGAAAATATAATTATATACAGTGCCTTGCAAAAGTATTCACCCCCTTTGGTGTTTTGCTATGAAGCCCACGAATAAGATCTGGTGCAACCAGTTACCTTCAGAAGTCACATAATTAGTTAAATAAAGTCCACCTGTGTGCAATCTAAGTGTCACATGATCTCGGTATGTATACACCTGTTCTGAAAGGCACCACAGTCTGCAACACCACTAAACAAGGGGCACCACCAAGCAAGCGACACCATGAAGACCAAGGAGCTCTCCAAACAGGTCAGGGACAAAGTTGTGGAGAAGTTCAGATCAGAACTGGCTGTTGCCAGTTTGTTATGTTCGTAAAACCTACTGTCCCACCGTTTATTCCGCTGCTCCTGTTTCCAAGTACTTCGCGGTTTTGACCGTTCTGCCTGACCTGAGTGTAAGGCTTTCCTCCTCTTCGTCTGAAGAGGAGAGGTCGAGAAGGATCGGAGGACCAATATGCAGCGTGATAAGTGTCTATGTAAAGGGTTTTCCTCCTCTTCGTCTGAAGAGGAGAGGCGAGAAGGATCGGAGGACCAACGTGCGGCGTGGTAAGTGTCTATGTAAAGGGTAAGTGTCTATGTAAAGGGTAAGTGTCTATGTAAAGGGTAAGTGTCTATGTAAAGGGTAAGTGTCTATGTAAAGGGTAAGTGTCTATGTAAAGGGTAAGTGTCTATGTAAAGGGTAAGTGTCTATGTAAAGGGTAAGTGTCCATGTAAAGGGTAAGTGTCTATGTAAAGGGTAAGTGTCTATGTAAAGGGTAAGTGTCTATGTAAAGGGTAAGTGTCTATGTAAAGGGTAAGTGTCTATGTAAAGGGTAAGTGTCTATGTAAAGGGTAAGTGTCTATGTAAAGGGTAAGTGTCTATGTAAAGGGTAAGTGTCCATGTAAAGGGTAAGTGTCTATGTAAAGGGTAAGTGTCTATGTAAAGGGTAAGTGTCCATGTAAAGGGTAAGTGTCTATGTAAAGGGTAAGTGTCTATGTAAAGGGTGAGTGTCTATGTAAAGGGTGAGTGTCTATGTAAAGGGTAAGTGTCTATGTAAAGGGTGAGTGTCTATGTTTATTTTATTTTTTATTTTTATTTTATTTCACCTTTATTTAACCAGGTAGGCTAGTTGAGAACAAGTTCTCATTTGCAACTGCGACCTGGCCAAGATAAAGCATAGCAGTGTGAACAGACAACACAGAGTTACACATGGAGTAAACAATTAGCAAGTCAATAACACAGTAGAAAAAATGGGCAGTCTATATACAATGTGTGCAAAAGGCATGAGGAGGTAGGCGAATAATACAATTTTGCAGATTAACACTGGAGTGATAAATGATCAGATGGGCATGTACAGGTAGAGATATTGGTGTGCAAAAGAGCAGAAAAGTAAATAAATAAAAACAGTATAAAAACAGTATGGGAATGAGGTAGGTGAAAAAGGGTGAGCTATTTACCTATAGACTATGTACAGCTGCAGCGATCGGTTAGCTGCTCGGATAGCTGATGTTTGAAGTTGGAGAGGGAGATAAAAGTCTCCAACTTCAGCGATTTTTGCAATTCGTTCCAGTCACAGGCAGCAGAGTACTGGAACGAAAGGCGGCCAAATGAGGTGTTGGCTTTAGGGATGATCAGTGAGATACACCTGCTGGAGCGCGTGCTACGGATGGGTGTTGCCATCGTGACCAGTGAACTGAGATAAGGCGGAGCTTTACCTAGCATGGACTTGTAGATGACCTGGAGCCAGTGGGTCTGGCGACGAATATGTAGTGAGGGCCAGCCGACTAGAGCATACAAGTCGCAGTGGTGGGTGGTATAAGGTGCTTTAGTGACAAAACGGATGGCACTGTGGTAGACTGCATCCAGTTTGCTGAGTAGAGTGTTGGAAGCCATTTTGTAGATGACATCGCCGAAGTCGAGGATCGGTAGGATAGTCAGTTTTACTAGGGTAAGCTTGGCAGCGTGAGTGAAGGAGGCTTTGTTGCGGAATAGAAAGCCGACTCTGGATTTGATTTTTGATTGGAGATGTTTGATGTGAGTCTGGAAGGAGAGTTTGCAGTCTAGCCAGACACCTAGGTACTTATAGATGTCCACATATTCAAGGTTGGAACCATCCAGGGTGGTGATGCTAGTCGGGCATGCGGGTGCAGGCAGCGATCGGTTGAAAAGCATGCATTTGGTTTTACTCGCGTTTAAGAGCAGTTGGAGGCCACGGAAGGAGTGCTGTATGGCATTGAAGCTCGTTTGGAGGTTGGATAGCACAGTGTCCAATGACGGGCCGAAAGTATATAGAATGGTGTCGTCTGCGTAGAGGTGGATCAGGGAATCGCCCGCAGCAAGAGCAACATCATTGATATATACAGAGAAAAGAGTCGGCCCGAGAATTGAACCCTGTGGCACCCCCATAGAGACTGCCAGAGGACCGGACAGCATGCCCTCTGATTTGACACACTGAACTCTGTCTGCAAAGTAATTGGTGAACCAGGCAAGGCAGTCATCCGAAAAACCGAGGCTGTTGAGTCTGCCGATAAGAATTTGGTGATTGACAGAGTCGAAAGCCTTGGCGAGGTCGATGAAGACGGCTGCACAGTACTGTCTTTTATCGATGGCGGTTATGATATCATTTAGTACCTTGAGTGTGGCTGAGGTGCACCCGTGACCGGCTCGGAAACCAGATTGCACAGCGGAGAAGGTACGGTGGGATTCGAGATGGTCAGTGACCTGTTTGTTGACTTGGCTTTCAAGACCTTAGATAGGCAGGGCAGGATGGATATAGGTCTATAGCAGTTTGGGTCCAGGGTGTCTCCCCCTTTGAAGAGGGGGATGACTGCGGCAGCTTTCAATCCTTGGGGATCTCAGACGATATGAAAGAGAGGTTGAACAGGCTGGTAATAGGGGTTGCGACAATGGCGGCAGATAGTTTCAGAAATAGCGGGTCCAGATTGTCAAGCCCAGCTGATTTGTACGGGTCCAGGTTTTGCAGCTCTTTCAGAACATCTGCTATCTGGATCTGGGTAAAGGAGAACCTGGAGAGGCTTGGGTGAGGAACTACGGGGGGGCGGAGCTGTTGGCCGAGGTTGGAGTAGCCAGGCGGAAGGCATGGCCAGCCGTTGAGAAGTGCTTATTGAAGTTTTCGATAATCATGGATTTATCGGTGGAGACCGTGTTTCCTAGCCTCAGTGCAGTGGGCAGCTGGGAGGAGGTGCTCTTGTTCTCCATAGACTTCACAGTGTCCCAGAACTTTTTGGAGTTGGAGCTACAGGATGCAAACTTCTGCCTGAAGAAGCTGGCCTTAGCTTTCCTGACTGACTGCGTGTATTGGTTCCTGACTTCCCTGAACAGTTGCATATCACGGGGCTATTCGATGCTATTGCAGTCCGCCACAGGATGTTTTTGTGCTGGTCGAGGGCAGTCAGGTCTGGAGTGAACCAAGGGCTGTATCTGTTCTTGGTTCTGCATTTTTTGAACGGAGCATGCTTATCTAAAATGGTGAGGAAGTTACTTTTAAAGAATGACCAGGCATCCTCAACTGACGGGATGAGGTCAATGTCCTTCCAGGATACACGGGCCAGGTCGATTAGAAAGGCCTGCTCACAGAAGTGTTTTAGGGAGCGTTTGACTGTGATGAGGGGTGGTCGTTTGACTGCGGCTCCGTGGCGGATACAGGCGATGAGGCAGTGATCGCTGAGATCCTGGTTGAAGACAGCGGAGGTATATTTGGAGGGCCAGTTGGTCAGGATGACGTCTATGAGGGTGCCCTTGTTTACAGAGTTAGGGTTGTACCTGGTGGGTTCCTTGATGATTTGAGTGAGATTGAGGGCATCTAGCTTAGATTGTAGGACTGCCGGGGTGTTAAGCATGTCCCAGTTTAGGTCA
>NC_068450.1:5612149-5737149 GCF_023373465.1 Oncorhynchus keta | reverse complement strand
GTTTCTCTTGGTCTCTCTCCCTCTTTTGGTTTCTCTTGGTCTCTCTCTCTCTCTCTCTCTCTCTTGGTTTCTATTGGTCTCTCTCTCTCCCTCGGTCTCTCGGTCTCTCTCTCTCTCTCTCTCTTGGTCTCTTTTTTGGTTTCTCTTGGTCCCTCTTTTGGATTATCTTGATTTCTCTTGGTCTCTCTCACTCTCTCTTGGTTTCTCTTGGTCTTTCTTTTTGTTTCTCTTGGTCTCTCTCTCTCTCTTGGTTTCTCTTGGTCTCTATCTCGCTCTCTTGGTTTTTCTTGGTCTCTCTCTCTCTTGGTTTCTCTTGGTCTCTATCTCGCTCTCTTGGTTTCTCTCTTGGTTTTTCTTGGTCTCTCTCTCTCTTGGTTTCTCTTGGTCTCTCTCACACTCGGTTTCTCTTGGTCTCTCTCTCTCTCTCTCTTGGTTTGTCTTGGTCTCTCTCTCTCTTGGTTTCTCGGGGTCTCTTGGTTTCTCTTGGTCTCTCTCTCTTGGTTTCTTTTGGTCTCTCTCTCTTGGTTTCTCTTGGTCTCTCTCCCTCTTTTGGTTTCTCTTGGTCTCTCTCTCTCTCTCTCTCTCTCTCTCTCTCTCTCTCTCTCTCTCTCTCTCTCTCTTGGTTTCTATTGGTCTCTCTCTCTCCCTCGGTCTCTCGGTCTCTCTCTCTCTCTCTCTCTTGGTCTCTTTTTTGGTTTCTGTTGGTCCCTCTTTTGGATTATCTTGATTTCTCTTGGTCTCTCTCACTCTCTCTTGGTTTCTCTTGGTCTTTTTGTTTTTCTTGGTCTCTCTCTCTCTCTCTTGGTTTCTCTTGGTCTCTATCTCACTCTCTTGGTTTTTCTTGGTCTCTCTCTCTCTCTTGGTTTCTCTTGGTCTCTATCTCGCTCTCTTGGTTTCTCTCTTGGTTTTTCTTGGTCTCTCTCTCTCTCTTGGTTTCTCTTGGTCTCTCTCACACTCGGTTTCTCTTGGTCTCTCTCTCTCTCTTGGTTTTTCTTGGTGTCTCTCTCTCTCTCTCTCTCTCTCTTGGTTTCTCTTGGTCTCTCTCACACTCAGTTTCTCTTGGTTTCTCTCTCTCTCGATTTCTCTTGGTCTCTCTTGGTCTCTCTCTTTCTTGGTTTCTCTTGGTCTCTCTCTCTCTCTTGGTCTCTCTCTCTCTCGGTTTCTCTTGGTCTCTCTCTCTCTCTTGGTTTTTCTTGGTGTCTCTCTCTCTCTCTCTCTCTCTCTTGGTTTCTCTTGGTCTCTCTCACACTCAGTTTCTCTTGGTTTCTCTCTCTCTCGATTTCTCTTGGTCTCTCTTGGTCTCTCTCTTTCTTGGTTTCTCTTGGTCTCTCTCTCTCTCTCTCTCTTGGTCTCTCTCTCTCTCTCGGTTTCTCTTGGTCTCTGTCTCTTGGTCTCTCTCTCTCTCTCTTGGTCTCTCTCTCTCTCTTGGTTTCTCTTGGTCTCTCTCTCGGTTTCTATTGGTCTCTCTCTCTCTCTTGGTTTCTATTGGTCTCTCTCTCTATCTATCTCGGTTTCTCTTTGTGTCTCTCTCTCTCTCTCTCTATAAATCTTTCTAACTTATATACATTCTAAATTCTACATCAGAACATAACCTACATTTGATGTTTCGAACTTTTGGAACCTTGGGAACTGGAAGTGCTACAGCTTCATTTTGATGCACATGGGACTGAGGGTGAGGTTTACATAATGAAAGCACTGCTTTTTTTAGTCCAGGCTAGGATGATGCTCAGGGGACACAGGCCTTGCCTCTTGGAGTACCCATGCCTGTATGGGAATGTCTGACCATATCCTTCTAGTAACAAGTCCTTTAAAAAATACAAAATAAACTGTGCTTGTTCATCAGAAAGATACAGTTGAATTCGGAAGTTTACATACACCTTAGCCAAATAAATTTAAACTCAGTGTTTCACAATTCCTGACATTTAATCCTAGTAAATATTTGCTGTTTTAGGTCAGTTAGGATCACCACTTTATTTTAAGAATGTGGAATGTCAGAATGATGGTACAGATGATTTATTTCAGCCTTAATTTCTTTCATAACATTCCCAGTGGGTCAGAATTTTACACGGTTGAGATGATGTTCTTCAACCTCTAAGCCTCCCCCTTTTTGTTGTTCTGTAATTGATTAGCACTTTTCTCACCAAAGTACGTTCATCTCTAGGAGACAGAACACATCTCCATCCCAAATGGCACCCTATTCCCCATCCCAAATGGAACCCTATTCCCCATCCCAAATGGAACCCTATTCCCCATCCCAAATGGAACCCTATTCCCCATCCCAAATGACACACTATTCCCCATCCCAAATAGAACACTATTCCCCATCCCAAATAGAACCCTGTTCCCCATCCCAAATAGAACCCTGTTCCCCATCCCAAATGGAACACTATTCCCCATCCCAAATGGAACCCTATTCCCCATCCCAAATAGAACCCTATTCCCCATCCCAAATGGAACCCTATTCCCCATCCCAAATGGAACCCTATTCCCCATCCCAAATGGAACCCTGTTCCCCATCCCAAATGGAACCCTATTCCCCATCCCAAATGGAACACTATTCCCCATCCCAAATGGAACCCTATTCCCCATCCCAAATAGAACCCTATTCCCCATCCCAAAATGGAACACTATTCCCCATCCCAAATGGAACCCTATTCCCCATCCCAAATGGCACACTATTCCCCATCCCAAATAGAACCCTATTCCCCATCCCAAATGGAACCCTATTCCCCATCCCAAATTGAACCCTGTTCCCCATTCCAAATGGAACCCTATTCCCCATCCCAAATGGAACCCTGTTCCCCATTCCAAATGGAACCCTATTCCCCATCCCAAATGGAACCCTGTTCCCCATCCCAAATGACACACTATTCCCCATCCCAAATAGAACCCTGTTCCCCATCCCAAATAGAACACTATTCCCCATCCCAAATAGAACCCTGTTCCCCATCTCAAATAGAACCCTATTCCCCATCCCAAATAGAACCCTATTCCCCATCCCAAATAGAACCCTATTCCCCATCCCAAATGGCACACTATTCCCCATCCCAAATGGCACACTATTCCCCATCCCAAATGGCACCCTATTCCCCATCCCAAATGGAACACTATTCCCCATCCCAAATAGAACACTATTCCCCATTCCAAATGGAACCCTATTCCCCATCCCAAATGGAACCCTGTTCCCCATCCCAAATGGAACCCTGTTCCCCATCTTTGACTATTTCTAGCCCACATTGAGATGAGGTGCCCGAAGTGATTTGAATCTGTAACATTGTTTTGGCTCCTTCAGAGTTATTAAAAAAGATAATTACGACTTTCATTACTACTGCGAGAGCGTCGTCTTGTACAGTAGACACACACACACACACGAAGTAGCTGAATATTGCCGCTAGAGAGATTTTACTTTTAAATGAGCAGCATCCTTTTGCCGGGTTTAAAATCTGGTTACCCTCGGATGACACACACTGTGTGTGTGTGTGTGTGTGTGTGTGTGTGTGTGTGTGTGTGTGTGTGTGTGTGTGTGTGTGTGTGTGTGTGTGTGTGTGTGTGTGTGTGTGTGTGTGTGTGTGTGTGTCATGTATTCAGCAGGTAGTAGAGTCTGACAGGATGGAATTATCAGTTCTCACTGCCGAGGTCATAATGAAGTCATGATGAGGTCCTGAGGAGGTCATGAGGAGATCATGATGATGTCATGATGAAGTCCTGATGAAGTCGTGATGAGGTCATGAGGAGATCATGATGAGGTCCTGATGAAGTCCTGATGAGGTCCTGATGAGGTCATGATGAGTTCATGATGAAGTCATGATGAGATCCTGCAGAGACACTATACACTATATGTGTCCCAAATGGTTCCCTATGAGCCCTGGTTAAACGTACTAGGGTGCCATTTGGGATGAATTGTGTTCTGACTAGGGTTGCAAAGCCACCAGTTACCTGTAAAGTTACCTGTAATCTTCAGTAATTTTGGTAATTGACAGAAAATCTATGGCAATCTATTGTCATTTATACTGGAATATGGAATCATGTAGTCACCAAAAAAGTGTTAAACAAGTCCAACTGTATTTTCTTTTTTCGATTCTTCAAAGTAGCCAACCTTTGCCTCGATGACAGCTTTTTACACTCTTATCATTCTCTCAACCAGCTTCACCTGGAATGCATTTCTAACAGTTTTGAAGGAGTTCCCACATATGCTGAGCACTTGTTGGCTGCTTTTCCTTCACTCTGCGATCCAACTCATCCCAAACCATCTCAATTGGGTTGAGGTCGGTTGATTGTGGAGGCCAGGACATCTGATGCAGTACTCCATCACTTTCATTCCTGGTCAAATAGTCCTAACACAGCCTGGAGGTGTGTTGGGTCATTTAAAAAATAATGATAGTCCTACTAAGTGTGAACCAGATACGATGGTGTATCGCTGCAGAAGGAGGTGGTAGCCATGCTGGTTAAATGTGCCTTGAATTCGAAATACAATCCCAGACAGTTTCACCAGCAAAGCAACCCCACACCATCACACCACCTCCTCCATGCTTCACGGTGGGAACCACACATGCGGAGATCAGCCGTTCACCATCTCTGCGTCTCACAAAGTTACGGCGGTTGGATCCAAAAATCTCACATTTGGACTCATCAGACCAAAGGACAGATTTCCACTGGTCCAATGTCCATTGCTCATGTTTCTTGGTCCAAGCAAGTCTCTTCTTATTATTGGTGTCCTTTAGTAGTGGTTTCTTTAAGCAATTCACCATGAAGGCATGATTCAAGTTTCCTCTGAACAGTTGATGTTGAGATGTGTCTGTTACTTGAACTCTGTGAATCATTTTTCTGGGACTGGTACCTCTAATGAACTTATCCTCTGCAGCAGAGGTAACTCTGGGTCTTCCTTTCCTGTGGCGGTCCTCATGACAGACAGTTTCATCATAGCGCTTGATGGTTTTTGCTACTGTCCTTGAGTTCTTGACATTTTCCGGATTGACTATTGACTAATAGGGTTAACTTCATTTCTTAAAGTAATGATGGACTGTCATTTCTCTTTGCTTAGTTGAGCTGTTCTTGCCATAATATTGACTTGGTCTTTTACCAAATAGGGCCATCTTCTATATACCACCCCTACCTTGTCACAGGACCTGAAGTAAGGACGAGCATATTCTTGATACCATTTGAAAGGAGACACTTTGCAGTTTGTGGAGATTTGAAATTAATGTAGGAGAATATAACACAATAGATCTGGTAAAAAAAACAAATAATTTAAAAAAAACGAGCGTTTTCTTGTTTTTTTTGTTGCATCGTCTTTGAAATGTAAAAGAAAGGCCATGCATTGACATAGGAAGCTGGGTGTGATTTAGATGTTGTCCACAGGAGGGCAGCAGTATGTGTGCAAAGTGTCAGGTTGATATGTTCAAGAATGAGAGACTTACATCATATTTTGTATCAAGTCCCTCATGAGGTGAGGTGTCCCTCATAAGTTTGACAAATGTGGCCGAAATAGTCAATTGTTACATTTCCAAGTACATAACTTTAGAGATAAACATGCTACGGTAATAAACGTTTTAAAAAATGCAGTTTACACACTCCCATGATTATCATACATGATGGATCATTAGCTTCCCTCGATAAAAGGTACTAACCTTCACACATCTAGATGGCCGGGTGTGGAACCAGAGACAGCAGAGGCGTCAAACTGGATGAACCAATTCCTACATTTTAATGAGTAGGGGATGTGATGTCTTTGAAGTTGACTCCCTGATCTGTTTCACCTGTCTTTGTGCTGGTCTCCACCCTCCTCCAGGTGCCTCCCACTTTCCCCATTATCACCTGTGTATTTATACCTGGTTTATCTGTTTGGCTGTTGCCAGTTTGTTATGTTCGTAAAACCTACTGTCCCACCGTTTATTCCGCTGCTCCTGTTTCCAAGTACTTCGCGGTTTTGACCGTTCTGCCTGACCTGAGTGTAAAGGCTTTCCTCCTCTTCGTCTGAAGAGGAGAGGTCGAGAAGGATCGGAGGACCAATATGCAGCGTGGTAAGTGTCTATGTAAAGGGTAAGTGTCTATGTAAAGGGTAAGTGTCTATGTAAAGGGTAAGTGTCTATGTAAAGGGTGAGTGTCTATGTAAAGGGTAAGTGTCCATGTAAAGGGTAAGTGTGTCTATGTAAAGGGTAAGTGTCTATGTAAAGGGTAAGTGTCTATGTAAAGGGTAAGTGTCTATGTAAAGGGTAAGTGTCTATGTAAAGGGTAAGTGTCTATGTAAAGGGTAAGTGTCTATGTAAAGGGTAAGTGTCTATGTAAAGGGTAAGTGTCTATGTAAAGGGTAAGTGTCTATGTAAAGGGTAAGTGTCTATGTAAAGGGTAAGTGTCTATGTAAAGGGTAAGTGTCTATGTAAAGGGTAAGTGTCTATGTAAAGGGTAAGTGTCTATGTAAAGGGTAAGTGTCTATGTAAAGGGTAAGTGTCTATGTAAAGGGTAAGTGTCTATGTAAAGGGTAAGTGTCTATGTAAAGGGTAAGTGTCTATGTAAAGGGTAAGTGTCCATGTAAAGGGTAAGTGTCCATGTAAAGGGTAAGTGTCCATGTAAAGGGTAAGTGTCTATGTAAAGGGTAAGTGTCTATGTAAAGGGTAAGTGTCTATGTAAAGGGTAAGTGTCTATGTAAAGGGTAAGTGTCTATGTAAAGGGTAAGTGTCTATGTAAAGGGTAAGTGTCCATGTAAAGGGTAAGTGTCTATGTAAAGGGTAAGTGTCTATGTAAAGGGTAAGTGTCTATGTAAAGGGTAAGTGTCTATGTAAAGGGTAAGTGTCCAAGGGTAGGTAAAGGGTAAGTGTCTATGTAAAGGGTAAGTGTCTATGTAAAAGGTCCATGTAAAGTAAGTGTCCATGTAAAGGGTAAGTGTCTATGTAAAGGGTAAGTGTCTATGTAAAGGGTAAGTGTCTATGTAAAGGGTAAGTGTCTATGTAAGGGGTAAGTGTCCATGGTTCTTTTAATAAGAAATACTCAACATGAACACAACTGATACAAAAACAATAAACGTGAAACGAACGAAAACCGAAACACACAGTGAAACCCAAAACAGTACCGTGTGGTGAAAAACACAGACACGGACACAAACACCCACAAACACACAGTGAAACCCAAAACAGCACCGTGTGGTGAAAAACACAGACACGGACACAAACACCCACAAACACACAGTGAAACCCAAAACAGTACCGTGTGGTGAAAAACACAGACACGGACACAAACACCCACAAACACACAGTGAAACCCAAAACAGTACCGTGTGGTGAAAACCACAGACACGGAAACAATCACCCACAAACACACAGTGAAATCCAAGCTGCCTAAGTATGATTCTCAATCATCAGAGACAACTAATGACACCTGCCTCTGATTGAGAACCATACTTGGCCCGAAACATAGAAATCCCCAAATCATAGAAAAACAAACATAGACTGCCCACCCCAACTCACGCCCTGACCATACTAAATAACGACAAAACAAAGGAAATAAAGGTCAGAATGTGAGAACGTGGTTTTCTTGTTTGCTTATGGCGGAATACAGTTCATTCAATGCTGTCTTAGTGCCAGACTCTGACTGTGATTCAATGCTGTCTTAGTGCCAGACTCTGACTGTGATTCAATGCTGTCTTAGTGCCAGACTCTGACTGTGGTGGTATGTAGACAGCTACGAAAAATACAGATGAAAACTCTCTAGGTAGATAGCGTGGTCTACAGCCTATCATGAGATACTCTACCTCAGACGAGCAATAGCTCTGTCTGTCTGCCGTTCTGAATCTCTGGGTTAATATTAACCTGCCTTTGACCTATCGTTTGCCTGCCCCTTTACTAGAAATAAACGGTTGTTTCTGCAAAACTGTCTGCATCTAGATCATACCTGAAACCTGATACTCCCACAGGTCATCTCTCTACAAGTATTGAGGATTTTCTTTTTATCACTTAGAACTCTATTACTAACCTTACTAACCTTTATTTTTACATCAAACACACACCTATAATCTATAACCACAACCTATAAACAAGGAAGAGAGAGAGAGGGTGATGAACTAAACAACTGAGACATAAACTGAACAAGTTTCGCAGACATGTGACTAACAGAAATTGAATCATGTGGCCCTGAACAAAGGGGGGTCAAAAGTAACAGTATCTGGTATCTGGTGTGGCCACCAGCTGCATTAAGTACTGCAGTGCATCTCCTCCTCATGGACTGCACCAGATTTGCCAGTTCTTGCTGTGAGATATTACCCCACTCTTCCACCAAGGCACCTGCAAATTCTCTGAAATTTCTGGGGGTAATGGCCCTAGCCCTCACTCTCCGATCCAACAGGTCCCAGACGTGCTCAATGGGATTGACATCCGGGCTCTTTGCTGGCCATGGCAGAACACTGACATTCCTGTCTTGCAGGAAATCACGCACAGTACGAGCAGCATGGCTGGTGGCATTGTCATGCTGGAGGGTCATGTCAGGATGAGCCTGCAGGAAGGGTGGAAGGCCACATCTGCAGTCCTCATGCCTCCTTGCAGCATGCCTAAGGCACATTCACACAGATGAGCAGGGACCCTGGGCATCTTCCTTTTGGTGTTTTTCAGAGTCAGTAGAAGGGCCTCTTTAGTGTCCTAAGTTTTCATAACTGTGACCTTAATTGCCTACCGTCTGTAAGCTGTTAGTGTCTTAACAACCGTTCCACAGGTGCATGTTCATTAATTGTTCATGGTTCATTGAACAAGCATGGGAAACAGTGGTTAAAACCTTTACAATGAAGATCTGTGAAGTTATTTAGATTTTTACGAATTTTCTTTGAAAGACAGGGTCCTGAAAAATGGACAATTCTTTTTTTGTATGTATTGTTGTGTATTGTTAGAGCTAGGAGCTGTGCACTGTTGGAGCTAGGAACACAAACACTTTGCTACACCTGCAATAACATCAGCCAATCATGGATATGCGACCAATACAATTTGATTTGAAATTATCTGAAATTGCAAGCCTGCTGTTTTCAATACTGTACATGTTCTAAAATTCTGATTCTGAGTTTGATTTAAATGACATCGTCCACTCCAACTCTGCCCCTCAGTTCAGAGACAGACTTTCCTCTGCCCTCTCTGAGACTCTCAGAGGAAAGAGAGAGTAAGAAAAGAGTTGGAGAGAGAGAGTCAGGGAGCTCAGGGAGCTGGAGACCAGTTTTAAGACATGTCCCCATCAGCACCACTGAGCTGGAGACCAGTTTTAAGACATGTCCTCTCTCTAACCCTCTATTGTATCTGGGCAACTGGCAGGAGAGGTAGAGCCTCTCTCTAACCCTCCCTCTATTGTATCTGGGCTACTGGCAGGAGAGGTAGAGCCTCTCTCTAACCCTCTACTGTATCTGGGCTACTGGCAGGGGATGCAGAGTCAATCACCACCTTCCGGAGACACCTGAAACCCCACCTCTTCAAGGAATACCTAGGATAGGGTAAGTAAGGGTAAGTAATCCTTCTCACCCCCCTTCCCCCAACAAGATTTAGATGCAAGTGGCTGTTCCACTGGTTGTCATAAGGTGTATGCACCAATTTGTAAGTCGCTCTGGATAAGAGCGTCTGCTAAATGACTTAAATGTAAATGTAAATGTATCTCTAACCCTCTACTATATCTGGGCTACTGGCAGGAGAGGTAGAGCCTCTCTCTAACCCTCTACTGTATCTGGGCTACTGGCAGGAGAGGTAGAGCCTCTCTCAAACCCTATACTGTATCTGGGCTGCTGGCAGGAGAGGTAGAGCCTCTCTCTAACCCTCTACTGTATCTGGGCTACTGGCAGGTTAGGTAGAGCCTCTCTCTAACCATCTACTGTATCTGGGCTACTGGCCGGAGAGGTAGAGCCTCTCTCTAACCCTCTACTGTATCTGGGCTACTGGCCGGAGAGGTAGAGCCTCTCTCTAACCCTCCCTCTATTGTATCTGGGCAACTGGCAGGAGAGGTAGAGACTCTCTCTAACCCTTTACTGTATCTGGGCTACTGGCAGGAGAGGTAGAGCCTCTCTATAACCCTCCCTCTACTGTATCTGGGCTACTGGCAGGAGAGGTAGGTTCTCTCTCTAACCCTCTACTCTATCTGGGCTACTGGCCGGAGAGGTAGAGCCTCTCCCTAACCCTCCCTCTATTGTATCTGGGCTACTGGCAGGAGAGGTAGAGCCTCTCTCTAACCCTTTACTGTATCTGGGCTACTGGCAGGAGAGGTAGAGCTTCTCTATAACCCTCCCTCTACTGTATCTGGGCTACTGGCAGGAGAGGTGGAGCCTCTCTCTAACCCTCCCTCTATTGTATCTGGGCTACTGGCAGGAGAGGTAGAGCCCCTCTCTAACCCTTTACTGTATCTGGGCTACTGGCAGGAGAGGTAGAGCCTCTCTCTAACTCTCTACTGTATCTGGGCTACTGGCAGGAGAGGTAGAGCCTCTCTCTAACCCTCTACTGTATCTGGGCTACTGGCAGGAGAGGTAGAGCCTCTATATAACCCTCTACTGTATCTGGGCTACTGGCAGGAGAGGTAGAGCCTCTCTCTAACCCTCTACTGTATCTGGGCTACTGGTAGGAGAGGTAGAGCCTCTCTCTGTAATCCTGCTGTAACTGGATGGTACACGTGTTCCAATACGTGGCCTGATATGACAACATGGATTGAAAGTAAAGTCCCTGGACGGTGTTGTAGTGCGTAGCGGACTGTGCTATCCCTCTGGCTGTACCTCAAGGTAGTTCCCTCTCTCCCTTCTCCCAGGGTTTCTATCCTCCACAGTTGGTTGAGAATCTCCCTCCTGCTCCCCCTTCTCCCTCTTGCCTCCCTCTCTTCCCCAGGGTTTCTGTCCTCCACAGTTGGCTAGGCCTGGCCAACCACTCCCCTCTATCTCGGTCCCCTCTACTCTCTCAAGCCTCCCTCCCCCACTCCTTTCCTCTGCCTCCCTCTCTCCCCTGTCTCTCCCTCAGGGTTTCTCCTCCCCCAGGGCTCCTGTCCTCCACAGTTGGCTAGGCCTGTCCAACCACTCCCCTGCATCTCGGGTCCCCTCTCTACTCTCTCACGCCTCCATCCTGCCTCCCTCCCCCACTCCTTTCCTCTGCCTCCCTCCCTCTCTCCCTTAGGGTTTCTCCTCCCCCAGGGCTCCTGTCCTCCACAGTTGGTGAGGTTCTGTCCCCAGCGATCTAAAGACGCTTTAGGGGGAGCTAGTCGACTGAACATACAGTACCGTAGAATCTAAAATTACATCTGAGTAGCGAAGAACTGTAATCACAGATGCATGTCTCTCGCTCTCTGTCTCTCTCTCTCTCTCTCCCTTTCTCTCTCTCTCCCCCTCTCTCTCTCCCCCCTCTCTCTCTCTCTCTTCTTTCCCCTCTCTCTCTCTCTCTCTCTCTCTCTCCCCCCCCCCCCTCTCTCTCCCTTTCTCTCTCTCTCCCCCCCTCTCTCTCTCTCCCTTTCTCTCTCTCCCCCCTCTCTCTCTCCTTTCTCTCTCTCCCCCTCTCTCTCTCCCTTTCTCTCTCTCTCCCCCTCTCTCTCTCCCCCTCTCTCTCTCTCTCTTTCCCCCTCTCTCTCTCGTTCTCTCTCTCTCTCTCCCCCCTCTCTCTCCCTTTCTCTCTCTCTCCCCCCTCTCTCTCTCCCTCCCTGAAGTACATGTGATGCTGCTGTGTTCTCATTCTATAAAAGGTTTTTTGTAATTATTTAATGATGCAATCACTGGTAAAAGTAAAATAAGCATGTGTACGTAGTATACAGAAGTAGAAATCCCTTTGTCGCTATCTAAATTCTGTGCCAGTCGGGCAATGGGGATTAGTGAGTGAGTTACATTAAGTCTCCTATTTAGAGAAATTTGAGCGAATCTGGACTGGGTCCAACTAGGGCTGTTGCGGTGGCTGTATTACCGCCACACCGGCGGTCACGAGTCATGAAAGCAGTCAAATTCCACGTGACCGTTTAGTCACAGTAATTAGGCTTCTCCGAGCTCTGATGCTGCTGCTGGTCATTAGTAGCCTACCAAACTTGCTAACTGCCTGGTACTCAGCACTCTATAGTCCCTCTAATGACTCTGACATCAATGCAAATGTAATGGAAAATCTAATCCAACACTTCATGAGAGCCCATGAGCTCATGTTGCGCAACATTTCTATAGGCTATTCAAATCGTGAGAGAACAGAGTGATGGCCTCTACTAAAAATAGGAGGATCCCATCAGCTTTCTATAGGCTAGGCCTACTATATTTATTTCTCAACTTCCCTAATATTAAGCACATTGCTTATCTTTACAACAGGAGTATAGCCTACTTGGCTGGCATGAAAATGAATCACTGGAAAAGCGTCCTCCATCCACTATTTAAGTGCATAGATTATGTATTTTCCCGCTACCCCTGTTTCAAGACAGATGCATGATAATAATCTGATTAAAACAAATTTCACACATGTATTATTTAGTATATATAAAGACAAAATTAAATAAAGAATAGTCTGATGGATGACAATATTAGCCTATCACTTGTAAATTATATATTATATATTATCACTTGTAAATTATATATTATATATTATCACTTGTAAATTATATATTATAACTTGTGAATGATGCTCAGCATAAGACAGCCTTCATGTAGCCTGGCCTTTGATGAGGTTTGTATCAGCACTAAAATGGCCAAAAAACTTCCTCTAATTAAGCATATTAATCCACTTTACAAAGGGTTTAGAGCCACATTAGAGCATAAATGGCATACATAAGCAGCGCATGAGTTTCAAGTCTGGGGAAGATAATTTCACCATAAAAATGCACCTTTGTAATTAAAGCATTACATGTATGATCACATTTGTGGTCACTTTTGAGAATGGTGTTTTCCCGCTAATGGAACATTCCTGCTTAAAGCCTACTGCCGTGTGCGCATTGTTGCGCTTATAATGTGAAGAAACGGCCTAATAGTTTATCAACATTTTATCAACATTTTAAGCTATAAACGTTATGATCTGTTGTGTAAGCCACATTGTGTAAAAAAAATAATAACAATTGATGCTAGTGGTTGTACTAATTTGGAATCTATTGCATCCCACAACTGTCCTAGACTATGTTTGGAATATTTATTTCTCGCACAGAATAGAATAGGTCGACTATTGTACTATTGGGGATAGTAGATTGTAGTGCTTTTGCTGTTCGTTAGGCCTGACAAAAAATAAATGTGTTCTTCTAGTATCTTCAATATGTACCTTGGAATTGGATGAGGACGCGCACAATTGCGTCCCTGATGTGTCTGTCTTCACTTGTAGCCTGTGACGTGACGGAGAGGGCACAGCGGGTGCATTACGGCCACAAAGAGTATGCTGCCGTGAAATTCGAGGCATTATCAAGTGCTTTGGGAAATTGGGAATGAGAGACTGATGAAGTGTGTTCAGCCTGCGCAAAAAAAAACAAAAAAAAACAAAGCAGAGCTCATGCCTTTTAAGCTACTTTTTTTTCAAATCCTCATTAGTCTCATCATGCAGCCTTAGAATGTATTACAAATCAAAACATATAGCCCAACGTTTGTAGAACAACTAAAGTTGAGAGTGCGTGCCGACACTGAGATGACACATCTGAAGAGCCCTGGTCATGATGGCGGGAAAACCACTCGTTTTTTACATCATCAATACAGTGGAATCATATATGTTTTTGTTTCGATTTCACAAGGCTTTCTAAGGTTTGTATCATTCACAACTAAAGTTGCCAAATAACTCTAAACGTAGCATCTAACCTGTTTCAAATTATCACTTTTTAAACTGAACACAGAATAACCGATCCATGTGCGCACTAACTCGGGGAAAATATCCTTTCAATTTTATTCAGCGAAGTTAAATTATATTCTTATTATAAAATCATATAATATATAATAATGGCACTTCTTCATATTATAATGTTTCATAGGAAAGACATGCCTGAAATAATTAATGGATTTATTGTGATGGTGTTTATTGTGATGACTTTTAAAATGTAGATGTTTCAAAGGCAAGCATCAGCAGCTAGCCCCATTATGTTAATTAACGGTCAATTACCGTGAGTCCGACAATTATTTGCTTGACAATCACCGGCTGACGAATTTTGTGACGACCACAGCCCTTTGTGTACAGAGCGTTCTGTGAATGGCACAGCATCAATTGCTGTGCACTCAGTTAAAAGTACACTCTCCCGCTTCACATGCAGCTCACCACTCTCAGCTCAGATGCAGTGTGTGAAAACGGACACCTCATTTACATAGGGGAGCAACAAGTCACATTTTCTTGCCTATCCAGACAAAGGATCAATTTCCTCTGGGATGTGATCCTAGCAGCTTCCTCTCACAATACGGCATATGAAATGGGAGAGCCCAGCGATAGCAGAAAAGACAGTATCATCTCGCTGTGATGTTCTACAATTGATTCAGACCTCCCACGTGAATTAAAAAGACACAATCATTTTGTGGAATTGCAACAAGAACACTTGTCTCTGCGTTGCTCAGAGAACGCTGTGAAGAAAATTGGCCGTCTTCAGTTAAATTAAATTATGGCAATTTTATACTGACACTAAATATGATCGTATTTATTTAACGGTTATAAAAGAAAGGTGAAATATAAGAAGTTTATCAGTTGATTGTTACTATATTTAGAAAGCGTTTCGATCATTTCACCTGTGATTTGTCGTATTTTCATATTTTTATAATTTTTGTATTGTGTGCTTGTGTCCTCAAAAGTGACTACTGTTGAATTGCCGTTGAATTGCGACTCTACTTTGTCTCTATATGTCTTTATCTTCCCTTATACACTACACTTTTCCATGTGCTAACATTTACTATACCACAATATACTTTACCAGTCTGTCTATCCTACCCTCTATCCACCATTTATAGTGACAATATAGTCTACCAGTCTGTCTATACACCATTCATAGTGACAATACAGTCTACCAGTCTGTCTATCCACCATTTATAGTGACAATACAGTCTACCAGTCTGTCTATACACCATTCATAGTGACAATACAGTCTACCAGTCTGTCTATCCACCATTTATAGTGACAATACCGTCTACCAGTCTGTCTATACACCATTCATAGTGACAATACAGTCTACCAGTCTGTCTATCCACCATTTATAGTGACAATACCGTCTACCAGTCTGTCTATACACCATTCATAGTGACAATACAGTCTACCAGTCTGTCTATCCACCATTTATAGTGACAATACAGTCTACCAGTCTGTCTATACACCATTTATAGTGACAATACAGTCTACCAGTCTGTCTATCCACCATTTATAGTGACAATACAGTCTACCAGTCTGTCTATACACCATTTATAGTGACAATACAGTCTACCAGTCTGTCTATACACCATTTATAGTGGCAATACAGTCTACCAGTCTAACTGTCTATCCACCATTTATAGTGACAATAGTGGTAGGTGGATTGTTTCGCGTAGGTGGATTGTTTTTCAGATACCAGTCTGTCTATACACCATTCATAGTGACAATACAGTCAACCAAGTCTGTAGCTGATCCACCATTTATAGTGACAATACCGTGAAGACATGAAAAACAGTCTGTCTAGATCACCATTGTTCTTAGTGACAATACAGTCTACCAGTCTGTCAGTATCCACAACACCATAGTGACAATAATAGCAGTCTACCAGTCTGGGTACAAAATTATATTCTTTATAGTGGCAATGTAATTTGAATGTCTTCCAGGATAACTGTCTATCCACCATTTATAGTGACAATACAGTCGACCAGTCTGTCTATACACCATTTATAGTGGCAATACAGTCTACCAGTCTAACTGTCTATCCTGCCCTCTATCCACCATTCATAGTGACAATAGTGGTAGGTGGATTGTTTTCGCCCAGATCTGAAACAGGCTAACTGGCAATTATACCACAGACAAAAGCATTCAAATCTGCATGAATATGCAACATGAATCAACAGGAAGAAATATGAATAGCTGAAAGGCAGCAGAGAGGCCAGGTGCATCATTGCGCATGAAAGAATAGTGAAGACATGAAAAACAGCTCAGAAAGATCCACCGTTGTTCTTGTTTAGGGACAATATAAGTAAACCTAGCTCGTCTACAGTAGCCGAACAACACCACAGTACAATTAATAGCAGTATTATTATTTTCAAGTGGGTACAAAATTATATTCTTGGCTAAAGTGAAAATGTAATTTGAATGTTTCATTAGGATGAGTAGTGGGTCTACTCTCTACAGTTGATAAGGATCAGTAGTGGGTCTACTCTCCACAGTTTATAAGGATCAGTAGTGGGTCTACTCTCCACAGTTTATCAGGATCAGTAGTGGGTCTACTCTCGACAGTTAATAAGGATCAGTAGTGGGTCTACTCTGGACAGTTTATAAGGATCAGTAGTGGGTCTACTCTCCACAGTTTATCAGGATCAGTAGTGGGTCTACTCTCCACAGTTGATAAGGATCAGTAGTGGGTCTACTCTCTACAGTTTATCAGGATCAGTAGTGGGTCTACTCTCTACAGTTTATCAGGATCAGTAGTGGGTCTACTCTCTACAGTTTATAAGGATCAGTAGTGGGTCTACTCTCTACAGTTTATCAGGATCAGTAGTGGGTCTACTCTCTACAGTTTATCAGGATCAGTAGTGGGTCTACTCTCTACAGTTTATCAGGATCAGTAGTGGGTCTACTCTCTACAGTTGATAAGGATCAGTAGTGGGTCTACTCTCCACAGTTTATAAGGATCAGTAGTGGGTCTACTCTCTACAGTTGATAAGGATCAGTAGTGGGTCTACTCTCTACAGTTTATAAGGATCAGTAGTGGGTCTACTCTCTACAGTTTATAAGGATCAGTAGTGGGTCTACTCTCCACAGTTTATAAGGATCAGTAGTGGGTCGACTCTCCACAGTTTGTCAGGATCAGTAGTGGGTGTACTCTCTACAGTTTATAAGAATCAGTAGTTGGTCTACTCTGGACAGTTGATAAGGATCAGTAGTGGGTCGACTCTCTACAGTTGATAAGGATCAGTAGTGGGTCTACTCTCCACAGTTTATAAGGATCAGTAGTGGGTCTACTCTCTACAGTTTATAAGAATCAGTAGTGGGTCTACTCTCTACAGTTTATAAGAATCAGTAGTTGGTCTACTCTGGACAGTTGATAAGGATCAGTAGTGGGTCGACTCTCTACAGTTGATAAGGATCAGTAGTGGGTCTACTCTCCACAGTTTATAAGGATCAGTAGTGGGTCTACTCTCTACAGTTTATAAGGATCAGTAGTGGGTCTACTCTCTACAGTTGATAAGGATCAGTAGTGGGTCTACTCTCTACAGTTGATAAGGATCAGTAATGGGTCTACTCTCTACAGTTTATAAGGATCAGTAGTGGGTCTACTCTGGACAGTTGATAAGGATCAGTAGTGGGTCTACTCTCTACAGTTGATAAGGATCAGTAGTGGGTCTACTCTCTACAGTTTATAAGGATCAGTAGTGGGTCTACTCTCTACAGTTGATATAGGATCAGTAGTGGGTCTACTCTCTACAGTTAATAAGGATCAGTAGTGGTTCTACTCTCTACAGTTGATAAGGATCAGTAATGGGTCTACTCTCTACAGTTTATAAGGATCAGTAGTGGGTCTACTCTGGACAGTTGATGAGGATCAGTAGTGGGTCTACTCTCCACGGTTAATACGGATCAGTAGTGTGTCTACTCTGGACATTTGATAAGGATCAGTAGGTGGTCAACTCTGGACAGTTTATCAGGATCAGTAGTGGGTCTACTCTCCACAGTTTATAAGGATCAGTAGTGGGTCTACTCTCTACAGTTTATAAGGATCAGTAGTGGGTCTACTCTCCACAGTTTATAAGGATCAGTAGTGGGTCTACTCTCTACAGTTTATAAGGATCAGTAGTGGGTCTACTCTCTACAGTTTATAAGGATCAGTAGTGGGTCTACTCTCCACAGTTTATAAGGATCAGTAGTGGGTCTACTCTCTACAGTTTATAAGGATCAGTAGTGGGTCTACTCTCCACAGTTTATAAGGATCAGTAGTGGGTCGACTCTGGACAGTTTATAAGGATCAGTAGTGGGTCTACTCTCCACAGTTTATAAGGATCAGTAGTGGGTCTACTCTCTACAGTTGATAAGGATCAGTAGTGGGTCTACTCTCTACAGTTGATAAGGATCAGTAATGGGTCTACTCTCTACAGTTTATAAGGATCAGTAGTGGGTCTACTCTCTACAGTTGATAAGGATCAGTAGTGGGTCTACTCTCTACAGTTTATAAGGATCAGTAGTGGGTCTACTCTCTACAGTTGATAAGGATCAGTAGTGGGTCTACTCTCCACAGTTAATAAGGATCAGTAGTGGGTCGACTCTCCACAGTTTGTCAGGATCAGTAGTGGGTCTACTCTCTACAGTTTATAAGAATCAGTAGTTGGTCTACTCTGGACAGTTGATAAGGATCAGTAGTTGGTCTACTCTGGACAGTTGATAAGGATCAGTAGTGGGTCGACTCTCTACAGTTGATAAGGATCAGTAGTGGGTCTACTCTCCACAGTTTATAAGGATCAGTAGTGGGTCTACTCTCTACAGTTGATAAGGATCAGTAGTGGGTCTACTCTGGACAGTTAAAAAGGATCCGTATTGGGTCTACTCTGGACAATATAAGGTCTACAAAGACACAGTAGCAGGCCCGTCTGGCTGTATTTTTCTTCTTGAAACTTCTTATGGCTAGGGGTTCTGCTTGCTGCATCCTCTACAACATTCCGCTGAAAAGGCAGTGCGCGAAATTCAAAAATATTTTTCCGAAATATGTAACTTTCACACATTAACAAGTGCAATACACCAAATGAAAGATAAACTTCTCGTTAATCTACCCATCGTGTCCGATTTCAAAAGCACACCATATGATCATGTTAGGTCAGAGCCAAGTTACAAGAACACACACATACATTTTTCCAGCCAAAGAGAGGAGTCACAAAACTCAGAAATATAGATCAAATGAATCACTACCCTTTGAAGATCTTCATCACATGACACTCATAGGACATCATTTTACACAATACATGTATGTTTTGTTCGGTAAAGTGAATTTATATCCAGAAATCTCAGTTTACATTGGCATGGAAAATGCGCTAGGGTTTCCCTTAGCCGATAATTTAAAAAAATAAAAAATCTAATAAATCAAATTGTCTTGGAGAGGCTGTCTATCATGGCCTACACCACTGAATTCGCACTTCAACACCATTCTCTCACACCTTGCATGCATGTGAGCCTGCGGCTGGAGAGAATTGTGAATAATAATAGAGAGATATATGATTTAGAGAGAGAGAGAGAGACATTCATGACATACATTCTACGTATGGGTGGTCCGACCGACCGACCGACCTTTGGCCACTGTTAATTGTGAAGATGGAGGCCTTTTTTTATTGAAGTAAAACCTAAGTTTGAGGAAAAAGAGCCTATAGTGAAAAGCCTATAAGGATAATTTAATATCAATTGTAATATTGTATTGGAAGATGAGAGGCACGTTGGGATGGCCAAATGTGCAACTCCCTATTCAGGTAGGATGCAATTTTATCAGAATTATTATTTTACATCCTTATTATTATTGTAAGCCTATTTATTAATTGAAACCATTTTTTTTTTATTTTGTACATGCAAAACCTGTTTTGTTTATTCTTTTGAGATATTTTATTTGGCTAAATTAAATTCCATAAATGCTGTGTTTGCCCCAATATAATAATGCTGTGTTTGCCCCAATATAATAATGCTGTGTTTGCCCCAATATAATAATGCTGTGTTTGCCCCAATATAATAATGCTGTGATTCCCCAATATAATAAAGCTGTGTTTGTCCCAATATAATAATGCTGTGTTTGCCCCAATATAATAAAGCTGTGTTTGTCCCAATATAATAATGCTGTGTTTGCCCCAATATAATAAAGCTGTGTTTGCCCCAATATAATAAAGCTGTGTTTGCCCCAATATAATAAAGCTGTGTTTGCCCCAATATAATAATGCTGTGTTTGCCCCAATATAATAATGCTGTGTTTGCCCCAATATAATAATGCTGTGTTTGCCCCAATATAATAATGCTGTGTTTGCCCCAATATAATAATGCTGTGATTCCCCAATATAATAAAGCTGTGTTTGTCCCAATATAATAATGCTGTGTTTGCCCCAATATAATAAAGCTGTGTTTGCCCCAATATAATAAAGCTGTGTTTGCCCCAATATAATAAAGCTGTGTTTGCCCCAATATAATAAAGCTGTGTTTGCCCCAATATAATAATGCTGTGTTTGCCCCAATATAATAAAGCTGTGTTAGCCCCAATATAATAAAGCTGTGTTTGCCCCAATATAATAAAGCTGTGTTTGCCCCAATATAATAAAGCTGTGTTTGCCCCAATATAATAAAGCTGTGTTAGCCCCAATATAATAAAGCTGTGTTTGCCCCAATATAATAAAGCTGTGTTTGCCCCAATATAATAATGCTGTGTTTATAATAAAGCCCCAATATAATAATGCTGTGTTTGCCCCAATATAATAATGCTGTGTTTGCCCCAATATAATAATGCTGTGTTTGCCCCAATATAATAATGCTGTGTTTGCCCCAATATAATAATGCTGTGATTCCCCAATATAATAAAGCTGTGTTTGCCCCAATATAATAAAGCTGTGTTTGCCCCAATATAATAAAGCTGTGTTTGCCCCACTATAATAAAGCTGTGTTAGCCCCAATATAATAAAGCTGTGTTTGCCCCAATATAATAAAGCTGTGTTTGCCCCAATATAATAATGCTGTGTTTGCCCCAATATAATAATGCTGTGTTTGCCCCAATATAATAATGCTGTGATTCCCCAATATAATAATGCTGTGTTTGCCCCAATATAATAATGCTGTGTTTGCCCCAATATAATAATGCTGTGATTCCCCAATATAATAAAGCTGTGTTTGCCCCAATATAATAATGCTGTGTTTGCCCCAATATAATAATGCTGTGTTTGCCCCAATATAATAATGCTGTGTTTGCCCCAATATAATCATGCAAATTTGTTGCTCATATATTTGCAAAAAAACAATGGCTTGATTTACTTTTGATATACACCCTAATAAAGTTTTTTTTAACCGTTTGTGAAGGTTACTATTGAGCTTTAGCTACTGCAGGCCTATGATGAGAAAGCAGTGCGCACAGTTGAATCTAAGTTGAGGAGGAATGTTTCAGGCCTACCAGAGTTAATCCTACTATATAAAAATATAATGCTTATCTTTATACAAAATATTCTGATAGATAATGAATGATTTACCCTCCTTCTGTATGTGTGTCTCTGTCTAGCAGACTCAGTCGTCATCTGACATAATGAAATGCGTGTCTCTGTCTAGCAGACTCAGTCGTCATCTGACATAATGAAATGCGTGTCTCTGTCTAGCAGACTCAGTCGTCATCTGACATAATGAAATGCGTGTCTCTGTCTAGCAGACTCAGTCGCCATCTGACATAATGAATACAATCCCTATTTACAAAGAGTTTATGTCTTGTGGCTGGGGGGGGCTCAACCATTGTGTGTTTTCTGCAGTATAATGGGTGAGATGTAATGTGCCTGGGTGCTCGTGGCACTCAGTGCCGATGTGTCAGAGCATCGCATCCCCACAGTCCCCCAACCACCCCCGAGAACATTGTCAGGGGCCTATAGAGACGCAAGGCTATGGTGGTAAATTGGCAAAGCGACTAGATGTGACAGCGGAAGTCATAAAATACCATTTTGTAGGATCAGTGTTTTTCCCCCCTTTCTCTTCCCTCAGCGCATCACAATCAATGCTTCAATTTCAACTGATGTGATTTATCTTAGGGAAAATCCAACTGATTCACTTGCTTGGGCCGGAGCGGAGCGGAGGAGAGGAGAGGAGAGGAGAGGAGAGGAGAGGAGAGGAGAGGAGAGGAGAGAGAGAGAGAGAGAGAGAGAGAGAGAGAGAGAGAGAGAGAGAGAGAGAGAGAGAGAGAGAGAGAGAGAGAGAGATGAGGAGGGAGAGGAGAGGAGAGGAGAGGAGAGGAGAGAGAGAGAGAGAGAGAGAGAGAGAGAGAGAGAGAGAGAGAGAGAGAGAGAGAGAGAGAGAGGAGAGAGAGAGAGAGAGAGAGAGAGAGAGAGAGAGAGAGAGAGAGAGACAAGGTAGAGGAGTAGGAAGGAGAGAGAGGAGAGGACTTTGATTTCCAGACACTTGGGTCGTAGGAGAGGAGACCTTGGAGAGGAGAGGAAGGAGAGGATTCCAGTAATTTGTTCAGGAGAGATTATAAGAGATAGAGACTTCCTATCTGCCTGTTCCTGAGAGAATGAGATGGAGAGAGAGAAGATTTTCATCAGAGAGAGACGTTGATGTTATTTGAAGAGGAGAGGAGAGTGGAGAGAGAGAGAGAGACTGAGGCTCAAGAGGAGAGAGAGAGCAGAGGTAGAGGTCAGAGGTAGAGCACTAGAGAGAGGAAGAGAGGTAGAGGAGAGCTGCTAGAGAGAGAGAGAGAGAGAGAGAGATACCAGTCAGCCACAAGGTACTGTACTGTATCTAACTCAAAGACACCACTTTGATTTCCAACACTTGTTGGTCGTACCACATGCCTACCTTGTGTATAATAAAACCATTCCAGTAATTTCTTCAGGATAGATTATAAAGATATGACACTTCCCTATCTGCCTGTTCCTGACGATAATGAGATGGAGCTCTGAAACATTTTCATCAATGTCAACGTTGATGTTATTTGAATCTCTCTCTCTCAGTGGAGGCAGCTACCCAGACTGTGGCTCAAACGGCTCTGTACAGTGCACTACTTGTAATCAAGACCCGTAGTGCACTATAGGGGAATAGGGTACCATTTGGGATGCACAACCAGTCTGTAAGTGTTGGTGTTCAGCAGGCACTACCTGCCAATCACCAGAGTGTAGATCTATCTGTACTGCTGCTATCTATTCACTCTGTTTCTCCTCATCGTTGAGGGTCAACTGGGTACTGCTGGTATCTATTCACACTGTTTCTCCTCACCGTTGAGGGTCAACTGGGTACTGCTGGTATCTATTCACACTGTTTATCCTCATGGTTGAGGGTCAACTGGGTACTGCTGGTATCTATTCACTCTGTTTCTCCTCATCGTTGAGGGTCAACTGGGTACTGCTGGTATCTATTCACTGCTGGGTAGGGACACCCTAATGACATCCCCTCTACTGGTTAGACTGTAGTTCTGCTGGGTAGGGATACCCTAATGACATCCCCTCTACTGGTTAGACTGTAGTTCTGCTGGGTAGGGATACCCTAATGACATCCCCTCTACTGGTTAGACTGTAGTTCTGCTGGGTAGGGATACCCTAATGACATCCCCTCTACTGGGTTAGACTGTAGTTCTGCTGGGTAGGGATACCCTAATGACATCCCCTCTACTGGTTAGACTGTAGTTCTGCTGGGTAGGGATACCCTAATGACATCCCCTCTACTGGTTAGACTGTAGTTCTGCTGGGTAGGGATACCCTAATGACATCCCCTCTACTGGGTTAGACTGTAGTTCTGCTGGGTAGGGATACCCTAATGACATCCCCTCTACTGGTTAGACTGTAGTTCTGCTGGGTAGGGATACCCTAATGACATCCCCTCTACTGGTTAGACTGTAGTTCTGCTGGGTAGGGATACCCTAATGACATCCCCTCTACTGGGTTAGACTGTAGTTCTGCTGGGTAGGGACACCCTAATGACATCCCCTCTACTGGGTTAGACTGTAGTTCTGCTGGGTAGGGATACCCTAATGACATCCCCTCTACTGGTTAGACTGTAGTTCTGCTGGGTAGGGATACCCTAATGACATCCCCTCTACTGGTTAGACTGTAGTTCTGCTGGGTAGGGATACCCTAATGACATCCCCTCTACTGGTTAGACTGTAGTTCTGCTGGGTAGGGATACCCTAATGACATCCCCTCTACTGGTTAGACTGTAGTTCTGCTGGGTAGGGATACCCTAATGACATCCCCTCTACTGGTTAGACTGTAGTTCTGCTGGGTAGGGACACCCTAATGACATCCCCTCTACTGGGTTAGACTGTAGTTCTGCTGGGTAGGGATACCCTAATGACATCCCCTCTACTGGGTTAGACTGTAGTTCTGCTGGGTAGGGATACCCTAATGACATCCCCTCTACTGGGTTAGACTGTAGTTCTGCTGGGTAGGGATACCCTAATGACATCCCCTCTACTGGTTAGACTGTAGTTCTGCTGGGTAGGGATACCCTAATGACATCCCCTCTACTGGGTTAGACTGTAGTTCTGCTGGGTAGGGATACCCTAATGACATCCCCTCTACTGGTTAGACTGTAGTTCTGCTGGGTAGGGATACCCTAATGACATCCCCTCTACTGGGTTAGACTGTAGTTCTGCTGGGTAGGGATACCCTAATGACATCCCCTCTACTGGGTTAGACTGTAGTTCTGTTGGTTAGGGATACCCTAATGACATCCCCTCTACTGGGTTAGACTGTAGTTCTGCTGGGTAGGGATACCCTAATGACATCCCCTCTACTGGGTTAGACTGTAGTTCTGCTGGGTAGGGATACCCTAATGACATCCCCTCTACTGGGTTAGACTGTAGTTCTGCTGGGTAGGGATACCCTAATGACATCCCCTCTACTGGGTTAGACTGTAGTTCTGCTGGGTAGGGATACCCTAATGACATCCCCTCTACTGGGTTAGACTGTAGTTCTGCTGGGTAGGGATACCCTAATGACATCCCCTCTACTGGGTTAGACTGTAGTTCTGCTGGGTAGGGATACCCTAATGACATCCCCTCTACTGGGTTAGACTGTAGTTCTGCTGGGTAGGGATACCCTAATGACATCCCCTCTACTGGGTTAGACTGTAGTTCTGCTGGGTAGGGATACCCTAATGACATCCCCTCTACTGGGTTAGACTGTAGTTCTGTTGGTTAGGGATACCCTAATGACATCCCCTCTACTGGGTTAGACTGTAGTTCTGTTGGTTAGGGATACCCTAATGACATCCCCTCTACTGGGTTAGACTGTAGTTCTGCTGGGTAGGGATACCCTAATGACATCCCCTCTACTGGTTAGACTGTAGTTCTGCTGGGTAGGGATACCCTAATGACATCCCCTCTACTGGGTTAGACTGTAGTTCTGCTGGGTAGGGATACCCTAATGACATCCCCTCTACTGGGTTAGACTGTAGTTCTGCTGGGTAGGGATACCCTAATGACATCCCCTCTACTGGTTAGACTGTAGTTCTGCTGGGTAGGGATACCCTAATGACATCCCCTCTACTGGTTAGACTGTAGTTCTGCTGGGTAGGGATACCCTAATGACATCCCCTCTACTGGTTAGACTGTAGTTCTGCTGGGTAGGGATACCCTAATGACATCCCCTCTACTGGGTTAGACTGTAGTTCTGCTGGGTAGGGATACCCTAATGACATCCCCTCTACTGGTTAGACTGTAGTTCTGCTGGGTAGGGATACCCTAATGACATCCCCTCTACTGGGTTAGACTGTAGTTCTGCTGGGTAGGGATACCCTAATGACATCCCCTCTACTGGGTTAGACTGTAGTTCTGCTGGGTAGGGATACCCTAATGACATCCCCTCTACTGGTTAGACTGTAGTTCTGCTGGGTAGGGATACCCTAATGACATCCCCTCTACTGGTTAGACTGTAGTTCTGCTGGGTAGGGATACCCTAATGACATCCCCTCTACTGGGTTAGACTGTAGTTCTGCTGGGTAGGGATACCCTAATGACATCCCCTCTACTGGGTTAGACTGTAGTTCTGCTGGGTAGGGATACCCTAATGACATCCCCTCTACTGGTTAGACTGTAGTTCTGCTGGGTAGGGATACCCTAATGACATCCCCTCTACTGGTTAGACTGTAGTTCTGCTGGGTAGGGATACCCTAATGACATCCCCTCTACTGGTTAGACTGTAGTTCTGCTGGGTAGGGATACCCTAATGACATCCCCTACTGGTTAGACTGTAGTTCTGCTGGGTAGGGATACCCTAATGACATCCCCTCTACTGGTTAGACTGTAGTTCTGCTGGGTAGGGATACCCTAATGACATCCCCTCTACTGGGTTAGACTGTAGTTCTGCTGGGTAGGGATACCCTAATGACATCCCCTCTACTGGGTTAGACTGTAGTTCTGTTGGTTAGGGATACCCTAATGACATCCCCTCTACTGGGTTAGACTGTAGTTCTGCTGGGTAGGGATACCCTAATGACATCCCCTCCACTGGTTAGACTGTAGTTCTGCTGGGTAGGGATACCCTAATGACATCCCCTACTGGGTTAGACTGTAGTTCTGCTGGGTAGGGATACCCTAATGACATCCCCTCTACTGGTTAGACTGTAGTTCTGCTGGGTAGGGATACCCTAATGACATCCCCTCTACTGGTTAGACTGTAGTTCTGCTGGGTAGGGATACCCTAATGACATCCCCTCTACTGGGTTAGACTGTAGTTCTGCTGGGTAGGGAGGGATACCCTAATGACATCCCCTCTACTGGGTTAGACTGTAGTTCTGCTGGGTAGGGATACCCTAATGACATCCCCTCTACTGGGTTAGACTGTAGTTCTGCTGGGTAGGGATACCCTAATGACATCCCCTCTACTGGGTTAGACTGTAGTTCTGCTGGGTAGGGATACCCTAATGACATCCCCTCTACTGGGTTAGACTGTAGTTCTGCTGGGTAGGGATACCCTAATGACATCCCCTCTACTGGGTTAGACTGTAGTTCTGCTGGGTAGGGATACCCTAATGACATCCCCTCTACTGGGTTAGACTGTAGTTCTGCTGGGTAGGGATACCCTAATGACATCCCCTCTACTGGGTTAGACTGTAGTTCTGCTGGGTAGGGATACCCTAATGACATCCCCTCTACTGGGTTAGACTGTAGTTCTGCTGGGTAGGGATACCCTAATGACATCCCCTCTACTGGGTTAGACTGTAGTTCTGCTGGGTAGGGATACCCTAATGACATCCCCTCTACTGGGTTAGACTGTAGTTCTGCTGGGTAGGGATACCCTAATGACATCCCCTCTACTGGGTTAGACTGTAGTTCTGCTGGGTAGGGATACCCTAATGACATCCCCTCTACTGGGTTAGACTGTAGTTCTGCTGGGTAGGGATACCCTAATGACATCCCCTCTACTGGGTTAGACTGTAGTTCTGCTGGGTAGGGATACCCTAATGACATCCCCTCTACTGGGTTAGACTGTAGTTCTGCTGGGTAGGGATACCCTAATGACATCCCCTCTACTGGGTTAGACTGTAGTTCTGCTGGGTAGGGATACCCTAATGACATCCCCTCTACTGGGTTAGACTGTAGTTCTGCTGGGTAGGGATACCCTAATGACATCCCTCTACTGGGTTAGACTGTAGTTCTGCTGGGTAGGGATACCCTAATGACATCCCCTCTACTGGGTTAGACTGTAGTTCTGCTGGGTAGGGATACCCTAATGACATCCCCTCTACTGGGTTAGACTGTAGTTCTGCTGGGTAGGGATACCCTAATGACATCCCCTCTACTGGGTTAGACTGTAGTTCTGCTGGGTAGGGATACCCTAATGACATCCCCTCTACTGGGTTAGACTGTAGTTCTGCTGGGTAGGGATACCCTAATGACATCCCCTCTACTGGGTTAGACTGTAGTTCTGCTGGGTAGGGATACCCTAATGACATCCCCTCTACTGGGTTAGACTGTAGTTCTGCTGGGTAGGGATACCCTAATGACATCCCCTCTACTGGGTTAGACTGTAGTTCTGCTGGGTAGGGATACCCTAATGACATCCCCTCTACTGGGTTAGACTGTAGTTCTGCTGGGTAGGGATACCCTAATGACATCCCCTCTACTGGGTTAGACTGTAGTTCTGCTGGGTAGGGATACCCTAATGACATCCCCTCTACTGGGTTAGACTGTAGTTCTGCTGGGTAGGGATACCCTAATGACATCCCCTCTACTGGGTTAGACTGTAGTTCTGCTGGGTAGGGATACCCTAATGACATCCCCTCTACTGGGTTAGACTGTAGTTCTGCTGGGTAGGGATACCCTAATGACATCCCCTCTACTGGGTTAGACTGTAGTTCTGCTGGGTAGGGATACCCTAATGACATCCCCTCTACTGGGTTAGACTGTAGTTCTGCTGGGTAGGGATACCCTAATGACATCCCCTCTACTGGGTTAGACTGTAGTTCTGCTGGGTAGGGATACCCTAATGACATCCCCTCTACTGGGTTAGACTGTAGTTCTGCTGGGTAGGGATACCCTAATGACATCCCCTCTACTGGGTTAGACTGTAGTTCTGCTGGGTAGGGATACCCTAATGACATCCCCTCTACTGGGTTAGACTGTAGTTCTGCTGGGTAGGGATACCCTAATGACATCCCCTCTACTGGGTTAGACTGTAGTTCTGCTGGGTAGGGATACCCTAATGACATCCCCTCTACTGGGTTAGACTGTAGTTCTGCTGGGTAGGGATACCCTAATGACATCCCCTCTACTGGGTTAGACTGTAGTTCTGCTGGGTAGGGATACCCTAATGACATCCCCTCTACTGGGTTAGACTGTAGTTCTGCTGGGTAGGGATACCCTAATGACATCCCCTCTACTGGGTTAGACTGTAGTTCTGCTGGGTAGGGATACCCTAATGACATCCCCTCTACTGGGTTAGACTGTAGTTCTGCTGGGTAGGGATACCCTAATGACATCCCCTCTACTGGGTTAGACTGTAGTTCTGCTGGGTGGGGATACCCTAACTCCCCTCTACTGGTTAGACTGTAGTTCTGCTGGGTAGGGATACCCTAATGACATCCCCCCTACTGGTTAGACTGTAGTTCTGCTGGGTAGGGACACCCTAATGACATCCCCTCTACTGGGTTAGACTGTAGTTCTGCTGGGTAGGGATACCCTAATGACATCCCCTCTACTGGGTTAGACTGTAGTTCTGCTGGGTAGGGATACCCTAATGACATCCCCTCTACTGGGTTAGACTGTAGTCCTGCTGGGTAGGGATACCCTAATGACATCCCCTCTACTGGTTAGACTGTAGTTCTGCTGGGTAGGGATACCCTAATGACATCCCCTCTACTGGGTTAGACTGTAGTTCTGCTGGGTAGGGATACCCTAATGACATCCCCTCTACTGGGTTAGACTGTAGTTCTGCTGGGTAGGGATACCCTAATGACATCCCCTCTACTGGGTTAGACTGTAGTTCTGCTGGGTAGGGATACCCTAATGACATCCCCTCTACTGGGTTAGACTGTAGTTCTGCTGGGTAGGGATACCCTAATGACATCCCCTCTACTGGGTTAGACTGTAGTTCTGTTGGTTAGGGATACCCTAATGACATCCCCTCTACTGGGTTAGACTGTAGTTCTGCTGGGTAGGGATACCCTAATGAAATCCCCTCTACTGGGTTAGACTGTAGTTCTGCTGGGTAGGGATACCCTAACTACATCCCCTCTACTGGGTTAGACAGTAGTTCTGCTGGGTAGGGACACCCTAACTACTCCCCCTCCACTGGGTTAGACTGTAGTTCTGCTGGGTAGGGATACCCTAATGACATCCCCTCTACTGGGTTAGACTGTAGTTCTGCTGGGTAGGGACACCCTAACTATTCCCCCTCCACTGGGTTAGACTGTAGTTCTGCTGGGTAGGGACACCCTAACTACACCCCCTCCACTGGGATAGACTGTAGTTCTGCTGGGTAGGGACACCCTAACTACTCCCCCTCTACTGGGTTAGACTGTAGTTCTGCTGGGTAGGGACACCCTAACTACATCCCCTCCACTGGGTTAGACTGTAGTTCTGCTGGGTAGGGACACCCTAACTACTTCCCCTCCACTGGGATAGACTGTAGTTCTGCTGGGTAGGGACACCCTAACTACATCCCCTCTACTGGGTTAGACTGTAGTTCTGCTGGGTAGGGACACCCTAACTACATCCCCTCTACTGGGTTAGACTGTAGTTCTGCTGGGTAGGGACACCCTAACTACTCCCCCTCCACTGGGTTAGACTGTAGTTCTGCTGGGTAGGGATACCCTAATGACATCCCCTCTACTGGGTTAGACTGTAGTTCTGCTGGGTAGGGACACCCTAACTATTCCCCCTCCACTGGGTTAGACTGTAGTTCTGCTGGGTAGGGATACCCTAACTACTCCCCCTCTACTGGGTTAGACTGTAGTTCTGCTGGGTAGGGACACCCTAACTACACCCCCTCCACTGGGTTAGACTGTAGTTCTGCTGGGTAGGGACACCCTAACTACACCCCCTCCACTGGGTTAGACTGTAGTTCTGCTGGGTAGGGATACCCTAACTACACCCCCTCTACTGGGTTAGACTGTAGTTCTGCTGGGTGGGGATACCCTAACTACACCCCCTCTACTGGGTTAGACAGTAGTTCTGCTGGGTAGGGACACCCTAACTACATCCCCTCCACTGGGTTAGACTGTAGTTCTGCTGGGTGGGGACACCCTAACTACACCCCCTCTACTGGGTTAGACTGTAGTTCTGCTGGGTAGGGACACCCTAACTACTCCCCCTCCACTGGGTTAGACTGTAGTTCTGCTGGGTAGGGACACCCTAACTACATCCCCTCCACTGGGTTAGACTGTAGTTCTGCTGGGTAGGGACACCCTAACTACATCCCCTCTACTGGGTTAGACTGTAGTTCTGCTGGGTAGGGACACCCTAACTACATCCCCTCTACTGGGTTAGACTGTAGTTCTGCTGGGTAGGGACACCCTAATGACATCCCCTCTACTGGGTTAGACTGTAGTTCTGCTGGGTAGGGACACCCTAACTACTCCCCCTCCACTGGGTTAGACTGTAGTTCTGCTGGGTAGGGATACCCTAATTACATCCCCTCTACTGGGTTAGACTGTAGTTCTGCTGGGTAGGGACACCCTAACTATTCCCCCTCCACTGGGTTAGACTGTAGTTCTGCTGGGTAGGGACACCCTAACTACATCCCCTCTACTGGGTTAGACTGTAGTTCTGCTGGGTAGGGACACCCTAACTACATCCCCTCTACTGGTTAGACTGTAGTTCTGCTGGGTAGGGACACCCTAACTACATCCCCTCCACTGGGTTAGACTGTAGTTCTGCTGGGTAGGGAGACCCTAACTACACCCCTCCACTGGGTTAGACTGTAGTTCTGCTGGGTAGGGATACCCTAACTGACAGAACTCCCCTCTACTGGGTTAGACTGTAGTTCTGCTGGGTAGGGAGACCCTAACTACACCCCTCCACTGGGTTAGACTGTAGTTCTGCTGGGTAGGGATACCCCCTCTACTGTAACTGACAGAACTCCCCTCTACTGGGTTAGACTGTAGTTCTGCTGGGTAGGGATACCCTAACTACATCCCCTCCACTGGGTTAGACTGTAGTTCTGCTGGGTAGGGATACCCTAATGACATCCCCTCTACTGGGTTAGACTGTAGTTCTGCTGGGTAGGGACACCCTAACTACTCCCCTCCACTGGGTTAGACTGTAGTTCTGCTGGGTAGGGATACCCTAACTGACATCCCCCTCTCCACTGGGTTAGACTGTAGTTCTGCTGGGTAGGGACACCCTAACTACATCCCCTCCACTGGGTTAGACTGTAGTTCTGCTGGGTAGGGATACCCTAACTACTCCCCCTCCACTGGGTTAGACTGTAGTTCTGCTGGGTAGGGATACCCTAATGACAGAACTCCCCTCCACTGGGTTAGACTGTAGTTCTGCTGGGTAGGGACACCCTAACTACTCCCCCTCCACTGGGTTAGACTGTAGTTCTGCTGGGTAGGGATACCGTAATGACATCCCCTCCACTGGGTTAGACTGTAGTTCTGCTGGGTAGGGACACCCTAACTACTCCCCTCCACTGGGTTAGACTGTAGTTCTGCTGGGTAGGGATACCCTAACTACATCCCCTCCACTGGGTTAGACTGTAGTTCTGCTGGGTAGGGATACCCTAATGACATCCCCTCCACTGGGTTAGACTGTAGTTCTGCTGGGTAGGGACACCCTAACTACATCCCCCTCCACTGGGTTAGACTGTAGTTCTGGGTAGGGATACCCTAATGACATCCCCTCTACTGGGTTAGACTGTAGTTCTGCTGGGTAGGGACACCCTAACTACCCCCTCCACTGGGTTAGACTGTAGTTCTGCTGGGTAGGGATACCCTAACTACATCCCCTCTACTGGGTTAGACTGTAGTTCTGCTGGGTAGGGATACCCTAATGACAGAACTCCCCTCCACTACTGGGTTAGACTGTAGTTCTGCTGGGTAGGGACCCCTAACTACATCCCCTCCACTGGGTTAGACTGTAGTTCTGCTGGGTAGGGATACCTAACTGACATCCCCTCTACTGGGTTAGACTGTAGTTCTGCTGGGTAGGGACACCCTAACTACTCCCCCTCCACTGGGTTAGACAGTAGTTCTGCTGGGTAGGGATACCCTAACTACTCCCCCTCCACTGGGTTAGACAGTAGTTCTGCTGGGTAGGGATACCGTAATGACATCCCCTCTACTGGGTTAGACTGTAGTTCTGCTGGGTAGGGACACCCTAACTACTCCCCCTCCACTGGGTTAGACAGTAGTTCTGCTGGGTAGGGATACCCTAATGACATCCCCTCTACTGGGTTAGACTGTAGTCCTGCTGGGTAGGGATACCCTAATGACATCCCCTCTACTGGTTAGACTGTAGTTCTGCTGGGTAGGGATACCCTAATGACATCCCCTCTACTGGGTTAGACTGTAGTTCTGCTGGGTAGGGATACCCTAATGACATCCCCTCTACTGGTTAGACTGTAGTTCTGCTGGGTAGGGATACCCTAATGACATCCCCTCTACTGGTTAGACTATAGTTCTGCTGGGTAGGGATACCCTAATGACATCCCCTCTACTGGGTTAGACTGTAGTTCTGTTGGTTAGGGATACCCTAATGACATCCCCTCTACTGGGTTAGACTGTAGTTCTGTTGGTTAGGGATACCCTAATGACATCCCCTCTACTGGGTTAGACTGTAGTTCTGCTGGGTAGGGATACCCTAATGAAATCCCCTCTACTGGGTTAGACTGTAGTTCTGCTGGGTAGGGATACCCTAACTACATCCCCTCTACTGGGTTAGACAGTAGTTCTGCTGGGTAGGGACACCCTAACTACTCCCCCTCCACTGGGTTAGACTGTAGTTCTGCTGGGTAGGGATACCCTCATCCCCTCTACTGGGTTAGACTGTAGTTCTGCTGGGTAGGGACACCCTAACTACATCCCCCTCCACTGGGTTAGACTGTAGTTCTGCTGGGTAGGGACACCTAACTACACCCCTCCACTGGGATAGACTGTAGTTCTGCTGGGTAGGGACACCCTAACTACTCCCCTCTACTGGGTTAGACTGTAGTTCTGCTGGGTAGGGACACCCTAACTACATCCCCTCCACTGGGTTAGACTGTAGTTCTGCTGGGTTCTGGGAGACCCTAACTACTTCCCCTCCACTGGGATAGACTGTAGTTCTGCTGGGTAGGGACACCCTAACTACATCCCCTCTACTGGGTTAGACTGTAGTTCTGCTGGGTAGGGACACCCTAACTACATCCCCTCTACTGGGTAAGACTGTAGTTCTGCTGGGTAGGGACACCCTAACTACTCCCCCTCAACTGGGTTAGACTGTAGTTCTGCTGGGTAGGGATACCCTAATGACATCCCCTCTACTGGGTTAGACTGTAGTTCTGCTGGGTAGGGACACCCTAACTATTCCCCCTCCACTGGGTTAGACTGTAGTTCTGCTGGGTAGGGATACCCTAACTACACCCCCTCTACTGGGTTAGACTGTAGTTCTGCTGGGTGGGGATACCCTAACTACACCCCCTCTACTGGGTTAGACAGTAGTTCTGCTGGGTAGGGACACCCTAACTACATCCCCTCCACTGGGTTAGACTGTAGTTCTGCTGGGTGGGGACACCCTAACTACACCCCCTCTACTGGGTTAGACTGTAGTTCTGCTGGGTAGGGACACCCTAACTACTCCCCCTCCACTGGGTTAGACTGTAGTTCTGCTGGGTAGGGACACCCTAACTACATCCCCTCCACTGGGTTAGACAGTAGTTCTGCTGGGTAGGGACACCCTAACTACATCCCCTCTACTGGGTTAGACTGTAGTTCTGCTGGGTAGGGACACCCTAACTACATCCGCTCTACTGGTTAGACTGTAGTTCTGCTGGGTAGGGATACCCTAATGACATCCCCTCTACTGGTTAGACTGTAGTTCTGCTGGGTAGGGACACCCTAACTATTCCCCCTCCACTGGGTTAGACAGTAGTTCTGCTGGGTAGGGATACCCTAACTACATCCCCTCTACTGGTTAGACTGTAGTTCTGCTGGGTAGGGACACCCTAACTATTCCCCCTCCACTGGGTTAGACAGTAGTTCTGCTGGGTAGGGACACCCTAACTACATCCCCTCTACTGGGTTAGACTGTAGTTCTGCTGGGTAGGGACACCCTAACTACATCCCCTCTACTGGTTAGACTGTAGTTCTGCTGGGTAGGGAACACCCTAACTATTCCCCCTCCACTGGGTTAGACTGTAGTTCTGCTGGGTAGGGAGACCCTAACTACACCCCCTCCACTGGGTTAGACTGTAGTTCTGCTGGGTAGGGATACCGTAATGACAGAACTCCCCCTCTACTGGGTTAGACTGTAGTTCTGCTGGGTAGGGAGACCCTAACTACACCCCCTCCACTGGGTTAGACTGTAGTTCTGCTGGATAGGGATACCGTAATGACAGAACTCCCCCTCTACTGGGTTAGACTGTAGTTCTGCTGGGTAGGGATACCCTAACTACTCCCCCTCCACTGGGTTAGACAGTAGTTCTGCTGGGTCGGGATACCGTAATGACATCCCCTCTACTGGGTTAGACTGTAGTTCTGCTGGGTAGGGACACCCTAACTACTCCCCCTCCACTGGGTTAGACAGTAGTTCTGCTGGGTAGGGATACCCTAATGACATCCCCTCTACTGGGTTAGACTGTAGTTCTGCTGGGTAGGGACACCCTAACTACTCCCCCTCCACTGGTTTAGACTGTAGTTCTGCTGGGTAGGGATACCCTAACTACTCCCCCTCTACTGGGTTAGACAGTAGTTCTGCTGGGTAGGGATACCGTAATGACAGAACTCCCCCTCTACTGGGTTAGACTGTAGTTCTGCTGGGTAGGGACCCCCTAACTACTCCCCCTCCACTGGGTTAGACAGTAGTTCTGCTGGGTAGGGATACCGTAATGACATCCCCTCTACTGGGTTAGACTGTAGTTCTGCTGGGTAGGGACACCCTAACTACTCCCCCTCCACTGGGTTAGACAGTAGTTCTGCTGGGTAGGGATACCCTAACTACTCCCCCTCCACTGGGTTAGACAGTAGTTCTGCTGGGTAGGGATACCGTAATGACATCCCCTCTACTGGGTTAGACTGTAGTTCTGCTGGGTAGGGACACCTAACTACTCCCCTCCACTGGGTTAGACAGTAGTTCTGCTGGGTAGGGATACCCTAATGACATCCCCTCTACTGGGTTAGACTGTAGTTCTGCTGGGTAGGGACACCCTAACTACTCCCCTCCACTGGTTTAGACTGTAGTTCTGCTGGGTAGGGATACCTAACTACTCCCCCTCTACTGGGTTAGACAGTAGTTCTGCTGGGTAGGGATACCGTAATGACAGAACTCCCCTCTACTGGGTTAGACTGTAGTTCTGCTGGGTAGGGACCCCCTAACTACTCCCCCTCCACTGGGTTAGACAGTAGTTCTGCTGGGTAGGGATACCGTAATGACATCCCCTCTACTGGGTTAGACTGTAGTTCTGCTGGGTAGGGACACCCTAACTACTCCCCCTCCACTGGGTTAGACAGTAGTTCTGCTGGGTAGGGACACCCTAACTACTCCCCCTCTACTGGGTTAGACAGTAGTTCTGCTGGGTAGGGACACCCTAACTACATCCCCTCCACTGGGTTAGACTGTAGTTCTGCTGGGTAGGGACACCCTAACTACTCCCCCTCTACTGGGTTAGACAGTAGTTCTGCTGGGTAGGGACACCCTAACTACATCCCCTCCACTGGGTTAGACTGTAGTTCTGCTGGGTAGGGACACCCTAACTACATCCCCTCCACTGGGATAGACTGTAGTTCTGCTGGGTAGGGACACCCTAACTACACCCCCTCTACTGGGTTAGACTGTAGTTCTGCTGGGTAGGGACACCCTAACTACATCCCCTCCACTGGGTTAGACAGTAGTTCTGCTGGGTAGGGACACCCTAACTACTCCCCCTCTACTGGGTTAGACTGTAGTTCTGCTGGGTAGGGACACCCTAACTACTCCCCCTCCACTGGGTTAGACTGTAGTTCTGCTGGGTAGGGATACCCTAATGACATCCCCTCTACTGGTTAGACTGTAGTTCTGCTGGGTTGGGACACCCTAACTACACCCCCTCCACTGGGTTAGACTGTAGTTCTGCTGGGTAGGGACACCCTAACTACTCCCCCTCCACTGGGTTAGACTGTAGTTCTGCTGGGTAGGGACACCTTAACTACTCCCCCTCCACTGGGTTAGACTGTAGTTCTGCTGGGTTGGGACACCCTAACTACTCCCCCTCCACTGGTTAGACTGTAGTTCTGCTGGGTTGGGACACCCTAACTGCATCCCCTCCACTGGGTTAGACTGTAGTTCTGCTGGGTAGGGACACCCTAACTACTCCCCTCCACTGGGTTAGACTGTAGTTCTGCTGGGTAGGGACACCCTAACTACTCCCCCTCCACTGGGTTAGACTGTAGTTCTGCTGGGTAGGGACACCTTAACTACTCCCCCTCCACTGGGTTAGACTGTAGTTCTGCTGGGTTGGGACACCCTAACTGCATCCCCTCCACTGGGTTAGACTGTAGTTCTGCTGGGTAGGGACACCCTAACTACTCCCCCTCCACTGGGTTAGACTGTAGTTCTGCTGGGTAGGGACACCCTAACTACATCCCCTCCACTGGGTTAGACTGTAGTTCTGCTGGGTAGGGACACCCTAACTACATCCCCTCCACTGGGTTAGACTGTAGTTCTGCTGGGTAGGGACACCTTAACTACTCCCCCTCTACTGGGTTAGACTGTAGTTCTGCTGGGTTGGGACACCCTAACTACACCCCCTCCACTGGGTTAGACTGTAGTTCTGCTGGGTAGGGACACCCTAACTACATCCCCTCCACTGGGTTAGACTGTAGTTCTGCTGGGTAGGGACACCCTAACTACATCCCCTCTACTGGGATAGACTGTAGTTCTGCTGGGTAGGGACACCCTAACTACATCCCCTCTACTGGGATAGACTGTAGTTCTGCTGGGTAGGGACACCCTAACTACATCCCCTCTACTGGGTTAGACTGTAGTTCTGCTGGGTTGGGACACCCTAACTACTCCCCCTCCACTGGGTTAGACAGTAGTTCTGCTGGGTAGGGACACCCTAACTACTCCCGCTCCACTGGGTTAGACTGTAGTTCTGCTGGGTAGGGATACCCTAATGACATCCCCTCTACTGGGTTAGACTGTAGTTCTGCTGGGTTGGGACACCCTAACTACTCCCCCTCCACTGGGTTAGACAGTAGTTCTGCTGGGTAGGGATACCGTAATGACAGAACTCCCCCTCTACTGGGTTAGACTGTAGTTCTGCTGGGTGGGGACACCGTAATGACAGAACTCCCCCTCTACTGGGTTAGACTGTGACAAAGAACATTTTTATTAGATTTTTACATTTGAATATTGACAGAAAATACATTTCTAGTACACCAAGGACCTGGGGAAGAGTTGCACGGGAGAGGAGAGGAGAAGAGTTGCACGGGAGAGAAGAGGAGAAGAGTTGCACGGGAGAGAAGAGGAGAAGAGTTGCACGGGAGAGAAGAGGAGAAGAGTTGCACGGGAGAGAAGAAGAGAAGAGTTGCACGGGAGAGAAGAGGAGAAGAGTTGCACGGGAGAGAAGAAGAGAAGAGTTGCACGGGAGAGAAGAGGAGAAGAGTTGCACGGGAGAGAAGAAGAGAAGAGTTGCACGGGAGAGAAGAAGAGAAGAGTTGCACGGGAGAGAAGGGGAGAAGAGTTGCACGGGAGAGAAGAAGAGAAGAGTTGCACGGGAGAGAAGAAGAGAAGTTGCACGGGAGAGAAGAAGGGGAGCGTTGCACGGGAGAGAAGAGGAGAAGAGTTGCACGGGAGAGAAGAAGAGAAGTTGCACGGGAGAGAAGAAGAGAAGAGTTGCACAGGAGAGAAAAAGAGAAGCGTTGCACAGGAGAGAAGAAGAGAAGAGTTGCACAGGAGAGAAGAAGAGAAGAGTTGCACGGGAGAGAAGAAGAGAAGAGTTGCACGGGAGAGAAGAAGGGAAGCGTTGCACAGGAGAGAAGAAGAGAAGCGTTCCACGGGAGAGAAGAAGAGAAGAGTTGCACAGGAGAGAAGAAGAGAAGCGTTCCACGGGAGAGAAGAAGAGAAGAGTTGCACAGGAGAGAAGAAGAGAAGCGTTCCACGGGAGAGAAGAAGAGAAGAGTTGCACAGGAGAGAAGAAGAGAAGCGTTGCACAGGAGAGAAGAAGAGAAGAGTTGCACAGGAGAGAAGAAGAGAAGCGTTGCACAGGAGAGAAGAAGAGAAGAGTTGCACAGGAGAGAAGAAGAGAAGCGTTGCACAGGAGAGAAGAAGAGAAGAGTTGCACAGGAGAGAAGAAGAGAAGAGTTGCACAGGAGAGAAGAAGAGAAGCGTTGCACAGGAGAGAAGAAGAGAAGAGTTGCACAGGAGAGAAGAAGAGAAGCGTTCCACGGGAGAGAAGAAGAGAAGAGTTGCACAGGAGAGAAGAAGAGAAGCGTTGCACAGGAGAGAAGAAGAGAAGAGTTGCACAGGAGAGAAGAAGAGAAGCGTTGCACAGGAGAGAAGAAGAGAAGAGTTGCACAGGAGAGAAGAAGAGAAGCGTTGCACGGGAGAGAAGAAGAGAAGAGTTGCACAGGAGAGAAGAAGAGAAGAGTTGCACAGGAGAGAAGAAGAGAAGCGTTGCACAGGAGAGAAGAAGAGAGCGTTGCACGGGAGAAGAAGAGGAGAAGAGTTGCACGGGAGAGAAGAAGAGAAGCGTTGCACAGGAGAGAAGAAGAGAAGCGTTGCACGGGAGAGAAGAGGAGAAGAGTTGCACGGGAGAGAAGAAGAGAAGTTGCACGGGAGAGAGAAGAGAAGAGTTGCACAGGAGAGAAGAAGAGAAGCGTTGCACAGGAGAGAAGAAGAGAAGAGTTGCACGGGAGAGAAGAAGAGAAGAGTTGCACAGGAGAGAAGAAGAGAAGAGTTGCACAGGAGAGAAGAAGAGAAGCGTTGCACAGGAGAGAAGAAGGGGAGCGTTGCACGGGAGAGAAGAGGAGAAGAGTTGCACGGGAGAGAAGAAGAGAAGTTGCACGGGAGAGAAGAAGAGAAGAGTTGCACAGGAGAGAAGAAGAGAAGCGTTGCACAGGAGAGAAGAAGAGAAGTTGCACGGGAGAGAAGAAGAGAAGAGTTGCACGGGAGAGAAGAAGAGAAGAGTTGCACAGGAGAGAAGAAGAGAAGCGTTGCACAGGAGAGAAGAAGGGGAGCGTTGCACGGGAGAGAAGAGGAGAAGAGTTGCACGGGAGAGAAGAAGAGAAGTTGCACGGGAGAGAAGAAGAGAAGAGTTGCACGGGAGAGAAGAAGAGAAGAGTTGCACAGGAGAGAAGAAGAGAAGAGTTGCTAAGGAGAGAAGAAGAGAAGCGTTGCACGGGAGAGAAGAAGAGAAGCGTTGCACAGGAGAGAAGAAGAGAAGAGTTGCTAAGGAGAGAAGAAGAGAAGAGTTGCACGGGAGAGAAGAAGAGAAGCGTTGCACAGGAGAGAAGAAGAGAAGAGTTGCACGGGAGAGAAGAAGAGAAGCCTTGCACGGGAGAGAAGAAGAGAAGAGTTGCACAGGAGAGAAGAAGAGAAGCGTGTTTGAAATCCCCCCAAAAATAAGAAGAAAAATAGCTTGCGACATGTTTAATTTTTTGCCCAACAGCTCTCATGTTGGAAAACATTGGAGACCCCTGCCTAACTGCTTCTATTTCCACTGGGTCACTCCAGGAAGAAGTACACAGACCTGGGTTCAAATAGTATTTGTTTTCTTTCAAATACTTTTCGCTGCTCTTGATGGACCTTGCCTGACTCAATGGAACTAATGGGATCAAAGTGCAAAATTTGCCCACCTGGCACAGCGGCAAGGCTGAATTAAGAGTATTTAGGAAGACAACAAATTATATTTGAACCCAGTTCTAGAGGCCTACTCTTTGAATGGAGATGAAACCTATATAATGAATGCATACACACACACACAGTTATTAATTTCTGGACAGCCACGGGACTAGATTGCATGGAGATTCAGTGGAGCATGGAACCTCAGAGTGAATAGTGGGTCAACTAACAATCTCAATCCGAACTGACACACACACACACAAGACACACACATGGTCAATTTACAATCTCAATCCGAACTGACACACACACACACAAGACACACACACGGTCAATTTACAATCTCAATCCGAACTGACACACACACACACACAAGACACACACACGCGGTCAGCTAACAATCTCACACTGAACTGACACAGTGGATTTGAGCTTCATATCAGTCGACAACCACTGCTCACCAATTTGAAACCAAAGATAATGGGAGACACTGGACTGAGACTGAGTTTTGTCTCTTTCTTACATCAAGTCCAAACCTACAAAATAGTCTCTTGAATGGTCCTCTCAGTCTGTTTTATCTCTCTCAGTTTCCTTCTCAAATCAAAAACACTAAAAAATGTAAAGAGAGAGAGAAAAAAAACGGTCTCTATTTCTCTCCTATAACATTAGCGTCTCTTGAAGGTGGTTCAACGTTAAAAGGTTTGCAAGCCGTGCCTGAGCTTTACTTTACCACCACTTTGTAAGAGTCAAAAGGACAATGGTGTTCATCTGAGTTGTAATCTAACTCAACCCCTGAAAAATGACCCTATCAGTATACTGACGCGGAATTCATTTAAGTGACAATGATCATCGTATTATCACCTGGCATCTGTATTTTACACGCTTCCACCCAATGACATCATCAGGACGAGACTACTTAAATGGCGACCTTAACCTTTCAACGGTAATGACGCAGGCAATCTGAGAATGACTCCAAAATGGCACCCTATTCGCTATTTAATTAACGCACTACTTTTGACCAGGTAACATAGGGCTCTTCTCAAAAGTAGTGCACTATATAATGGGATTAGGGTGTGAAGCGGGACTTTATATTTCCTGTGCATTGATAGAAAAAGTATAATTTATTGAAGACCACACAACTGATTGCCTGTAGCCGAGAAACAGAGAGAGAGAAAGAGAGAGAGAGAAAGAGAGAGTGAGAGAGAGAAAGAAAGGAGAGAGAGAAAGAGAGAGAGAACTGACACACACATTATTATCTACCTCACTTCCTTTGGCAATGTTAACACATGTTTCCCATGCCAATAAAACCCCTTGAATTGAAATTGAATTGAGAGAAAGAGAGAGAGAGAGAGAGAGAGAGAGAGAGAGAGAGAGAGAGAGAGAGAGAGAGAGAGAGAACAAAAGAGAAAGAAAGAGAAGAGAGAGAGAGAAAGAGAGAGAGAGAGGAGAGAAAGAGAGAAAAAACATGTTTTTAGAAATGTGTGCAAATTATTGAAAATTAAATACAGAAATACATATTCAAATGAGTGGATTCAGACATTTCAGCCACACCCGTTGCTGACAGGTATATAAAATTCAGCACAGGTCCATGCAATCTCCAAAGAGAAACAATGGCAGTAGAATGGCCTTACTGAAGAGCTCAGTGACTTTCAACGTGGCACCGTCTGTCCTCATAAGATGCCACCTTTCCAACAAGTCAGTTCATCAAATTCCTGCCCTGTTAAAGCCGATCAACTAACCCGGACGATGAGGCCATTTGTATATATATAAGTATAAGTGCTGTTATTATGAAGTGGCAACACTCACTACCGAGTTCCAAACTGCCTCTGGAAGCAACACTCACTACCGAGTTCCAAACTGCCTCTGGAAGCAACACTCACTACCGAGTTCCAAACTGCCTCTGGAAGCAACACTCACTACCGAGTTCCAAACTGCCTCTGGAAGCAACACTCACTACCGAGTTCCAAACTGCCTCTGGAAGCAACACTCACTACCGAGTTCCAAACTGCCTCTGGAAGCAACACTCACTACCGAGTTCCAAACTGCCTCTGGAAGCAACACTCACTACAGAGTTCCAAACTGCCTCTGGAAGCAACACTCACTACCGAGTTCCAAACTGCCTCTGGAAGCAAAACTCACTACAGAGTTCCAAACTGCCTCTGGAAGTAGCACTCACTACCATGTTCCAAACTGCCTCTGGAAGTAGCACTCACTACCATGTTCCAAACTGCCTCTGGAAGTAGCACTCACTACCGAGTTACAAACTGCCCCTGGAAGCAACACTCACTACAGAGTTCCAAACTGCCTCTGGAAGCAACACTCACTACAGAGTTCCAAACTGCCTCTGGAAGCAACACTCACTACAGAGTTCCAAACTGCCCCTGGAAGCAACACTCACTACAGAGTTCCAAGCTGCCTCTGGAAGCAACACTCACTACAGAGTTCCAAACTGCCTCTGGAAGCAACACTCACTACAGAGTTCCAAACTGCCTCTGGAAGCAACACTCACTACAGAGTTCCAAACTGCCTCTGGAAGCAACACTCACTACAGAGTTCCAAGCTGCCTCTGGAAGCAACACTCACTACCGAGTTCCAAACTGCCTCTGGAAGCAACGTCAGCACAAGAACTGTTTGTCGGGAGTGTCATGAAATGGGTTTCCATGGCTGAGCAGCCGCACACAAGCCTACGATCACCACCATGCACAATGCTAAGCCAATTGAACACCTTTGGGATGAATGGGAAAACTGACAGCGAGCCAGGCATAATCGCCCAACATCAGTGAAGGACCTCTCTTGTGGCTGAATGGAAGCAAGTCCCCGCAGTAATGTTCCAACATCTAGTAGAAAGCCTTCCCAGAAGAGTGGAGGCTGTTATAGCAGCAATGTTCCAACATCTAGTGGAAAGCCTTCCCAGAAGAGTGGAGGCTGTTATAGCAGCAATGTTCCTACATCTAGTGGAAAGCCTTCCCAGAAGAGTGGAGGCTGTTATAGCAGCAATGTTCCAACATCTAGTGGAAAGCCTTCCCAGAAGAGTGGAGGCTGTTATAGCAGCAATGTTCCAACATCTAGTGGAAAGCCTTCCCAGAAGAGTGGAGGCTGTTATAGCAGCAATGTTCCAACATCTAGTGGAAAGCCCTCTCCAGAAGAGTGGAGGCTGTTATAGCAGCAATGTTCCTACATCTAGTGGAAAGCCTTCCCAGAAGAGTGGAGGCTGTTATAGCAGCAATGTTCAAACATCTAGTGGAAAGCCTTCCCAGAAGAGTGGAGGCTGTTATAGCAGCAATGTTCCTACATCTAGTGGAAAGCCCTCTCCAGAAGAGTGGAGGCTGTTATAGCAGCAATGTTCCTACATCTAGTGGAAAGCCTTCCCAGAAGAGTGGAGGCTGTTATAGCAGCAATGTTCCTACATCTAGTGGAAAGCCTTCCCAGAAGAGTGGAGGCTGTTATAGCAGCAATGTTCCTACATCTAGTGGAAAGCCCTCTCCAGAAGAGTGGAGGCTGTTATTGCAGCAATGTTCCAACTTCTAGTGGAAAGCCTTCCCAGAAGAGTGGAGGCTGTTATAGCAGCAATGTTCCAACATCTAGTGGAAAGCCTTCCCAGAAGAGTGGAGGCTGTTATAGCAGCAATGTTCCTACATCTAGTGGAAAACCTTCCCAGAAGAGTGGAGGCTGTTATAGCAGCAATGTTCCAACATCTAGTGGAAAGCCTTCCCAGAAGAGTGGAGGCTGTTATAGCAGCAATGTTCAAACATCTAGTGGAAAGCCTTCCCAGAAGAGTGGAGGCTGTTATAGCAGCAATGTTCCTACATCTAGTGGAAAGCCCTCTCCAGAAGAGTGGAGGCTGTTATAGCAGCAATGTTCCTACATCTAGTGGAAAGCCTTCCCAGAAGAGTGGAGGCTGTTATAGCAGCAATGTTCCTACATCTAGTGGAAAGCCCTCTCCAGAAGAGTGGAGGCTGTTATAGCAGCAATGTTCCAACTTCTAGTGGAAAGCCTTCCCAGAAGAGTGGAGGCTGTTATAGCAGCAATGTTCCAACATCTAGTGGAAAGCCTTCCCAGAAGAGTGGAGGCTGTTATAGCAGCAATGTTCCTACATCTAGTGGAAAACCTTCCCAGACGAGTGGAGGCTGTTATAGCAGCAATGTTCCAACATCTAGTGGAAAGCCTTCCCAGAAGAGTGGAGGCTGTTATAACAGCAATGTTCCAACATCTAGTGGAAAGCCTTCCCAGAAGAGTGGAGGCTGTTATAGCAGCAATGTTCCTACATCTAGTGGAAAACCTTCCCAGACGAGTGGAGGCTGTTATAACAGCAATGTTCCAACATCTAGTGGAAAGCCCTCTCCATAAGAGTGTTATAGCAGAAAAAGGGGGGCCAACTCCATATTAAAGCCCATGATTTTGGAATGAGATGTTTGATGAGCAGGTGTCTACATACTTTTGATCAGTCCTGTTCTGAAGCCATCACAGCCTTGCTCTGGACGTATACTTGGGGTTAATGTCCTGTGTTACTATGTGAACAATCCTTGCCCAGGTCTAAGGTTGTTTGCAATCTGAAGCTGGTTTTCATAAAGGATTTTCCTGCATTTTGCTCCATTCATTGTTCCCTCTATCCTTTAAAAAAAAAAATATTTACCCCCTTTTCTCCCCAATTTCGTGGTATCCAATTGTTAGTAGTTACTATCTTGTTTCATCGCTACAAGTCCCGTATGGGCTCAGGATAGACGAAGGTCGAAAGGCATGCGTGCTCTGAAACACAACACAACCAAGCCACACTGCTTCTTAACACAGCACATTTCCAACCCGGAAGCCAGCCGCACCAATCTGTCGGAGGAAACACTAGTGGTGCCAATTGTGCGTCACCCCACGGACCTCCCGGTTGCGTCCGGCTGCGACAGAGCCTGGGTGCGAACCCAGAATCTCCGGTGACACAGCTAGCGCTGCGATGCAGTGCCCTAGACCACTGCGCCACCCGGGAGGTGAGTTCCCTCTATCCTTACCAGTCTCTCAGTCCCTGCCACATAAAAAAGCATCCCCAAAGCATGATGCTGCCACCTCCATGCTTCACAGTAGGGATGGTGTTAAGGCGGGTGATGAACTGTGCCTGGTTTTCTTCAGATTTAACGCTTTGCATTCAGGCCAAAGAATATTTTGCTTTATGCTCAGAGAGTCTGTCATGTGTCTTTTTTTGAAAAACTCCAGACGTGATGTCATGTGTCTTTTTGAAAAACTCCAGGCATGATGTCATGTGTCTTTTTGAAAAACTCATGTGTCTTTTTCTCAGGCGTGATGTCATGTGTCTTTTTTCCATAAAGAAAAACTCCAGGTGTGATGTCATGTTAGTGAAGTGCTTTTTCTCAGGTGAAGTGCTGTAGGCTTCCCCATCTTAGTGAAGTGCTGCTCTTCCATAAAGCACAGATTAGTGAAGTGCTGTAGAGGCTGCAGTAGAGGCTGCTCTTCCATAAAGCACAGATTAGTGAAGTGCTGTAGAGGCTGCTCTCCCATGAAGCACAGATTAGTGAAGTGCTGTAGAGGCTGCTCTCCCATAAAGCACAGATTAGTGAAGTGCTGTAGAGGCTGCTCTCCCATGAATTAGCACAGATTAGTGAAGTGCTGTAGAGGCTGCTCTCCCATAAAGCACAGATTAGTGAAGTGCTGTAGAGGCTGCTCTTCCATAAAGCACAGATTAGTGAAGTGCTGTAGAGGCTGCTCTCCCATAAAGCACAGATTAGTGAAGTGCTGTAGAGGCTGCTCTCCCATAAAGCACAGATTAGTGAAGTGCTGTAGAGGCTGCTCTCCCATAAAGCACAGATTAGTGAAGTGCTGTAGAGGCTGCTCTCCCATAAAGCACAGATTAGTGAAGTGCTGTAGAGGCTGCTCTCCCATAAAGCACAGATTAGTGAAGTGAAGTGCTGTTAGTGAAGGCTGCTCTCCCATAAAACACAGATTAGTGAAGTGCTGTAGAGGCTGCTCTCCCATAAAGCACAGATTAGTGAAGTGCTGTAGAGGCTGCTCTCCCATAAAGCACAGATTAAAGTGCTGTAGAGGCTGCTCTCCCAGACAGATTAGTGAAGTGCTGTAGAGGCTGCTCTCCCATAAAGCACAGATTAGTGAAGTGCTGTAGAGGCTGCTCTCCCATAAAGCACAGATTAGTGAAGTGCTGTAGAGGCTGCTCTCCCATAAAGCACAGATTAGTGAAGTGCTGTAGAGGCTGCTCTCCCATAAAGCACAGATTAGTGAAGTGCTGTAGAGGCTGCTCTCCCATAAAGCACAGATTAGTGAAGTGCTGTAGAGGCTGCTCTCCCATAAAGCACAGATTAGTGAAGTGCTGTAGAGGCTGCTCACCCATAAAGCACAGATTAGTGAAGTGCTGTAGAGGCTGCTCTCCCATAAAGCACAAATTAGTGAAGTGCTGTAGAGACTGTTGTCCGTCTGGCAGGTTCTCCCATCTCTGCCAAGGAACTCTGTAGTTCTGTCAGAGTGGTCATTGGGTTCTTGGTCACCTCTCTGACCAAGGTCCTTCTTGTCCGGTTGCTCAGTTTGGTCGGACGGCCAGCTCTCGGCAGAGGGTAGTTCCATATTTTTCCATTTCCCAATGATGAAGACCACTGTGCTCTTAGAAACTTCAACACTCTATAAATTGTTTACCCTTCCACAGACATGTGCCTCATCGCTGAGATCTACGGACAGTTCCTTGGACTTCATGCTATAGTTAAAAGGTGGTATCTAGAACCAAAAAGGGTTCTTCGGCTGTCCCCATAGGAGAACTCTTTTAAGAACCCTTTTTGGTTCCAGGTGAAACCCTTTTGTTTCCAGGTAGAACAGGTTTGGGTTCCATGTTGAACCCCATTGTTTCCAGGTAGAACAGGTTTGGGAACCTGGAAACAGAAAGGGTTTCACCTAGAACCAAAATGTGTTCCCCTAACAGGATGTTATTCTATTCAACAAACAGGATGTTACTCTATTCAACTAACAGGATGTTATTCTATTCAACTAACAGGATGTTACTCTATTCAACTAGCAGGGTGTTATTCTATTCAACAAACAGGATGTTATTCTATTCAACTTACAGGATGTTACTCTATTCAACTAACAGGATGTTACTCTATTCAACTAACAGGATGTTACTCTATTCAAATAACAGGATGTTACTCTATTCAACTAACAGGATGTTACTCTATTCAACTAGCAGGGTGTTATTCTATTCAACAAACAGGATGTTATTCTATTCAACTAACAGGATGTTACTCTATTCAACTAACAGGATGTTACTCTATTCAACTAACAGGATGTTACTCTATTCAACTAACAGGATGTTACTCTATTCAACTAACAGGATGTTACTCTATTCAACTAACAGGATGTTACTCTATTCAACTAACAGGATGTTATTCTATTCAACTAACAGGATGTTACTCTATTCAACTAACAGGATGTTACTCTATTCAACTAACAGGATGTTACTCTATTCAAATAACAGGATGTTACTCTATTCAACTAACAGGATGTTATTCTATTCAACTAACAGGATGTTATTCTATTCAACTAACAGGATGTTACTCTATTCAACTAACAGGATGTTACTCTATTCAACTAACAGGATGTTACTCTATTCAACTAACAGGATGTTACTCTATTCAACTAACAGGATGTTACTCTATTCAACTAACAGGATGTTACTCTATTCAACTAACAGGATGTTATTCTATTCAACTAACAGGATGTATTAGTCATGAAAGAAATAACACTCAATCAATTCCAGTGTACATGAAATACAAGATACATAACACTTGAATAGTACTTAACTATCACCAACGGGCTAAGACTTAATCTGATTACATGCGTCTTCAGTTCAGAATCATCTCTAAGAGAAAACACTGTGTGTGTGTGTGTGTGTGTGTGTGTGTGTGTGTGTGTGTGTGTGTGTGTGTGTGTGTGTGTGTGTGTGTGTGTGTGTGTGTGTGTGTGTGTGTGTGTGTGTGTGTGTGTGTGTGTGTGTGTGTGTGTGTGTGTGTGTGTGTGTGTGTGTGTGTGTGTGTGTGTGTGTGTGTGTGTGTGATATACACAGGAGCTTGGTAGCAAGTTCTCAAAGTCTGAACAAATTTACTGTCCTTTTATTACCCCAACCGGAAGTAACATTTCTTTGCACTTTGCTAGTTAAAACAAAAGACAGGAACAACATACCCAGATTCTCATCTAATCAACTCAATTTAAATGCATCCGACAGACAAAATAAGAATTTCTCTGTAACAATAAATCCATAGCACTTACAGTAAAATAGTTGCTCTCCCCGGTACATCCGTTGTGTTTATATACCCGTCAAATCATTTGTGTTTAATGTATTTAACATCCTTGAGTCGCTCCTCTCTTCAGTTCGCTGCAGCTAGCGACTGGAACGAGCTGCAACAAACACTCAAACTGGACAGTTTTATCTCCATCTCTTCGTTCAAAGAATCAATCATGGACACAATTGTGATGTATTGTTGTCTTTACCTTCTGGCATTTGTGTTGTTGTCTGGGCCCAATAATGTGTGTACCATGTTTTGTGCTGCTGTCATGTTGTCTTGCTACCGTGTTGTGTTGCTACCATGTTGTCATGTTGTCTTGCTGCCATGTTGCTGTCATGTTGTCTTGCTACCATGTTGCTGTCATGTTGTCTTGCTACCATGTTGTTGTCATGTTGTCTTGCTACCATGTTGTTGTCATGTTGTCTTGCTACCGTGTTGTTGTCATGTTGTCTTGCTACCGTGTTGTTGTCATGTTGTCTTGCTACCATGTTGTTGTCATGTTGTCTTGCTACCGTGTTGTTGTCATGTTGTCTTGCTACCATGTTGTTGTCATGTTGTCTTGCTACCGTGTTGTTGTCATGTTGTCTTGCTACCATGTTGTTGTCATGTTGTCTTGCTACCATGTTGTTGTCATGTTGTCTTGCTACCATGTTGTTGTCATGTTGTCTTGCTACCATGTTGTTGTCATGTTGTCTTGCTACCGTGTTGTTGTCATGTTGTCTTGCTACCGTGTTGTTGTCATGTTGTCTTGCTACTGTGTTGTTGTCATGTTGTCTTGCTATCGTGTTGTTGTCATGTTGTCTTGCTACCATGTTGTTGTCATGTTGTCTAGCTACCATGTTGTTGTCTTGCTACCGTGTTGTTGTCATGTTGTCTTGCTACCATGTTGTTGTCATGTTGTCTAGCTACCATGTTGTTGTCTTGCTACCGTGTTGTTGTCATGTTGTCTTGCTACCATGTTGTTGTCATGTTGTCTTGCTACCATGTTGTTGTCATGTTGTCTTGCTACCGTTGTTGTCATGTTGTCTAGCTACCATGTTGTTGTCTTGCTACCGTGTTGTTGTCATGTTGTCTTGCTACCATGTTGTTGTCATGTTGTCTAGCTACCATGTTGTTGTCTTGCTACCGTGTTGTTGTCATGTTGTCTTGCTACCATGTTGTTGTCATGTTGTCTAGCTACCATGTTGTTGTCTTGCTACCGTGTTGTTGTCATGTTGTCTTGCTACCATGTTGTTGTCATGTTGTCTTGCTACCGTGTTGTTGTCATGTTGTGTTGCAGCCCTTCTATGTAGTTGACTTATCATGTCTCTTTATGTAGTGTCCCCACAGGAGACCTTTTACCTTTTGGTAGGTAGTCATTGTAAATAAGAATTTGTTCTTAACTGACTTGCCTAATTAAATTAAGGTTAAACATATATATATATATAATTTACCTGTGAAATCAGTTGTGTTAATCTAGTGGTGCAGCGGTCTAAGGCACTGCATCTCAGTGCAAGAGGTGTCACTACAGTCCCTGGTTTGAATCCAGGCTGAATCACATCCGGCCATGATTGGGAGTCCCATAGGGCGGCGCACAATTAGCCCGGTGTTGTCTGGGTTTGGCCGGGGGAGGCCGTCATTGTAAATAAGAATTTGTTCTTAACTGACTTGCCTGGTAAAATGAAAGAAAAATAAGTTGTGTCAATCTACCTGTTAAATCAGTTAGAGAGAGAGTGTAGCCAAGCAATGGTAATGAGAGAGAAGCCAAGCAATGCTAATGAGAGAGAAGCCAAGCAATGGTAATGAGAGAGAAGCCAAGCAATGTTAACGAGAGAGAATCCAAGCAATGCTAACGAGAGAGAATCCAAGCAATGCTAACCAGGAAGCCAAGCAATGCTAACAAGAGAGAAGCCAAGCAACGGTAACAGAGAGAAGCCAAGCAATGTAACGAGAAGAAGCCAAGCAATGCTAACGTAAAATGAAAGAAAAATGCTAACGAGAATCTACCAAATCAATTAGAGAGAGAGAAGCCAAGCAATGCTAATGAGAGAGAAGCCAAGCAATGCTAATGAGAGAGAAGCCAAGCAATGTTAACGAGAGAGAAGCCAAGCAATGCTAACGAGAGAGAGCCAAGCAATGCTAACGAGAGAGAAGCCAAGCAATGCTAACAAGAGAGAAGCCAAGCAATGCTAACGAGAGAGAAGCCAAGCAATGCTAACGAGAGAGAAGCCAAGCAATGCTAACGAGAGAGAAGCCAAGCAATGCTAACGAGAGAGAAGCCAAGCAATGCTAACGAGAGAGAAGCCAAGCAACGCTAACGAGAGAGAAGCCAAGCAATGCTAACGAGAGAGAAGCCAAGCAACGCTAACGAGAGAGAAGCCAAGCAATGCTAACGAGAGAGAAGCCAAGCAATGCTAACAAGAGAGAGGCCAAGCAATGCTAACGAGAGAGAAGCCAAGCAATGCTAATGAGAGAAGCCAAGCAATGCTAACGCCAAGCAATGCTAACGAGAGAAAGCCAAGCAATGGTAATGAAGAGAAGTCCTTCAATGGTCAGTTGGTAGAGCATGGCGCAATGTAACGCCAGGGTAGTGGGTTCAATTCCCGGGACCACAATGCTAACCAGAGAATGTATGCAACACATGATTGTAAGTCGCTTTGGATAAAAGCGTCCGCTAAATGGCATATATTATTATATTTAAGAGAGAAGCCAAGCAATGCTAACGAGAGAGAAGCCAAGCAATGCTAACGAGAGAGAAGCCAAGCAACGCTAACAAGAGAGAAGCCAAGCAATGCTAATGAGAGAGAAGCCAAGCAATGCTAACGAGAGAGAAGCCAAGCAATTCTAACGAGAGAGAAGCCAAGCAACGCTAACAAGAGAGAAGCCAAGCAATGGTAATGAGAGAGAAGCCAAGCAATGCTAACGAGAGAGTCGCCAAGCAATGGTAATGAGAGAGAAGCCACGCAGGCAACATTTGCAGGCAAAATACATACACAAATAAATAAATAAACAAGCCCAAAGAAAACAAATTAAATGCAAGTGGTCATAGAACATGTGTTTTTATTCCTTTATTTACCCCTGTGGTGTTTGGTTATTATTTGGGAGTTTTGTGACCCTGGAGTCTGATTTACTGCGCTACTGAATTACCGAGCCTGTAGATGATCGCAGCAGGAGGGGAGATGGGAGAGGAAGATGGGTGGAGGGAGAGAGAGGGAGGGAGAGAGAAAGAGAGAGAGACAGTGAGACAGAGAGAGAGAGAGTCAGGGTGGGGAAGAGAGAGAGAGAGAGACTGTCAGAGTGGGGAAGAGAGAGTCGGAGGGGAGAGATAAGGAGAGAGAGAGAGAGAGAGAGAGAGAGAGAGACATAGAGGGAGAGAGAGAGAGAGAGAGGAGAGAGAGAGAGAGAGAGAGAGAGAGAGAGAGAGAGAGAGAGAGAGAGAGAGAGAGAGAGAGAGATAGTAGAGAGAGAGAGAGAGAGAGAGAGAGAGAGAGAGACATAGAGGAGGAGAGAGAGAGAGAGAGAGAGAGAGAGAGAGAGAGAGACAGAGGGAGAGAGAGAGAGAGAGAGAGAGAGAGAGAGAGAGAGAGAGAGAGAGAGAGAGAGAGAGAGAGAGAGAGAGAGAGAGAGAGAGAGAGAGAGAGAGAGAGAGAGAGAGGGAGAGATAAGGAGAGAGAGAGAGATGCAGGATATTTTGTGGGGATTTGCACATCTAGAATGAGAGAGGGAGAGAGACATTAAAGAATCAGCTGTGTTAACCTGTTAATCTACCTGTTAAATCAGTTGTGTTAATCTGCCTGTTAAATCAATTATGTTAATCTACCTGTTAAATCAATTATGTTAATCTACCTGTTAAATCAATTATGTTAATCTACCTGTTAAATCAATTATGTTAATCTACCTGTTAAATCAATTGTGTTAATCTGCCTGTTAAATCAATTATGTTAATCTACCTGTTAAATCAATTATGTTAATCTACCTGTTAAATCAATTATGTTAATCTACCTGTTAAATCAATTATGTTAATCTACCTGTTAAATCAATTATGTTAATCTACCTGTTAAATCAATTATGTTAATCTACCTGTTAAGTCAATTATGTTAATCTGCCTGTTAAATCAATTATGTTAATCTACCTGTTAAATCAATTATGTTAATCTACCTGTTAAATCAATTATGTTAATCTACCTGTTAAATCAATTATGTTAATCTGCCTGTTAAATCAATTATGTTAATCTACCTGTTAAATCAATTATGTTAATCTACCTGTTAAATCAATTATGTTAATCTACCTGTTAAATCAATTATGTTAATCTACCTGTTAAATCAATTATGTTAATCTACCTGTTAAATTAATTATAATAATCTACCTATTAAATCAGGTGTTAATCTACCTGTTAAATCAATTATGTTAATCTACCTGTTAAATCAATTCTGTTAATCTACCTGTTAAATCAATTATGTTAATCTACCTGTTAAATCAATTCTGTTAATCTACCTGTTAAATCAATTATGTTAATCTACCTGTTAAATCAATTATGTTAATCTACCTGTTAAATCAATTATAATAATCTACCTATTAAATCAGGTGTGTTAATCTACCCTGTTAAATCAGTTGTGTTAAATCAGGTGTGTTTATATACCTGTTAAATCAATTATGTTAATCTACCTGTTAAATCAATTCTGTTAATCTACCTGTTAAATCAATTATGTTAATCTACCTGTTAAATCAATTATGTTAATCTACCTGTTAAATCAATTATAATAATCTACCTATTAAATCAGGTGTGTTAATCTACCCTGTTAAATCAGTTGTGTTAAATCAGGTGTGTTTATATACCTGTTAAATCAATTATGTTAATCTACCTGTTAAATCAATTCTGTTAATCTACCTGTTAAATCAATTATGTTAATCTACCTGTTAAATCAATTATGTTAATCTACCTGTTAAATCAATTATAATAATCTACATATTAAATCAGGTGTGTTAATCTACCTGTTAAATCAGTTGTGTGTTAAATCAATTATGATAATCTACCTGTTAAATCAGATGTGTTAATCTACCTGTTAAATCAACTGTGATAATCTACCTGTTAAATCATTTATGTTAATCTACCTGTTCAATTAATTATGTTAATCTACCTGTTAAATCAAGTGTGTTAATCTACCTGTTAAATCATTTATGTTAATCTACCTGTTAAATTAATTATGTTAATCTACCTATTAAATCAAGTGTGTTAATCTACCTGTTAAATTAGTTGTGTGTTAAATCAGCTGTGTTAACCTGTTAATCTATCTGTTAAATCAGGTGTGTTAATCTGCCTGTTAAATCAATTATGTTAATCTACCTGTTAAATCAATTATGTTAATCTACCTGTTAAATCAATTATGTTAATCTACCTGTTAAATCAATTATGTTAATCTACCTGTTAAATCAATTATGTTAATCTACCTGTTAAATCAATTATGTTAATCTACCTGTTAAATCAATTATGTTAATCTACCTGTTAAATCAATTCTGTTAATCTACCTGTTAAATCAATTATGTTAATCTACCTGTTAAATCAATTATGTTAATCTACCTGTTAAATCAGTTGTGTTAAATCAGGTGTGTTTATATACCTGTTAAATCAATTATGTTAATCTACCTGTTAAATCAATTATGTTAATCTACCTGTTAAATCAATTATGTTAATCTACCTGTTAAATCAATTATGTTAATCTACCTGTTAAATCAATTATGTTAATCTACCTGTTAAATCAACTGTGTTAATCTACCTGTTAGATCAATTATGTTAATCTGCCTGTTAAATCAATTCTGTTAATCTACCTGTTAAATCAATTCTGTTAATCTACCTGTTAAATCAATTATGTTAATCTACCTGTTAAATCAATTATGTTAATCTACCTGTTAAATCAATTATAATAATCTACCTATTAAATCAGTTGTGTTAAATCAGGTGTGTTTATATACCTGTTAAATCAATTATGTTAATCTACATGTTAAATCAGTTGTGTTAAATCAGGTGTGTTTATATACCTGTTAAATCAATTATGTTAATCTACCTGTTAAATCAATTCTGTTAATCTACCTGTTAAATCAATTATGTTAATCTACCTGTTAAATCAATTATGTTAATCTACCTGTTAAATCAATTATAATAATCTACCTATTAAATCAGGTGTGTTAATCTACCTGTTAAATCAGTTGTGTGTTAAATCAATTATGATAATCTACCTGTTAAATCAGTTGTGTTCATCTACCTGTTAAATCATTTATGTTAATCTACCTGTTAAATTAATTATGTTAATCTACCTGTTAAATCAATTATGTTAATCTACCTGTTAAATCAATTATGTTAATCTACCTGTTAAATCAATTATGTTAATCTACCTGTTAAATCAATTATAATAATCTACCTATTAAATCAGGTGTGTTAATCTACCTGTTAAATCAATTATGTTAATCTACCTATTAAATCAAGTGTGTTAATCTACCTGTTAAATTAGTTGTGTGTTAAATCAGGTGTGTTAATCTACCTGTTAAATCAAACAATCATGGATAGTGTCACGACAGCAACAGACTTCTGGGAGTCCTGTATTTATTACCTCAGATGTCAAAAGTGTTCAGTGGGAAACTTTGATTTGATCTTTATCTCACTGTTGTCAAAAGTACAGAGTCTTATTTTTCTGTAGCGAGCATCAAAACTAAAGAGCATCCAGACTTGAACAACAAAAACATGCTGTTGTCTAACTCTATTAAATAATCAATAGAGAGGCATGAAGGGAAGAGAATGGTTTGAGGGTTGATGTGTTTCTCTACCTCCCTCCCCCAGCAGCATAGGGACCGGTGCACACTGCCTTCCCAACAGCCCCCTGAGCCCAACGGGTTCCCAGGTGCCCTCTGAGTCAGGCCCCTCCTCTGGCTGCAGCTGCAGTAATAGGTCTTGCAACCCTAATGCCACTCTATTCCATATATAGTGCACTACTTTTTAATCAGAGTCCTACTGGGGCCCTGGTCAAAAGTAGTGCACTATTTAGGGAATAGGGTGCCGTTCTGGTGGATCCCAGATGCTTGTCAGGGAGAGAGAGACTGGTGCCTTTCATAAAACAATGATCAAAGAGAGGCAGTCGTGGAGACATATTGCCTGCTAGGCATGAGTGTCTCCACAGTGCTCCTCTACTCTGTTCTCTCTTCCCTTCTCCTCTCCTCTCCTGTCCCTTCTCGTCTCCTCCCGTCTCTTCTCATGTCCCCTCTTCTCCCTTCTCCTCCCCTCTCCTCTCCTCCTGTCTCCTCTCATCTCCTCCTGTTTCCTCTCCTCCCTTCCCGGCTCCTCTCATCCTGTCTCATCTTAACTCCTCCGGTCTCCTCTCCTCTCCCCTCTCCTCCCTTCTCATCTCATCTCCTCCTGTCTCCTCTCCTGTGTCTTCTCCTCTCCTCTCCTGTCTATACTCCTCTCCTCTTGTCTCCTCTCCTGTCCCCTCTCCTCTGGTCTCCTGTCTCCTTTCCTCCCGTCTCCTCTCATCTCCTCCGGTCTCCTCTCCCCTCTCCTCTCCTCCTGTCCCCTCTCCTATGTCCTCTCCTCTCCTGTCTCATTTCCTCCCTTCTCCTCTCCTGTCTCCTCTCCTGACCCCTCTCCTCCCTTCTCCTCTCCTGTCCCCTCTCCTCCCTTCTCCTCTCCTGTCTCCTCTCCTGTCTCCTCTCCTGTCCCCTCTCCTCCCTTCTCCTCTTCTGTCCCCTCTCCTCTCCCCTCTCCTCACTTCTCCTCTCCTGTCCCCTCTCCTGTCCCTTCTCCTCTTCTGTCTCCTTTCCTGTCCCGTCTCCTCTCCTGTCTCCTCTCCAGAGTGTTACAGAGAGAGGGGGGCTCTGCAGATGACTATGATTTATACATGAAAGAGGCTCAAAAACAGAATATCAGGAAACGGATGAGACCAGCCGAACACAGCCCACAGCCCCACCACACAGCCCACAGTCCCAGCACACAGACCACAGCCCCAGCACACAGTTCCAGCCCATAGCCCCAGCACACAACCCACAGCACACAGTCCCAGCCCACAGCCCACAGCCCCAGCACACAGTCCCAGCCCACAGCACACAGTCCCAGCACACAGCCCACAGCACACAGCCCCAGCCCACAGCCCCAGCCCACAGCCCCACCACACAGCCACAGCCCACAGCCCACAGGCCCACCACACAGCCCACAGGCCCACCACACAGACCACAGCCGACAGCCCCACCACACAGCCCACAGCCCACAGCCCCACCAGCCCACATCCCCACCACACAGCCCACAGCCCCACCACACAGACCACAGTCCCAGCCCACAGCCCCAGCCCACAGCCCCAACACAGAGCCCACAGTCCCAGCCCACAGCCCACATTCCCAGCCCACAGCCCACAGTCCACAGTCCCAGCCCACAGACCCAGCCCACAGCCCACAGCCCCAGCGCACAGCCCACAGCCCACAGCACACAGCCCACAGCCCCAGCGCACAGCCCCACCACACAGCCCACAGCCCCACCACACAGTCCACAGCCCCACCACACAGCCCACAGTCCCAGCCCCACCACACAGCCCACAGCCCCACCATACAGCCCACAGCCCACAGCCCCACCACACAGACCACAGCCCCACCACACAGCCCAGAGCCCCAGCACACAGCCCACAGCCCACACCACACAGCCCACAGCACCAGCCCACAGCCCACATCCCCACCACACAGCCCACAGTCAGGTCAGGTCAGCTGAGAGTCAGGTCAGCTATTGAACCGGATCCACCAGACAGTGAACAAGTCAGGTCCCTGGAAACACAAGCATCCTCACAAATCTCCTGTTATCGTTGAAGAGGCTGTAGAGGGAAGGTGTGTGAACAAGAACGAAAAAACTATTAAAATGTATTGCACTCACTACTGTAAGTCTCTCTGGATAAGAGAGTCTGTTAAATGACTCACTAATGTCTCTCTGGATAAGAGAGTCTGCTAAATGACTCACTACTGTAAGTCTCTCTGGATAAGAGAGTCTGTTAAATGACTCACTACTGTAAGTCTCTCTGGATAAGAGAGTCTGTTAAATGACTCACTACTGTAAGTCTCTCTGGATAAGAGAGTCTGTTAAATGACTCACTACTGTAAGTCTCTCTGGATAAGAGAGTCTGTTAAATGACTCACTACTGTAAGTCTCTCTGGATAAGAGAGTCTGTTAAATTACTCACTACTGTAAGTCTCTCTGGATCAGAGAGTCTGTTAAATGACTCACTACTGTAAGTCTCTCTGGATCAGAGAGTCTGTTAAATGACTCACTACTGTAAGTCTCTCTGGATAAGAGAATCTGCTAAATGTCTAACATGTAGATGTATTGAGAGAGTACATTAAACCGCCGTACTCTGCCAAATCCAGCAGCAATTTCACACCTGACTGGACAAAAACATACATTTCTATGGTCTGACAGGGAAACCAGTCGGTTCACAGGGCTTGTAGGGGAACTGTGTTATGTTAGCCATCATTCACCACAGTGTTTAATGCTAGTCTGGAAACAGCTTCCGCATGTTGTGATTTATGTACCAGACTTGGACTGACGTTGAACTATATCAGGATATGGATGTAAGTAATGATTGTTAATAGACATAAATTAGCTTCTATGTTTGGATATATTGACAGGCCCACCACATATTGACCACGTTTGGATATATTGACCCCACGTTTGGATATATTGACTGAAGCCCCACCATTGACAGCCCATATTGACATTTGGCCCACCACACAGCCCACATATATTGATTGAAGTTTGGATATATTGACAGCGTTTGAATATATTGATTGACAGCCCCACCACACGTTTGGATATATTGACTGACGTTTGACACATTGACCCACGTTTGATATATTGACACAGCCCACCCAGCCCCATATATTGACCACGTTTGGATATATTGACAGTCCCAGCCCACATATTGATTGAAGTTTGGATATATTGACTGACGTTTGGATATATTGATTGAGTTTGGATATATTGACTGACGTTTGGATATATTGACACGCCCACATATATTGACCACGTTTGCCCATATATTGACTGACGTTTGATATATTGACCGACGTTTGATATATTGATTGAAGTTTGGATATATTGACTGACGTTTGGATATATTGATTGAAGTTTGGATATATTGACTGCGTTTGGATATATTGACCGACGTTTGGATATATTGATTGAAGTTTGGATATATTGACTGACGTTTGGATATATTGATTGAAGTTTGGATATATTGACTGACGTTTGGATATATTGACCCAAGTTTGGACTCCCTCAGACGCCAGGACAGCGGAGTCAATCACCACCCCGGAGACACCTGAAACCCCACCTCTTCAAGGAATACCTAGGATAGCCCCAGTAAGACTTCACACCCCCTAAAAACATTTAGATGCACTATTGTAAGTGGCTGTTCCACTGGATGTCATAAGGTGTATGCACCAATTTGTAAGTCCCAGCGTCTGCTAAATGACTTAAATGTAAATGTTAAATGTAAATTGACTGACGTTTGGATATATTGATTGAAGTTTGGATATATTGACTGACGTTTGGATATATTGACACGTTTGGATATATTGACCGCGTTTGGATATATTGACCGACGTTTGGATATATTGACTGACGTTTGGATATATTGATTGAAGTTTGGATATATTGACTGACGTTTGGATATATTGACCGAAGTTTGGATATATTGACTGATGTTTGGATATATTGACCACGTTTGATATATTGACTGACGTTTGGATATATTGATTGAAGTTTGGATATATTGACTGACGTTTGTATATTGACCGAAGTTTGGATATATTGATTGAAGTTTGGATATATTGACTGACGTTTGAATATATTGACTGACGTGGATATATTGATTGAAGTTTGGATATATTGACTGAATTTGACTATTGACTGAAGTTTGGATATATTGATTGAAGTTTGTTATATTGACTGACTACTTTGAATATTGACTGGCGTGGATATATTGATTGAAATGTTTGGACTGACGTTTGGATATATTGACTGAAGTTTGGATATATTGATTGAAGTCTGAAGTTTGAATATTGACTGACGTTTGAATATATTGACTGACTTTGGATATATTGATTGAAGTTTGATATATTGACTGACGTTTGGATATATTCATTGAAGTTTGGATATATTGACTGACGTTTGAATATATTGACTGACGTTTGATATATTGATTGAAGTTTGGATATATTGACTGATGTTTGATATATTGACCGAAGTTTGATATATTGAAAGTTTGATATATTGACTGACGTTTGTATATTGATTGAAGTTTGGATATATTGACTGACGTTTTAATATTGACTGACGTTTGATATATTGATTGAAATTTGGATATATTGACTGACGTTTGGATATATTGATTGAAGTTTGGATATATTGACCGAAGTTTGGATATATTGACTGACGTTTGGATATATTGACCGACGTTTGGATATATTGACTGAAGTTTGATATATTGACTGACGTTTGTATATTGATTGAAGTTTGGATATATTGACTGAAGTTTGGATATATTGACTCACGTTTGATATATTGACCGACGTTTGGATATATTGACCGAAGTTTGGATATATTGACTGAAGTTTGGATATATTGACTGACGTTTGGATATATTGACCGAAGTTTGGATCATATATTGACTGACGTTTGGATATATTGACTGAAGTTTGGATATATTGACTGAAGTTTGGATATATTGACTGACGTTTGGATATATTGACTGACGTTTGATATATTGACTGACGTTTGATATATTGATTTGATATATTGACTGACGTTTGGATATATTGACTGACGTTTGATATATTGACCGACGTTGAAGTTTGGATATATTGACCGAAGTTTGGATATATTGACCGACGTTTGGATATATTGATTGAAGTTTGGATATATTGACTGACGTTTGGATATATTGATTGAAGTTTGGATATATTGACTGACGTTTGGATATATTGACCGAAGTTTGGACTCCCTCACGACGCCGGGACAGCGGAGTCAATCACCACCTTCCGGAGACACCTGAAACCCCACCTCTTCAAGGAATACCTAGGATAGGGTAAGTAATCCTTCTCACCCCCCCCCCCCCTAAAAAGATTTAGATGCACTATTGTAAGTGGCTGTTCCACTGGATGTCATAAGGTGTATGCACCAATTTGTAAGTCGCTCTGGTTAAGAGCGTCTGCTAAATGACTTAAATGTAAATGTTAAATGTAAATTGACTGACGTTTGGATATATTGACCGACGTTTGGATATATTGACTGACGTTTGGATATATTGACTGACGTTTGGATATATTGATTGAAGTTTGGATATATTGACTGACGTTTGGATATATTGACCGAAGTTTGGATATATTGACTGACGTTTGGATATATTGACCGAAGTTTGGATATATTGACTGAAGTTTGGATATATTGATTGAAGTTTGGATATATTGACTGACGTTTGAATATATTGACTGACGTTTGGATATATTGATTGAAGTTTGGATATATTGACTGACGTTTGGATATATTGACCGAAGTTTGGATATATTGATTGAAGTTTGGATATATTGACTGACGTTTGGATATATTGATTGAAGTTTGGATATATTGACTGAAGTTTGAATATATTGACTGACGTTTGATATATTGATTGAAGTTTGGATATATTGACTGATGTTTGGATATATTGACTGAAGTTTGGATATATTGATTGAAGTTTGATATATTGACTGACGTTTGATATATTGATTGAAGTTTGGATATATTGACTGAAGTTTGGATATATTGACCGACGTTTGATATATTGACTGAAGTTTGGATATATTGACTGACGTTTGGATATATTGATTGAAGTTTGGATATATTGACTGACGTTTGGATATATTGACTGACGTTTGGATATATTGACCGACGTTTGATATATTGACTGAAGTTTGGATATATTGACTGACGTTTGGATATATTGATTGAAGTTTGGATATATTGACTGACGTTTGGATATATTGACCAAAGTTTGATATATTGACCGACGTTTGGATATATTGACTGACGTTTGGATATATTGACTGAAGTTTGGATATATTGACTGACGTTTGGATATATTGACCGACGTTTGATATATTGACTGTTTGGATATATTGACTGAAGTTTGGATATATTGACTGAAGTTTGGATATATTGATTTGATATATTGTTTGGATATATTGACTGACGTTTGGATATATTGATTGAAGTTTGGATATATTGACTGACGTTTGGATATATTGACTGAAGTTTGGATATATTGACTGACGTTTGGATATATTGACCGACGTTTGGATATATTGATTGAAGTTTGATATATTGACTGAAGTTTGGATATATTGATTGAAGTTTGATATATTGACTGAAGTTTGGATATATTGACCGAATATATTGACTGACGTTTGGATATATTGACTGACGTTTGGATATATTGACTGAAGTTTGGATATATTGACTGAAGTTTGGATATATTGACGACGTTTGGATATATTGACTGAAGTTTGGATATATTGACTGACGTTTGGATATATTGACCGACGTTTGGATATATTGACTGAAGTTTGGATATATTGACTGGCGTTTGGATATATTGATTGAAGTTTGGATATATTGACTGACGTTTGGATATATTGACTGAAGTTTGGATATATTGACCGAAGTTTGGATATATTGATTGAAGTTTGGATATATTGACTGAAGTTTGGATATATTGACCGAAGTTTGATATATTGACTGACGTTTGGATATATTGACTGACGTTTGGATATATTGACTGAAGTTTGGATATATTGACCCCACGTTTGGATATATTGACCGAAGTTTGGATATATTGACTGATGTTTGGATATATTGACCGACGTTTGATATATTGACTGACGTTTGATATATTGATTGAAGTTTGATATATTGACTGACGTTTGGATATATTGACTGAAGTTTGGATATATTGATTGAAGTTTGGATATATTGACTGACGTTTGAATATATTGACTGACGTTTGATATATTGATTGAAGTTTGATATATTGACTGACGTTTGGATATATTGAAGTTTGGATATATTGACGACGTTTGAATATATTGACTGACGTTTGGATATATTGATTGAAGTTTGGATATATTGACTGATGTTTGGATATATTGACGTTTGGATATATTGACTGAAGTTTGGATATATTGACGTTTGATATTTGATTGATATATTGATTGAAGTTTGGATATATTGACCGACGTTTGGATATATTGACTGACGTTTGGATATATTGACTGACGTTTGGATATATTGATTGAAGTTTGGATATATTGACCGACGTTTGGATATATTGACTGACGTTTGGATATATTGACCGACGTTTGGATATATTGACTGAAGTTTGGATATATTGACTGACGTTTGGATATATTGATTGAAGTTTGGATATATTGACTGACGTTTGGATATATTGACCAAATTTGTTTGGATATATTGACTTTGAATATATTGACGTTTGATATATTGACTGACGTTTGATATATTGACGAAGTTTGGATATATTGACTGAAGTTTGGATATATTGACTGAAGTTTGGATATATTGACTGACGTTTGATATATTGACTGATATATTGTTTGGATATATTGACTGAAGTTTGGATATATTGACTGATATATTGACGTTTGGATATATTGACTGAAGTTTGGATATATTGACTGACGTTTGGATATATTGACCGACGTTTGATATATTGACTGAGATTTGGATATATTGACTGAAGTTTGGATATATTGACTGAAGTTTGGATATATTGATTGAAGTTTGGATATATTGACTGAAGTTTGGATATATTGACTGACGTTTGGATATATTGACTGAAGTTTGGATATATTGACTGAAGTTTGGATATATTGACTGAAGTTTGATATATTGACTGAAGTTTGGATATATTGACTGAAGTTTGGATATATTGACTGACGTTTGGATATATTGACTGACGTTTGGATATATTGACTGACGTATATTGACTGAAGTTTGGATATATTGACTGAAGTTTGGATATATTGACTGAAGTTTGGATATATTGACTGAAGTTTGGATATATTGACTGACGTTTGGATATATTGACTGACGTTTGGATATATTGACTGAAGTTTGGATATATTGACTGAAGTTTGGATATATTGACTGAAGTTTGGATATATTGACTGAAGTTTGATATATTGACTGAAGTTTGGATATATTGACTGACGTTTGATATATTGACTGACGTTTGGATATATTTTGACTATTGACGCGTTTGGATATATTGACTGAAGTTTGGATATATTGATTGAAGTTTAGATATATTGACTGAAGTTTGGATATATTGACTGGCGTTTGATATATTGACTGATGTTTGATATATTGACTGAAGTTTGGATATATTGATTGAAGTTTGGATATATTGACTGACGTTTGGATATATTGACTGATATATTGACGTTTGATATATTGACTGAAGCGTTTGGATATATTGACTGACGTTTGGATATATTGACTGACGTTTGGATATATTGACTGACGTTTGGATATATTGACTGAAGTTTGGATATATTGATTGAAGTTTGATATATTGACTGACGTTTGGATATATTGACCGACGTTTGGATATATTGATTGAAGTTTGGATATATTGACTGACGTTTGATATATTGACCGACGTTTGGATATATTGACTTTGATATATTGACTGAAGTTTGGATATATTGACTGACGTTTGGATATATTGACTGAAGTTTGGATATATTGACTGAAGTTTGGATATATTGACTGACGACTTTTGGATATATTGATTGAAGTTTGGATATATTGACTGAAGTTTGGATATATTGACGACGTTTGGATATATTGACTGCGTTTGGATATATTGACTGAAGTTTGGATATATTGACTGACGTTTGGATATATTGATTGAAGTTTGGATATATTGACTATATATGACTGACGTTTGGATATATTGACTTGAAGTTTGATATATTGACTGAAGTTTGGATATATTGATTGAAGTTTGGATATATTGACTGAAGCGTTTGGATATATTGACTGACGTTTGGATATATTGACTGAAGTTTGGATATATTGACTGACGTTTGGATATATTGACTGAAGTTTGATATATTGACTGACGTTTGGATATATTGACTGAAGTTTGGATATATTGACTGACGTTTGGATATATTGACTGAAGTTTGGATATATTGACTGATATATTGACGTTTGGATATATTGACTGAAGTTTGGATATATTGACTGACGTTTGGATATATTGATTGAAGTTTGGATATATTGACTGACGTTTGATATATTGACTGAAGTTTGGATATATTGACTGACGTTTGGTTTGGATATATTGACTGACGTTTGGATATATTGACTGATTTGGATATATTGATTGAAGTTTGATATATTGACTGAATTTGGATATATTGATGCACTATTGTAAGTTTGGATATATTGACCAATTTGAAGTTTGGATATATTGACTGACGTTTGGATATATTGACTGAAGTTTGGATATATTGATTGAAGTTTGGATATATTGACTGAAGTTTGGATATATTGACCGACGTTTGGATATATTGACTGACGTTTGGATATATTGACTGACGTTTGGATATATTGATTGAAGTTTGGATATATTGACTGACGTTTGGATATATTGACTGAAGTTTGGATATATTGACTGAAGTTTGGATATATTGACTGACGTTTGGATATATTGACTGAAGTTTGGATATATTGACTGACGTTTGGATATATTGACTGAAGTTTGGATATATTGACTGAAGTTTGGATATATTGACTGAAGTTTGGATATATTGACTGACGTTTGGATATATTGACTGAAGTTTGATATATTGACTGACGTTTGGATATATTGATTGAAGTTTGATATATTGACTGGCGTTTGAATATATTGACTGAAGTTTGGATATATTGACTGAAGTTTGGATATATTGACTGACGTTTGGATATATTGACCGACGTTTGGATATATTGACTGAAGTTTGGATATATTGACTGAAGTTTGATATATTGTTTTTGGATATATTGACTGACGTTTGGATATATTGACCGACGTTTGATATATATGACTGACGTTTGATATATTGACTGAAGTTTGGATATATTGACTGAAGTTTGGATATATTGACCGACGACTGACGTTTGGATATATTGACCGACTGAAGTTTGGATATATTGACTGACGTTTGGATATATTGATTGAAGTTTGGATATATTGACTGACGTTTGGATATATTGACTGAAGTTTGGATATATTGACTGACGTTTGGATATATTGACTGAAGTTTGGATATATTGACTGAAGTTTGGATATATTGACTGGCGTTTGAATATATTGACTGACGTTTGGATATATTGACTGAAGTTTGGATATATTGACTGAAGTTTGATATATTGACTGAAGTTTGGATATATTGACTGAAGTTTGGATATATTGACTGCGTTTGGATATATTGACCGAAGTTTGGATATATTGACTGGCGTTTGGATATATTGATTGAAGTTTGGATATATTGACTGACGGATATATTGACCGACGTTTGGATATATTGATTGAAGTTTGGATATATTGACTGAAGTTTGGATATATTGACTGAAGTTTGGATATATTGACTGAAGTTTGGATATATTGACTGGATATATTGACTTTGGATATATTGACTGACGTTTGGATATATTGACTGAAGTTTGGATATATTGACTGAAGTTTGATATATTGACTGACGTTTGGATATATTGACGTTTGGATATATTGACTGACGTTTGGATATATTGTTTGGATATATTGACTGAAGTTTGGATATATTGACTGACGTTTGGATATATTGACTGAAGTTTGGATATATTGACTTGACGTTTGGATATATTGACTGACGTTTGGATATATTGACTGAAGTTTGGATATATTGACTGAAGTTTGGATATATTGACTGAAGTTTGGATATATTGACTGAAGTTTGGATATATTGACTGACGTTTGGATATATTGACTGACGTTTGATTTGGTTTGGATATATTGACTGACGTTTGGATATATTGACTGAAGTTTGGATATATTGACTGAAGTTTGGATATATTGTTTGATATATTGACTGAAGTTTGGATATATTGACTGACGTTTGATATATTGACTGGCGTTTGGATATATTGACTGACGTTTGGATATATTGACTGAAGTTTGGATATATTGATTGAAGTTTAGATATATTGACTGTTTGGATATATTGATTGACGTTTGGATATATTGACTGACGTTTGGATATATTGACTGAAGTTTGGATATATTGACTGAAGTTTGGATATATTGACTGACGTTTGGATATATTGACTGACGTTTGGATATATTGACTGAAGTTTGGATATATTGATTGAAGTTTGGATATATTGACTGAAGTTTGGATATATTGACTGACGTTTGGATATATTGACTGACGTTTGGATATATTGACTGACGTTTGGATATATTGACTGAAGTTTGGATATATTGACTGAAGTTTGGATATATTGACTGACGTTTGGATATATTGACTGACGTTTGGATATATTGATTGAAGTTTGGATATATTGACTGACGTTTGGATATATTGACCGACGTTTGGATATATTGATTGAAGTTTGGATATATTGACTGAAGTTTGGATATATTGACTGACGTTTGGATATATTGACTGAAGTTTGGATATATTGATTGAAGTTTGGATATATTGACCGAAGTTTGGATATATTGACTGAAGTTTGGATATATTGACTGAAGTTTGACCGATATATATTGACCGACGTTTGGATATATTGACTGAAGTTTGGATATATTGACTGACGTTTGGATATATTGACCGACGTTTGGATATATTGACTGAAGTTTGGATATATTGACTGAAGTTTGGATATATTGACCGACGTTTGGATATATTGATTGAAGTTTGGATATATTGACTGAAGTTTGGATATATTGACTGAAGTTTGGATATATTGACTGAAGTTTGGATATATTGACTGAAGTTTGGATATATTGACTGACGTTTGGATATATTGACTGACGTTTGGATATATTGACTGACGTTTGGATATATTGATATTTGGATATATTGACTGAAGTTTGATATATTGACTGACGTTTGGATATATTGACTGAAGTTTGGATATATTGACTGACGTTTGGATATATTGACTGAAGTTTGGATATATTGACTGACGTTTGGATATATTGATTGAAGTTTGGATATATTGACTGACGTTTGGATATATTGACTGACGTTTGGATATATTGACTGACGTTTGGATATATTGACTGAAGTTTGGATATATTGACTGACGTTTGGATATATTGACTGACGTTTGGATATATTGACTGAAGTTTGGATATATTGACTGACGTTTGGATATATTGACTGACGTTTGGATATATTGACTGAAGTTTGGATATATTGACTGAAGTTTGGATATATTGATTGAAGTTTAGATATATTGACTGAAGTTTGGATATATTGACTGACGTTTGGATATATTGACTGACGTTTGGATATATTGACTGACGTTTGGATATATTGACTGAAGTTTGGATATATTGATTGAAGTTTGGATATATTGACTGAAGTTTGGATATATTGACTGACGTTTGGATATATTGACTGAAGTTTGGATATATTGACTGAAGTTTGGATATATTGATTGAAGTTTGGATATATTGACTGACGTTTGGATATATTGACTGAAGTTTGGATATATTGACTGAAGTTTGGATATATTGATTGAAGTTTGGATATATTGACTGAAGTTTGGATATATTGACTGACGTTTGGATATATTGACTGACGTTTGGATATATTGACTGACGTTTGGATATATTGACTTTTGGATATATTGATTGAAGTTTGATATATTGACTGAAGTTTGGATATATTGACTGACGTTTGGATATATTGATTGAAGCTTGGATATATTGACCGACGTTGGATATATTGACTGAAGTTTGGATATATTGATTGAAGTTTGGATATATTGACTGACGTTTGGATATATTGACTGAAGTTTGGATATATTGATTGAAGTTTGGATATATTGACTGAAGTTTGGATATATTGACTGAAGTTTGGATATATTGATTGAAGTTTGGATATATTGACTGACGTTTGGATATATTGACTGACGTTTGGATATATTGATTGAAGTTTGGATATATTGACTGACGTTTGGATATATTGACTGACGTTTGGATATATTGATTGAAGTTTGGATATATTGACTGAAGTTTGGATATATTGACTGAAGTTTGGATATATTGACGACGTTTGGATATATTGACTGACGTTTGGATATATTGACTGACGTTTGATATATTGATTGATTTGATATATTGATCGAAGTTTGGATATATTGACTGACGTTTGATATATTGACTGAAGTTTGGATATATTGACGACGTTTGGATATATTGATTGAAGTTTGGATATATTGACTGACGTTTGGATATATTGATTGAAGTTTGGATATATTGACTGACGTTTGGATATATTGATTGAAGTTTGGATATATTGACTGACGTTTGGATATATTGACTGAAGTTTGGATATATTGACTGACGTTTGGATATATTGATTGAAGTTTGGATATATTGACTGACGTTTGGATATATTGATTGAAGTTTGGATATATTGACTGACGTTTGGATATATTGACCGAAGTTTGGATATATTGATTGAAGTTTGGATATATTGACTGAAGTTTGGATATATTGATTGAAGTTTGGATATATTGACTGATGTTTGGATTATTGACCGAGTTTGGATATATTGACTGAAGTTTGGATATATTGACTGAAGTTTGGATATATTGATTGAAGTTTGGATATATTGACTGACGTTTGAATATATTGACTGACGTTTGGATATATTGATTGAAGTTTGGATATATTGACTGACGTTTGGATATATTGACCGAAGTTTGGATATATTGATTGAAGTTTGGATATATTGACTGACGTTTGGATATATTGACTGAAGTTTGGATATATTGATTGAAGTTTGGATATATTGACTGACGTTTGGATATATTGACCGAAGTTTGGATATATTGACTGACGTTTGGATATATTGACTGACGTTTGGATATATTGACTGACGTTTGGATATATTGACTGACGTTTGGATATATTGACCGACGTTTGGATATATTGACTGACGTTTGGATATATTGATTGAAGTTTGGATATATTGACTGACGTTTGGATATATTGACCGACGTTTGGATATATTGACCGACGTTTGGATATATTGACTGACGTTTGGAAATATTGACCGAAGTTTGGATATATTGACTGACGTTTGGATATATTGACTGACGTTTGGATATATTGATTGAAGTTTGGATATATTGACTGACGTTTGGATATATTGATTGAAGTTTGGATATATTGATTGAAGTTTGGATATATTGATTGAAGTTTGGATATATTGACCGAAGTTTGGATATATTGACTGACGTTTGGATATATTGACTGACGTTTGGATATATTGACTGACGTTTGGATATATTGATTGAAGTTTGGATATATTGACTGAAGTTTGGATATATTGACAAACATTTGGATATATTGATTGAAGTTTGGATATATTGATTGAAGTTTGGATATATTGATTGAAGTTTGGATATATTGACCGAAGTTTGGATATATTGACTGACGTTTGGATATATTGACTGACGTTTGGATATATTGACTGACGTTTGGATATATTGATTGAAGTTTGGATATATTGATTGAAGTTTGGATATATTGACCGACGTTCGGATATATTGACCGACGTTTGGATATATTGACTGACGTTTGGATATATTGACCGACGTTTGGATATATTGACCGACGTTTGGATATATTGACCGACGTTTGATATATTGACCGAAGTTTGATATATTGACCGACGTTTGGATATATTGACTGACGTTTGGATATATTGACCGATTTGATATATTGACCGTTTAGATATATTGACTGAAGTTTGGATATATTGACTGAAGTTTGGATATATTGACTGACGTTTGGATATATTGACCGACGTTTGGATATATTGACTGACGTTTGGATATATTGACCGACGTTTGGATATATTGACTGACGTTTGGATATATTGACCGACGTTTGGATATATTGACCGACGTTTGGATATATTGACCGACGTTTGGATATATTGACTGACGTTTGGATATATTGACCGACGTTTGGATATATTGACCGACGTTTGGATATATTGACTGACGTTTGGATATATTGACCGAAGTTTGGATATATTGACTGACGTTTGGATATATTGACTGACGTTTGGATATATTGATTGAAGTTTGGATATATTGACCGACGTTTGGATATATTGACTGACGTTTGGATATATTGACTGACGTTTGGATATATTGATTGAAGTTTGGATATATTGACTGACGTTTGGATATATTGACTGACGTTTGGATATATTGATTGAAGTTTGGATATATTGACTGACGTTTGGATATATTGACTGACGTTTGGATATATTGATTGAAGTTTGATATATTGACCAATTTGGATATATTGACCTGCGTTTGATATATTGACTGACGTTTGGATATATTGACTGAAGTTTGGATATATTGACTGAAGTTTGGATATATTGATTGAAGTTTGGATATATTGATTGAAGTTTGGATATATTGACAGGAGTTTGGATATATTGACTGAAGTTTGGATATATTGACCGAAGTTTGGATATATTGACTGAAGTTTGGATATATTGACTGACGTTTGGATATATTGACTGACGTTTGATATATTGACCGACGTTTGGATATATTGACCGACGTTTGGATATATTGACTGACGTTTGATATATTGATTGAAGTTTGGATATATTGACTGAAGTTTGGATATATTGATTGAAGTTTGGATATATTGACCGACGTTTGATATATTGACCGGTTTGGATATATTGATTGAAGTTTGGATATATTGACTGAAGTTTGGATATATTGATTGAAGTTTGGATATATTGACCGACGTTTGGATATATTGACTGCAGTTTGGATATATTGACCGACGTTTGGATATATTGACTGACGTTTGGATATATTGATGGAAGTTTGGATATATTGACCGACGTTTGGATATATTGACCGACGTTTGGATATATTGACTGACGTTTGGATATATTGACCGACGTTTGGATATATTGACCGACGTTTGGATATATTGACTTTAATTGCTGTTGACAGTGAAGCTAAATAAATAACGCTGCAAAATGTAAGGATGGTTTTGTGTTGTTTATCTTACATAACTTATACAGTTAAGAAACCAATTTTACTGTAAAGCTGCAATTGTAAAAGAAGCATCATGGAAGACAATTCTGCTGCTATCCTGAGCCTTAGCCTTAGAAAATCCCAGGACTGAGCACTGTGTCAGCGATCTGGACAATTTGTGAAGCCTTGAGTCCCACCACACCACAATTTTTTATTTATTTTTTTAACCTTTTTTTTAACTCGGCAAGTCAGTTAAGAACACATTTTTATTTTCAATGACAGCCTAGGAACAGTGGTTTAACTTTAACAGTGGTCAAGATGTGTTGGTGTCTGTACTGATGGTGCGCAAACGCCATGACTATCAGGGATCAAGGTAAGACCCAAGTGCAGACTGTGTGAAGTAACAATGTTTGCTGTAACTACAGGGGCAGGCAACGTTTGGCAGAGTGTTCAGGCAGAGTGGTCAGGCAGAGTGGTCAGGCAGGTGGTCAGGCAGAGTGGTCAGGCAGCGTGGTCAGGCAGCGTGGTCAGGCAGCGTGGTCAGGCAGAGTGGTCAGGCAGCGTGGTCAGGCAGAGTGGTCAGGCAGAGTGGTCAGGCAGAGTGGTCAGGCAGAGTGGTCAGGTTGGGCGGGTACAGGGTCTGGACAGTCATAAACCAGGAAGATGACAAAAAAGAGAGACTGGGGAAAACCAGAAGCTGAGAAAGAATGCTGGCTAACTTGAACAAACAAGACGAACTGGCACAGAAAGACAGAAAACACCGGTTTAAATCCCCAGAGGACAAGTGGGGAAGATGGGCGACACCTGGAGGGGGTGGAGACAAGGACAAGTGGGGAAGATGGGCGACACCTGGAGGGGGTGGAGACAAGGACAAGTGGGGAAGATGGGCGACACCTGGAGGGGGTGGAGACAAGGACAAGTGGGGAAGATGGGCGACACCTGGAGGGGGTGGAGACAAGGACAAGTGGGGAAGATGGGCGACACCTGGAGGGGGCGGAGACAAGGACAAGTGGGGAAGATGGGCGACACCTGGAGGGGGCGGAGACAAGCACAAGTGGGGAAGATGGGCGACACCTGGAGTGGGCGGAGACAAGGACAAGTGGGGAAGATGGGCGACACCTGGAGGGGGTGGAGACAAGCACAAGGACAGGTGAAACAGATCAGGGCTTGACAATGACAGGGAGACAGTGCAGTGGTAATGTGAGTGCAAGCAGTTTCTCCCAAAGCCACTTGGGTACTCTGCAGCATTGACCGAGAGGCTCTTGCTGCCAAGGGACTGGCTGACAGCATAAAATACATTTTGGACACTATAGTGAAAATGGTTAACTTTGTTAAAGCAAGGCCCCTGAACTCATGTATTTTCTGCACTATGCAATGATATGGGCAGCGATCAGGTAAAGCATTTACAACATACAGAAGAGCGCTGGTTATCAAGGGAGAAAGTATTGACACTTTTTAAAAATTGAGAGACGAGCTTAAAGTTTTCTTTACTGACCGTAATTTTGACTTGTCTGACTGCTTGATGATGACGAGTTTCTCACACGACTGGCCTCTCTGGGTGATGTTTTTTCTCCCCTGAATGATCTGAATCTAGGATTATAGGGACTCTCCGCAACTATATTCAACGTGACAAAATTGAGGCTATGATTAAGAAGTTGGAGCTCTTTTCTTTTCTGTCTGCATGAACAAGGACAACACACAGGTCTTTCCATCATTTTATGATTTGTTTTGTGTGCAAATGAACTCAAGCTTACAGACGATGTCAAATGTGATATGGCGAAGCACCTGAGTGAGTTGGGTGTGCAATTACGTAGGCACTTTCCCGAAACGGACGACACAAACAACTGGACTCGTTATCCCTTTCATGCCCTCCAGTCCACTTACCGATATCTGAACAAGAGAGTCTCGTCAAAATCTGACTGAACACCTCATATGCTATAGTATAATCCTCAACTGATCTCTTCTGAAGTGGGGAAGCATTATTGGATCCTTTAAGTTGTCTAAATCTGTAATATCTAGGACCCAGAGTTCTTCCTGACAATGTAAACAGAGATACGTATAACCATCTGACCAGGAATAACTCCTGTCCACATGAAACAATGACCAGGTCTGTATTGTAAAAGAGAATGTGTTCTCAACGACTAATCTGGTGAAATAACAAAATAATAAAACTAGTAATTATTACAAAACAACTGGGATCTATAACAAGACACAACAACAACAGGGTCACTAATATAACAAGACACAACACCAGGGACAATACTATAACAAGACAACAACAGGGTCACTACTATAACAAGACACAACGACAGGTCACGACTATAACAAGACACAACAACAGGGTCACGACTATAACAAGACAACAACAACAGGGTCACTACTATAACAAGACAACAACAACAGGGTCACTACTATAACAAGACAACAACAACAACAGGGTCACTACTATAACAAGACAACAACAACAGGGTCAATACCATAACAAGACACAACACCAGGGTCACTACTATAACAAGACACAACAACAGGGTCACTACTATAACAAGACAACAACAACAGGGTCACTACTATAACAAGACACATGAACAGGGTATATATAACAAGACACAACAACAGGGTCACTACTATAACAAGACAACAACAACAGGTCACTACTATAACAAGACACATCAACAGGGTCACGACTATAACAAGACACAACAACAGGGTCACGACTATAACAAGACAACAACAACAGGGTCACTACTATAACAAGACAACAACAACAGGGTCACTACTATAACAAGACAACAACAACAACAGGGTCACTACTATAACAAGACAACAACAACAGGGTCAATACCATAACAAGACACAACACCAGGGTCACTACTATAACAAGACACAACAACAGGGTCACTACTATAACAAGACAACAACAACAGGGTCACTACTATAACAAGACAACAACAACAGGGTCACTACCATAACAAGACACAACAACAGGGTCACTACTATAACAAGACACAACAACAGGGTCACTACTATAACAAGACAACAACAACAGGGTCAATACCATAACAAGACACAACACCAGGGTCACTACTATAACAAGACACAACAACAGGGTCACTACTATAACAAGACACAACAACAGGGTCACTACTATAACAAGACACAACAACAGGGTCACTACTATAACAAGACACAACAACAGGGTCACTAATATAACAAGACAACAACAGGGTCACTACTATAACAAGACACAACACCAGGGTCACTACTATAACAAGACAACAACAACAGGGTCACTAATATAACAAGACAACAACAGGGTCACTACTATAACAAGACAACAACAACAGGGTCACTACTATAACAAGACAACAACAACAGGGTCACTACTATAACAAGACACAACAACAGGGTCACTACTATAACAAGACAACAACAACAGGGTCACTACTATAACAAGACACAACAACAGGGTCACTACCATAACAAGACACAACAACAGGGTCACTACCATAACAAGACACAACAACAGGGTCAATACCATAACAAGACAACAACAACAACATGGTCACTACTATAACAAGACAACAACAGGGTCACTACTATAACAAGACACAACAACAGGGTCACTACTATAACAAGACACAACAACAGGGTCACTACTATAACAAGACAACAACAGGGTCACTACTATAACAAGACACAACAACAGGGTCACTACTATAACAAGACACAACAACAACAGGGTCACTACTATAACAAGACACAACAACAGGGTCACTACTATAACAAGACAACAACAGGGTCACTACTATAACAAGACACAACAAAAGGGTCACTACTATAACAAGACACAACAACAGGGTCACTACCATAACAAGACACAACAACAGGGTCACTACCATAACAAGACAACAACAGGGTCAATACGATAATGTAGGCTGTACCAACCGAAGGGAACTAAGAGTGGAATTAAATGGAATGATAATGTAGACTGTACCGACTGAAGGGATCTAATGGTGTAATTAAATGGAATGATAATGTAGGCTGTACCGACTGAAGGGATCTAATGGTGTAATTAAATGGAATGATAATGTAGGCTGTACTAATCGAAGGGAACTAAGAGTGTAATTAAACGGAATGATAATGTAGACTGTACCGACTGAATGGATCTAATGGTGTAATTAAATGGAATGATAATGTAGGCTGTACCAACTGAAGGGAACTAACAGTGGAATTAAATGGAATGATAATGTAGACTGTACCAACTGAAGAGAACTAAGAGTGGAATTAAATGGAATGATAATGTAGAATGTACCGACTGAAGGGAACTAACAGTGGAATTAAATGGAATGATAATGTAGGCTGTACCAACTGAAGAGAACTAAGAGTGGAATTAAATGGAATGATAATGTAGGCTGTACCAACTGAAGGGAACTAACAGTGGAATTAAATGGAATGATAATGTAGGCTGTACCAACTGAAGAGAACTAAGAGTGGAATTAAATGGAATGATAATGTAGACTGTACCAACTGAAGAGAACTAAGAGTGGAATTAAATGGAATGATAATGTAGGCTGTACCAACTGAAGGGAACTAACAGTGGAATTAAACGGAATGATAATGTAGACTGTACCAACTGAAGAGAACTAAGAGTGGAATTAAATGGAATGATAATGTAGGCTGTACCAACTGAAGGGAACTAACAGTGGAATTAAATGGAATGATAATGTAGGCTGTACCAACTGAAGGGAACGAACAGTAAATTGACAGTGTAATGTGTGTGGTTATTAGGCCTACTGACGGTCGACACTGACAGTGACTAATATTTAACATGACAAGACACACTGACGGGGGCCGCAGTGGAGAAGCTTCAAGTTACTCGGCGTACACATCACTGACAATCTGAAATGGTCCGCCCACATAAACAGTTTGGTGAAGAAGAACAAGAAATGGGCTTGGTCACTAAGACCTTTAAAAACCGCAGGGCTCTCGAAGTGTGGTGCGGTCTGAACACTGCCTGCCCTCCAGTCACATTTAATAATCATCAACACTGTTCACTTTAATAATGGAACAAAAACTATTCTCTCAAGACAATTAGACTTTAATAATGGCCCTGAACACTATCCGGTCACTTTAATAATGTGTAACACTGGTCACTTTAATAATGGAACACTGGTCACTTTAATAATGGAACACTGGTCACTTTAATAATGGAACACTTTAATAATGGAACACTGGTCACTTTAATAATGGAACACTGGTCATTTTACATTTAATTTAAGTCATTTAGCAGACGCTTTATCCAGAACTTATGGAACACTAGTCACTTTAATAATGGAACACTGGTCTTTAATAATGGAACACTGGTCGAAATAATGGAACACTGGTGGTAATAATGGAACACTTTTAATAATGGAACACTGGTCACTTTAATAATGGAACACTGGTCGCTTTAATAATGGAACACTGGTCACTTTAATAATGGAACACTGGTCACTTTAATAATGGAATCACTGGTCACTTTAATGCTTTAATAATGGAACACTGGTCGCTTTAATAATGGAACACTGGTCACTTTAATAATGGAACACTTTCCATTTAATGGAACACTGGATTTAATAATGGAACACTGGTCACTAATATGGAATCACTATCACTTTAATGCTTTAATAAGGGAACACTGGTCACTTTAATAATGGAACACCGTCACTTTAATAATGGAACACTGGTTCTTTAATAATGGAACACCGGTCACTTTAATAATGGACACTGGTCACTTTAATAATGGAACACTGGTCGCTTTATAATGGAACACCGGTCACTTTAATAATGGAACACTGGTCACTTTATAATGGAACACTGGTCTAATAATGGAACACCGGTCACTTTAATAATGGAATACTACAATATTCTATCCATGTAATAATCTGGTCAGGAACACTGGTCACTTTAATATAACACTTCACTTTAATAATGGAACACTGGTCAATAATGGAACACTATTGGAACACCGGTAATAATGGAACAGACTAATACTGGAACACTTCTGTCCAATAATGGAACACTGGTCGCTTTATTCACTGGTCACAGGAACACTGGTCATAATAATGGAACATTCGCTTCTAGTCGCTTTATGGAACACTGGTCTATTGGAACACCGGTCACTTTAATAATGGAACACTGGTCACTTTAATAATGGAACACTGGTCATAATGGAACACTAGTCACTTTTATAATGGAACACTGATTTAATAATGGAACGCTGGTCACTATTCTGGTCCAATAATGTTTCCATTTCATATGGATATATATATGCAGGATATACTAAATAGTCAAGCCCATTCTATCAACATGTATATACTATTCAGATATACTACATATTCTATCCATGTATTCTACAGAAATACAATATATTCTATCCACGTATTCTACAGATATACTACATATTCTGTCCATGTATTCTACAGTTATATTACATTTTCTATCCTATGTATTCTATTGATATACTACATATTCTGCCCATGTATTCTGCAGATATACTACATATTCTGTCCATGTATTCTACAGATATACTATATATTCTGTCCATGTATTCTACAGATATACTATATATGCTATCCATGTATTCTACAGATATAATACATATTGTATCCTACAGATATACTACATATTCTATCCATGTATTCTACAGATATACTACATATTCTATCCATGTATTCTACAGATATACTATATATTCTGTCCATGTATTCTACAGATATACTATATATGCTATCCATGTATTCTACAGATATACTACATATCCTATCCATGTATTCTACAGATATACTATATATTGTATCCTACAGATATACTACATATTCTATCCATGTATTCTACAGATATACTACATATTGTATCCTACAGATATACTACATATTCTATCCATGTATTCTACAGATATACTACATATTCTATCCATGTATTCTACAGAAATACTACATATTCTATCCTACAGATATACTACATATTCTATCCATGTATTCTACAGATATACTACATATTCTGTCCATGTATTCTACTGATATACTACATATTCTATCCATGTATTCTACAGATATACTACATATTCTGTCCATGTATTCTACAGATATACTACATATTCTATCCATGTATTCTACAGATATACTACATATTCTATCCATGTATTCTACAGATATACTATATATTCTATCCATGTATTCTACAGATATACTATATATTCTGTCCATGTATTCTACAGATATACTACATATTCTATCCATGTATTCTACACATATACTACATATTCTGTCCATGTATTCTACAGATATACTACATACAGTTGAAGTCGGAAGTTTACATACATCTGAGCCGAATACATTTCAACTCAGTTTTTCACAATTCGTGACATTTAATCCTAGTAAAAATGCCCTGTCTTAGGTCAGTTAGGATCACCACTTTATTTTAAGAATGTGAAATGTCAGAATAATAGTAGAGAGAATTATTTATTTCAGCTTTTATTTCTTTCATCACATTCCCAGTGGGTCAGAAGTTTACATACACTCAATTAGTTTTTGGTAGCATTGCCTTTACATTTTTTAACTTGGGTCAAACGTTTCGGGTAGCCTTCCACAAGCTTCCCACAATAAGTTGGGTGAATTTTGGCCCATTCCTCCTAACAGAGCTGGTGTAACTGAGTCAGCTTTGTAGGCCTCCTTGCTCGCACACGCTTTTTCAGTTCTGCCCACAAATTATTTATAGGATTGAGGTCAGGGCTTTGTGATGGCCACTTCAATACCTTGACTTTGTTTTCCTTAAGACATTTTGCCACAACTTTGGAAGTATGCTTGGGGTCATTGTCCATTTGGAAGACCCATTTACGACCAAGCTTTGACTTCCTGACTGATGTCTTGAGATGTTGCTTCGATATATCCACATAATTTTCCTTCCTATTGATGCCATCTATTTTGTGAAGTGCAGTAGTCCCTCCTGCAGCAAAGCACCCCCACAACATGATGCTGCCACCCCTGTTCTTCACGGTTGGGATGGTGTTCTTCGGCTTGCAAGCCTCCCCCTTTTTCCTCCAAATATAAAGATGGTCATTATGGCCAAACAGTTCTATTTTCATCAGACCAGAGGACATTTGTCCAAAAAGTACGATCTTTGTCCCCATGTGGAGTTGCAAACCGTAATCTGGCTTTTTTTAATGGCAGTTTTGGAGCAGTTGCTTCTTCCTTGCTGGGCGGCCTTTCAGATTATGTCAATATAGGACTCGTTTTACTGTGGATATAGATACTTTTGTACCTGTTTCCTCCAGCATCTTGTTGTTCTGGGATTGATTTGCACTTTTCGCACCAAAGTACGTTCATCTCTAGGAGACAGAACGCATCTCCTTCCTGAGCGGTATGACAGCTGCGTGGTCCCATGGTGTTTATACTTGTGTACTATTATTTGTACAGATGCACGTGGTACCTTCAGGCATTTTAAAATCGCTCCCAAGGATTAACCAGACTTGTGGAGGACTACAATTTTTTCTCTGAGGTCTTGGCTGATAATAGTGAAGACATAAACTATGTAAATAACACATATGTAATCATGTCGTAATCAACAACAAAAAAGTGTTCAACAAATCTGAATATATTTCAGATTCTTCCAAGTAGCCACCCTTTGCCCTTGATTACAGTATTGCTCATAAAGGTGGTGGAATTGAGGTAGTAAATCACAATCAGAATAATACAGAGTATCGGTTGACACACCTCCCTCTCACCTGTGTTATTGACCTGTTAATTGTTTACTCCATGTGTAACTCTGTGTTGTCTGTTCACACTGCTATGCTTTATCTTGTCCAGGTCACAGTTGCAAATGAGAACCTGTTCTCAACTAGCCTACCTGGTTAAATAAAGGTGAAATAAAAAATAAACATAAAAACCTTAATCTATTTGACCTCCAACCCCAACGAATAGTGGGCGATTAGCATGCTATCTTCATTCTTCAGTTTAAGGTCAGAATACATATAGAGAGAAAATGCATAAGAACGTGCGTTTACCCCACCCCCCTACAAAGGGAGTAGTGCACAATTCAGGGAATAGGGGGTCATTTGAAGTCTGACTTCTGAGTGCAGGAAAATACTTTTCAGAAGAAGCATTGAAGCATAAATCCCAAGAGAACAGAGTGAAAGAGACGTTCGCGAGAGAAAAAAGTCACCAATTAAAGCTTGGAGCTCCACTCCGATTTGAGCCACACAATTATTTCATCGGAAATACACAAACTAGGGCAAGAGGGGCATGAACTAAACCATGCCTTGGGCTAGGGCAAGATAAGGGACGAGTGTGTAACAAGCACTGAGTTTGCGGTTTCTAGCACATTGGTCAGTGGTTTAAACGGCTATATAGTAAGTGGGTATTTTTGGTATTTGGGTATTTTATTAGGATCCCCGTTAGCTGTTGCAAAAGCACCATCTACTTTTCCTGGGGTCCACACAGAACACAGAACATGAAACAGGACACAGAACACAGAACATGAAACAGAACACAGAACACAGAACATGAAACAGGACACAGAACACAGAACATGAAACAGAACACAGAACATGAAACAGGACACAGAACACAGAACATGAAACAGGACACAGATCACAAAACATGAAACAGGACACAGAACACAGAACATGAAACAGAACACAGAACATGAAACAGGACACAGAACACAGAACATGAAACAGAACACAGAACACAGAACATGAAACAGGACACAGAACACAGAACATGAAACAGGACACAGATCACAGAACATGAAACAGGACACAGAACACAGAACATGAAACAGGACACAGAACATGAAACAGGACACAGAACACAAAACATGAAACAGGACACAAAACATGAAACAGAACACAAAACATGAAACAGGACACAGAACACAGAACATGAAACAGGACACAGATCACAGAACATGAAACAGGACACAGAACACAGAACATGAAACAGGACACAGAACATGAAACAGGACACAGAACACAAAACATGAAACAGGACACAAAACATGAAACAGAACACAAAACATGAAACAGGACACAGAACACAGAACATGAAACAGGACACAGAACACAGAACATGAAACAGGACACAGAACATGAAACAGGACACAGAACACAGAACATGAAACAGGACACAGAACATGAAACAGGACACAGAACACAAAACATGAAACAGGACACAAAACATGAAACAGAACACAAAACATGAAACAGGACACAAAACATGAAACAGGACACAGAACATGAAACAGGACACAGAACACAGAACATGAAACAGGACACAACACATGAAACAGGACACAGAACACAAAACATGAAACAGGACACAAAACATGAAACAGAACACAAAACATGAAACAGGACACAGAACATGAAACAGGACACAGAACACAGAACATGAAACAGAACACAGAACATGAAACAGGACACAGAACACAAAACATGAAACAGGACACAAAACATGAAACAGAACACAAAACATGAAACAGGACACAGAACATGAAACAGGACACAGAACACAGAACATGAAACAGAACACAGAACATGAAACAGGACACAGAACACAGAACATGAAACAGGACACAGAACATGAAACAGGACACAGATCACAGAACATGAAACAGGACACAGAACACAGAACATGAAACAGAACACAGAACATGAAACAGGACACAGAACACAGAACATGAAACAGAACACAGAACATGAAACAGGACACAGAACACAGAACATGAAACAGGACACAGATCACAGAACATGAAACAGGAAACAGAACACAGAACATGAAACAGGACACAGAACATGAAACAGGACACAGAACACAAAACATGAAACAGGACACAAAACATGAAACAGAACACAAAACATGAAACAGGACACAGAACACAGAACATGAAACAGGACACAGATCACAGAACACGAAACAGGACACAGAACACAGAACATGAAACAGGACACAGAACATGAAACAGGACACAGAACACAAAACATGAAACAGGACACAAAACATGAAACAGAACACAAAACATGAAACAGGACACAGAACACAGAACATGAAACAGGACACAGAACACAGAACATGAAACAGGACACAGAACACAGAACATGAAACAGGACACAGAACATGAAACAGGACACAGAACACAAAACATTAAACAGGACACAAAACATGAAACAGGACACAGAACACAGAACATGAAACAGGACACAGAACACAGAACATGAAACAGGACACAGAACATGAAACAGGACACAGAACACAGAACATGAAACAGGACACAGAACACAAAACATGAAACAGGACACAGAACACAGAACATGAAACAGGACACAAAACACAGAACATGAAACAGGACACAGAACACAGAACATGAAACAGGACACAGAACACAGAACATGAAACAGGACACAGAACACAGAACATGAAACAGGACACAGAACATGAAACAGGACACAGAACATCCATAGACAAGAACAGCTCAAGGAAAGAACTACGTTAAAAAAAAACATGTTTAGAGGCCTAACCTTTAACCTTTCAATACATACACACAGACTATCTGGGTCCAATAGGGGAGAGGCAATACATACACACAGACTATCTGGGTCCAATAGGGGAGAGGCAATACATACACACAGACTATCTGGGTCCAATAGGGGAGAGGCAATACATACACACAGACTATCTGGGTCCAATAGGGGAGAGGCAATACATACACACAGACTATCTGGGTCCAATAGGGGAGAGGCAATACATACACACAGACTATCTGGGTCCAATAGGGGAGAGGCAATACATACACACAGACTATCTGGGTCCAATAGGGGAGAGGCAATACATACACACAGACTATCTGGGTCCAATAGGGGAGAGGCAATACATACACACAGACTATCTGGGTCCAATAGGGGAGAGGCAATACATACACACAGACTATCTGGGTCCAATAGGGGAGAGGCAATACATACACACAGACTATCTGGGTCCAATAGGGGAGAGGCAATACATACACACAGACTATCTGGGTCCAATAGGGAGAGGCAATACATACACACAGACTATCTGGGTCCAATAGGGAGAGGCAATAATACATACACACAGACTATCTGGGTCCAATAGGGGAGAGGCAATACATACACACAGACTATCTGGGTCCAATAGGGGAGAGGCAATACATACACACAGACTATCTGGGTCCAATAGGGGAGAGGCATCTGTTTTTACATATCAATACATACACAGACTATCTGGGTCCAATAGGGGAGAGGCAATACATACACACAGACTATCTGGGTCCAATAGGGAGAGGCAATACATACACACAGACTATCTGGTCCAATAGGGGAGAGGCAATACATACACACAGACTATCTGGTCCAATAGGGGAGAGGCAATACATACACACAGACTATCTGGTCCAATCTGGACTATCTGGGTCCAATAGGGGAAGGCAATACATACACACAGACTATCTGGGTCCAATAGGGAGAGGCAATACATACACACAGACTATCTGGGTCCAATAGGGAGAGGCATTACATACACACAGACTATCTGGTCCAATAGGGGAGAGGCAATACATACACACAGACTATCTGGGTCCAATAGGGAGAGGCAATACATACACACAGACTATCTGGTCCAATAGGGAGAGGCAATACATACACACAGACTATCTGGTCCAATAGGGGAGAGGCAATACATACACACAGACTATCTGGGTCCAATAGGGGAGAGGCAATACATACACACAGACTATCTGGGTCCAATAGGGGAGAGGCAATACATACACACAGACTATCTGGTCCAATAGGGGAGAGGCAATACATACACACAGACTATCTGGGTCCAATAGGGGAGAGGCAATACATACACACAGACTATCTGGTCCAATAGGGGAGAGGCAATACATACACACAGACTATCTGGGTCCAATAGGGGAGAGGCAATACATACACACAGACTATCTGGTCCAATAGGGGAGAGGCAATACATACACACAGACTATCTGGGTCCAATAGGGGAGAGGCAATACATACACACAGACTATCTGGTCCAATAGGGGAGAGGCAATACATACACACAGACTATCTGGTCCAATAGGGGAGAGGCAATACATACACACAGACTATCTGGTCCAATAGGGGAGAGGCAATACATACACACAGACTATCTGGGTCCAATAGGGGAGAGGCAATACATACACACAGACTATCTGGGTCCAATAGGGGAGAGGCAATACATACACACAGACTATCTGGGTCCAATAGGGGAGAGGTGTTGTGCTGTGAGGTGTTGCTTTATCTGGTTTTTGAAATCAGGTTTGTTGTTTATTTGAGCGATATGAGATGGAAGGGAGTTCCATACAATAATGGCTCTATATAATATTGTAAGCTTTCTTGAATTTGTTATGGATTTGGGGACTGTGAAAAGACCCCTGGTGGCATGTCTGGTGGGGTAAGTGTGTGTGTCAGAGCTGTGTGTAAGTTAGCTATACAAACAATTTGATATTTTCAACACATTAATGTTTCTTATGAAGAGAAGAAGTGATGCAGTCAGTCTCTCCTCAACTATTAGCCAAGAGAGACTGGCAGCATAGTATTTATATCATCCCTCTGATTACAATGAAGAGCAAGATGTGCCACTCTGTTCTGGGCCAGCTGCAGCTTAACTAGGTCTTTCCTTGCTGCACTGGACCACATGACTGGACAATAATCAAGATAAGACAAAACTAGAGACTTCAGAACTTGCTTTTTGGAGTGTGGTGCCATAAAAGCAGAGCATCTCTTTATTACGGCTCTCCCCATCTTTACAACCATTGAATCTATATGTTTGGACTATGACAGTTTACCATCTAAGGTAACGGCCAGTAATTTAGTCTCATCAACTTCAGCTGAGGTCTGATGATTTGTACCAAATAAAATACTCTTAGTTTTAGAGATGTTCAGAGCCAGTGTATTACTGGCCACCCATTCCTAAACAGACTGCAACTCTTTGTTAAGGGTTTCGGTGACTTCATTAGCTGTGGTTGCTGATGGTTATGTGGTTGAATCATCATCATACGTGGACACACATGCTTTGTTTAATGCCAGTGGTAAAAAATAGAAAAGAGTAGAGGGCCTAGAGAGCTGCCCTGCAGTACACCACACTTTACATGTTTGACATTAGAGAAGCTTCCATTAAAGAAAACCCTTTGAGTTCTATTAGATAATTGGCTCTGAATCCACAATATGGCAGAGGTTGAAAAGCCATAACACACACGATTTCTCAACAACAGGTTATGGTCAACAATGTCAAAGGCTGCACTGAAATCTAGCAGCACAGCTCTCACAATCTTCTTATTATCAATTTATTTCAACCAATCATCAGTCATTTGTATCAGTGCAGTACATGCCGAGTGCCCTTCTCTATAAGCATGCTGAAAGTCTTTTGTTAATTTTTTTACAGAGAAAAGCTTTGTATTTGGTCAAACACTATTTTTTTCCAACAGTTTGCTAAGAGCTGGCAGGAAGCTGATTGGTCGGCTGATAGAACCAGTAAAGGTTGATTTACCATTCTTGGGTAGTGGAATGACTTTGGCTTCCCTCTAGGCCTGAGGACAAAGACTTTCCTCTTGGCTCAGATTAAAGACATGACATATAGGAGTGGCTATAGAGTCAGCTACCATCCTAGGTAGCTTACCATCTAATGTAAGTTGTCAATGCCAGGAGGTTTGTAATTATTGATCGATAACAATATTTTTTCCACCTCTCCCACACTAACTTTACAAAATGCAAACTTGCAATGCTTTTCTTTCATTATTTGTTTTTTATGCATGAATATGATGGCTCACTGATTGTTGCTGGCATTTCCTGCCTAAAGTTTACCACTTTGCCAATGAAATAATCATTAAAATGATTGCCAACATCAAATTGTTTTATGATGAACAAGCCATCTGATTGGATGAAAGATGAAGTTGAATTTGTCTTTCTGCCCATAATTTCATTTAAAGTACTCCAACGATTTTTTTTTATCTTGGCTTCATAATACAGTTTATTCTTCTTTTTGTTGAGTTTAGTCACATCATTTCTCAATCTGCAGTAAGTCAGCCAGTCAGATGTGCAGACAGACTTATTAGCCACTCCTTTCCCCCCATCTCTTTCATCCATACAGTTTTCAATTCCTCATAAATCCACGGAGCCTTAACAGTTCTAACAGTCAGTTTCGGAATAACAGGTACATATTTATCCATTTTTGGAAGAAGCAATTTCATAAATTCATCAAGTGCCACTATATTGTGATCACATCTGGGGATGGATATAGCTCACTGCATCCAATGGGGATGGAATCACTATACTGTGACACAACAAAATGGGGACGGATATAGCCACTATTTGATTAGCATCATCCATCCACTATACTGTCATCAAAACTGCATCCAATGGGGATGGATATTATACTGTGATCCCAATGGGGACGGATATAGCCACTTACTGTGATCACATCATTGGGGAATAACAGGTACACTGTCTTCCAATGGGATGGATATAGCCACTATACTTGATCACTGGAATGGGCATCCAATGGGGATATAGCCACTATACTGTGATCACTGCATCCAATGGGGATGGATATAGCCACTATACTGTGATCACATCATCCCAATGGGGATGGATATAGCCACTATACTGTGATCACTGCATCCAATGGGGATGGATATAGCCACTATACTGTGATCACTGCATCCAATGGGGATGGATATAGCCACTATACTGTGATCACTGCATCCAATGGGGATGGATATAGCCACTATACTGTGATCACTGCATCCAATGGGGATGGATATAGCCACTATACTGTGATCACATCATCCAATGGGGATGGATATAGCCACTATACTGTGATCACTGCATCCACTATAGCCACTGATCACTGCATCAATGGGGACGGATCATCTCCAATGGGGATGGATATAGCCACTATACTGTGATCACTCATCCAATGGGGACGGATATAGCCACTATACTGTGATCACTGCATCCAATGGGGATGGATATAGCCACTATACTGTGATCACTGCATCCAATGGGGATGGATATAGCCACTATACTGTGATCACTGCATGTGATCACTGCATCCAATGGGGATGGATATAGCCACTATACTGTGATCACTGCATCCAATGGGGATGGATATAGCCACTATACTGTGATCACTGCATCCAATGGGGATGGATATAGCCACTATACTGTGATCACTGCATCCAATGGGGATGGATATAGCCACTATACTGTGATCACTGCATCCAATAGGATCATGGATATAGCCACTATACTGTGATCACTGCATCCAATATACTGGGGATGGATATAGCCACTATACTGTGATCACTGCATCCAATGGGGATGGATATAGCCACTATACTGTGATCACTGCATCCAATGGGGACGGATATAGCCACTATACTGTGATCACTGCATCCAATGGGGACGGATATAGCCACACTGCATACTGTGATCACTGCATCCAATGGGGATGGATATAGCCACTATACTGTGATCACTGCATCCAATGGGGATGGATATAGCCACTATACTGTGATCACTGCATCCAATGGGGACGGATATAGCCACTATACTGTGATCACTGCATCCAATGGGTACGGATATAGATATAGCACTGCACTATACCACTGTGATCACTGCATCCAATGGGGATGGATATAGCCACTATACTGTGATCACTGCATCCAATGGGGATGGATATAGCCACTATATTGTGATCACTGCATCCAATGGGGACGGATATAGCCACTATATTGTGATCACTGCATCCAATGGGGACGGATATAGCCACTATACTGTGATCACTGCATCCAATGGGTACGGATATAGCCACTATACCACTGCATCCAATAGGGATGGATATAGCCACTATACTGTGATCACTGCATCCAATGGGGACGGATATAGCCACTATACTGTGATCACTGCATCCAATGGGGGATGGATATAGCCACTATACTGTGATCACTGCATCCAATGGGGATGGATATAGCCACTATACTGTGATCACTGCAGCCACTATACTGTGATCACTGCATGCATCCAATGGGGATGGATATAGCCACTATACTGTGATCACTCATCCAATGGGGATGGATATAGCCACTATACTGTGATCACTGCATCCAATGGGGATGGATATAGCCACTATACTGTGATCACTGCATCCAATGGGGATGGATATAGCCACTATACTGTGATCACTGCATCCAATGGGTACGGATATAGCCACTATACTGTGATCACTGCATCCAATGGGGATGGATATAGCCACTATACTGTGATCACTGCATCCAATGGGGATGGATATAGCCACTATACTGTGATCACTGCATCCAATGGGGATGGATATAGCCACTATACTGTGATCACTGCATCCAATGGGGATGGATATAGGATATAGCCACTATACTGTGATCACTGGGGATGGATATAGCATCCAATGGGGATGGATATAGCCACTATACTGTGATCACTGCATCCAATGGGGATGGATATAGCCACTATACTGTGATCACTGCATCCAATGGGGATGGATATAGCCACTATACTGTGATCACTGCATCCAATGGGGATGGATATAGCCACTATACTGTGATCACTGCATCCAATGGGGATGGATATAGCCACTATACTGTGATCACTGCATCCAATGGGGACGGATATAGCCACTATACTGTGATCACTGCATCCAATGGGGATGGATATAGCCACTATACTGTGATCACTGCATCCAATGGGGATGGATATAGCCACTATACTGTGATCACTGCATCCAATAGGTACGGATATAGCCACTATACTGTGATCACTGCATCCAATAGGTACGGATATAGCCACTATACTGTGATCACTGCATCCAATGGGGATGGATATAGCCACTATACTGTGATCACTGCATCCAATGGGTACGGATATAGCCACTATACTGTGATCACTGCATCCAATGGGGACGGATATAGCCACTATACTGTGATCACTGCATCCAATGGGGACGGATATAGCCACTATACTGTGATCACTGCATCCAATGGGGATGGATATAGCCACTATACTGTGATCACTGCATCCAATGGGGACGGATATAGCCACTATACTGTGATCACTGCATCCAATGGGGACGGATATAGCCACTATACTGTGATCACTGCATCCAATGGGGATGGATATAGCCACTATACTGTGATCACTGCATCCAATGGGGATGGATATAGCCACTATACTGTGATCACTGCATCCAATGGGGACGGATATAGCCACTATACTGTGATCACTGCATCCAATGGGGACGGATATAGCCACTATACTGTGATCACTGCATCCAATGGGGACGGATATAGCCACTATACTGTGATCACTGCATCCAATGGGGATGGATATAGCCACTATACTGTGATCACTGCATCCAATGGGGATGATAACTGTGATCAATGGGTACATTCAATGGGGACCAAGATATAGCCACTATACTGTGATCACTGATCAATGGGTACGGATATAGCCATCCACTGCATCCAATGGGGATGGATATAGCCACTATACTGTGATCACTGCATCCAATGGGGACGGATATAGCCACTATACTGTGATCACTGCATCCAATGGGGACGGATATAGCCACTATACTGTGATCACTGCATCCAATGGGGACGGATATAGCCACTATACTGTGATCACTGCATCCAATGGGGACAGGATATAGCCACTATACTGTGATCACTGCATCCAATGGGGATGGATATAGCCACTATACTGTGATCATCATCCAATGGGGACGGATATAGCCACTATCATCAAATTATCTAATGGGGACTGGATATAGCCATATACTGTGATCACTGCATTTGCAAATTATTGGATTTATATGATCACTGCATCCAATGGGGATGGATATAGCCACTATACTATCACTGCATCCAATGGGGAGGATATAGCCACTATATTGTGATCACTGCATCCAATGGGGATGGATATAGCCACTATACTGTGATCACTGCATCCAATGGGGAATATAGCCACTATACTGTGATCACTGCATCCAATGGGGATGGATATAGCCACTATACTGTGATCACTGCATGGGGACCAATGGGGACGGATATAGCCACTATACTGTGATCACTGCATCCAATGGGGATGGATATAGCCACTATACTGTGATCACTGCATCCAATGGGGGATGGATATAGCCACTATACTGTGATCACTGCATCCAATGGGGATGGATATAGCCACTGGGATGGATATAGCCACTGTGATCACTGCATCCAATGGGGATGGATATAGCCACTATACTGTGATCACTGCATCCAATGGGGATGGATATAGCCACTATACTGTGATCACTGCATCCAATGGGGATGGATATAGCCACTATACTGTGATCACTGCATCCAATAGGGATGGATATAGCCACTATACTGTGATCACTGCATCCAATAGGGATGGATATAGCCACTATACTGTGATCACTGCATCCAATGGGGATGGATATAGCCACTATACTGTGATCACTGCATCCAATAGGGATGGATATAGCCACTATACTGTGATCACTGCATCCAATGGGGATGGATATAGCCACTATACTGTGATCACTGCATCCAATGGGTACGGATATAGCCACTATATATGTGATCACTGCATCCAATGGGGATGGATATAGCCACTATACTGTGATCACTTTACAATGCATCCAATATGGATCACCTGATGGGGACGGATATAGCCACTATACTGTGATCACTGCATCCAATGGGGACGGATATAGCCACTATACTGTGATCACTGCATCCAATGGGGATGGATATAGCCACTATACTGTGATCACTGCATCAATGGGGATGGATATAGCCACTATACTGTGATCACTGCATCCAATGGGGATGGATATAGCCACTATATTGTGATCACTGCATCCAATGGGGATGGATATAGCCACTATACTGTGATCACTGCATCCAATGGGGATGGATATAGCCACTATACTGTGATCACTGCATCCAATGGGGATGGATATAGCCACACTATCCACTGTGATCACTGCATCCAATGGGGATGGATATAGCCACTATACTGTGATCACTGCATCCAATGGGGATGGATATAGCCACTATACTGTGATCACTGCATCCAATGGGGATGGATATAGCCACTATACTGTGATCACTGCATCCAATGGGGATGGATATAGCCACTATACTGTGCATCAATGGGTACTGCATCCAATGGGGATGGATATAGCCACTATACATCACTGCATCCAATGGGGACGGATATAGCCACTATACTGTGATCACTGCATCCAATGGGGATGGATATAGCCACTATACTGTGATCACTGCATCCAATGGGGATGGATATAGCCACTATACTGTGATCACTGCATCCAATGGGGACGGATATAGCCACTATACTGTGATCACTGCATCCAATGGCATCCACTATACTGTGATCACTGCATCCAATGGGGATGGATATAGCCACTATACTGTGATCACTGCATCCAATGGGGACGGATATAGCCACTATACTGTGATCACTGCATCCAATGGGGACGGATATAGCCACTATACTGTGATCACTGCATCCAATGGGGATGGATATAGCCACTATACTGTGATCACTGCATCCAATGGGGACGGATATAGCCACTATACTGTGATCACTGCATCCAATGGGGATGGATATAGCCACTAGGATACGGATATAGCCACTAATGGGGATGGATATAGCCACTGTGATCACTGCATCCAATGGGGATGGATATAGCCACTATACTGTGATCACTGCATCCAATGGGGACGGATATAGCCACTATACTGCATGATCACTGCCATCCAATGGGGACGGATATAGCCACTATTGATCACTGCATCCAATGGGGACGGATATAGCCACTATACTGTGATCACTGCATCCAATGGGGACGGATATAGCCACTATACTGTGATCACTGCATCCAATGGGGATGGATATAGCCACTATACTGTGATCACTGCATCCAATGGGGATGGATATAGCCACTATACTGTGATCACTGCATCCAATAGGGATGGATATAGCCACTACTGTGATCACTGCATGTGATCACTGTGATCACTGCATCCAATGGGGATGGATATAGCCACTATCATATCTGGGGATGGATATAGCCACTATACTGTGATCACTATCATCCAATGGGGATGGATATAGCCACTATGTGATCACTGCATCCAATAGGGATGGATATAGCCACTATACTGTGATCACTGCATCCAATAGGGATGGATATAGCTTATAGTGATCCAAATGGTGCTATACACTGCATTAGTAAATAGATATACTGTGATCACTGTGGATGGATGTATGTTCCTGTAGTGTTATAGCCACTAAATCACCATCTGGTGGATATAGCCACTATACTGTGATCACATCATCCAATAGTCACATAATTAAATGGGGATGGAACACATCATCTGAATCAATAAAATATAGCTTTAGAACAAAGTGCTAACTATTAGTAAAGATGTGATCAATGATTACAGAAACTGGTCAACCAGATTACAGACACTGGTCACAGTGAGAAGTTTCCTCTTGAGTGGACAGCTTGATGAAAACCAGTCAATATTCAGGTTGCCAAGAAAGTAGACCTCTCTGTTTACATCACATACACTATCAAGCATTTCACACATATGATTTAGATACTGACTGTTAGCACTTGGTGGCCTATAGCAACACTCCACAATAAAAGGCTTTAGATGTGCCAAGTGAACCTGCAACCACAACACTTCAATAACACTTGACATAAGATCTTCTCTAAGCATTACAGGGATGTGGCTCTGAATATATACAGCAACACCTCCCCCATAAGCATGTCTGCCTCTTCTATAAATTATCTATCCTTGTACTGCTACATCATCAAATTATCTAAGTGAGTGTCAGAACTGGTTAATATATTAATGTAATCTGATGTTTGCAAATTATTGATTTTATGAAGGCTACATATATTGGGGTGAAAGGTAAACTAGTGGGTAGAGCGTTGGACTAGTAACAGAAAGGTTGCAAGATCGAATCCCCGAGCTGACGAGATAAAATAAAATCTGTCGTTCTGCCCCTGAACAAGGCAGTTAACCCACTGTTCCTAGGTCGTCATTGACAATAAGATTTATCCGACTTGCCTAGGGAAATAATAATATTAACATTGGCTATTTTCAGCCCTTTCCTGGGTAGCTTATCAGAGACAGACATAATCCTGAAAAGAGCATACTAAGCAAGAGAAAACAATATGCAGTCCATTAATCAATTGATAAATTGGTGTGTGTGTCTGCTGCGGGGTTGAAGCTACGAACCCATAGGCTTGGTTCTCTCATCCCTTCCATGCTTCTGGGAGGGAGGGTGGACAATGAGCCGATTACAGATGTAAGCAACATCTCATCCCCTCTGGCAGCTTTCATGTCTGGGATCAGTTCTTTCCTCTTCTGGCAGCTTCAGGATAGTGTTCATTGAGGAAGATGTACAGTGTCAAGAAATAGTATGTGAACCCATTGGAATTAACTGGATTTCTGCATAAATTGTTCATAGAATTTGATCTGATCTTCATCTAATTCACAATAGACAAACACAGTCTGCTTAAACTAATAACACACAATTATATGTTTTCATGTCTTTATTGAACACACAGTGTAAACATTTACAGTGCAGGATGGAACAAGTATGTGAACCCTTGGATTTAATAACTGGTTGACCCTCCTTTGGCAGTAATAACCTCAAACAAAAGTTTCTCTCCCATTGCAGATCAGACCTTCACAACGGTCAGGAGGAATTTTGGACCATTCCTCTTTACAAACTGTTTCAGTTCAACAATATTCTTGGGATGTCTGGTGTGAACCGGTCTCTTGAGGTTATGCCACAGCATCGCAATCGGTCAGGACTCTGACTGGGCCACTCCAGAAGGCGTATTTTCTTCTGTTGAAGCCATTCTGTCGTTGATTGACTTCTGTGTTTTGGTTCGTTGTACGGTTGCATCACCAAGTATCCATTTAGCTTAAATTGCCTTGACAGATAACCTTACATTCTCCTGCAAAATGTCTTAATAAACTTATTTATTTATTTTTCCGTTGATGTTAGCGAGCTGTCCAAGCCCTGAGGCAGCAAAGCAGCCCCAAAACATGATGCTCCCTCCACCATACTTTATAGTGGGGACAAGGTGTTGATGTTGGTGCTCTGAGCCTTTTTTCTCCACAGTGTTGTGTGTTCCACCCAAACAACTCAACTTTAGTTTCATCTGTCCACAGGATATTCTTCTAGTAGCGCTGTGGGACATCCAGTTGCTCTTTTGCGAACTTCAGACGTGCAGCAATGTTGTTTTGGACAGCAGTGGCTTCTTCTGTGGTGTCCTCCCATGACCACCATTCTTGTTTAGTGTTTTACGTATCGTAGACTCGTCAACAGAGATGTTAGCATGTTACAGAGATTTCTGTAAGTCTTTAGCTGACACTCTAGGATTCTTCTCAACCTCATTGAGCATTCTGCGCTGTGTTCTTGCAGTCAGCTTTGCAGGATGGCCACTCCTAGGGAGAGTAGCAACAGTGCTGAACTTTCTCCATTTATAGACAATTTGTCTTACCGTGGACTGATGAACATCAAGGCTTTTAGAGATACTTATGTAACCCTTTCCAGCTTTATACAAGTCAACAATTCTTAATCTTGTGTCTTCTGAGATCTCTTTTGTTCGAGGCATGGTTCACATCAGGCAAAGCTTCTTGTGAATAGCAAACTCCCACTTCGTGAGTGTTTATTAAAGGGCAAGGCAGCTTTAACCAACATCTCCAATCTCGTCTCATTGATTGGACTCCAGGTTAGCTGATTCCTGACTCCAATTAGCTTTTGGAGAAGTCATTAGCCTTGGGGGGTTCACATACTTTTTTCCAACCTACACTGTGAATGTTTAAATGATGCATTCAATATTTCGTGTGTTATTACTTTAATCACACTGTGTTTGTCTATTGTTGTGACTTGACTAGATGAAAGTCAGATAAAATTTGATAACCAATTTATGCAGAAATCCAGGTCATTCCAAAGGGTTCACATACTGTTTCTTGCCACTGTACGTTCTTGGCTCTTTCCAGAACAGCTACCTTGTCCTTGAACCTCAGGAACTTGACCACTATTGGCTTGGGTCTATCACCTGGGCCAGTGGTGGTTTTTCCAGTCCTATGGGCGCGCACCACCTCAAACTCCCTGTAGTCCATCTTCAATTTCTCAGAGATCATTTACCTAATTTTGTCCTCAGTCTCCATCCAGATCTTATGTGGAGATTATGCAATTCTGTCCACAACCATGTTGCTCTGCCTAGAATGTCCCTCGAGATTTACCTGTCATTGTTTTCATGGATTCACACACATAACTGATGTCCTCTCTCTCAATGACTTACAGATTGCTGTCATATAGCCGTTCTCCTGTTTCAACTCGTCGAGCTGACCTTGGGAGAACTGTAAACTGTTCTTCGGGTCCTGGACCTCTCTGGTCAGGTCGTCCATTCTTTTATTAGTTGACTCCACCAGTATTTGAACAAAACAATTGAAGCTACTTTCTTGTTATTGTAACAACTGCTTGGAGAACTATTTGTGTTTGTTTAAAAGATCCTTCCCCTGTGCTAAAGAGAGACACCACTGTCCTCAACACGCCGGCTTGGGTCTTTGTCATGGTAGTTAGTAACGTATGTTAGGCTTTTACTCCTCACAGTTCCAGACAGGCCAGGTCAGGTCACAGGGAAGATTGAAAACAACAAACAGCAGGGAACTAGACAGCCACAAACCCAGGACAATCCGCGGTCCCAGCCACAATGGCTAACCGCGTCGCGGGCTGCGTTCAAGCCCTCGAGAAAACTCCATGCTAGCTTGATATGCAGCTAGCTAGCAGCAGGTTCAACAGGAACCTGCCTCCTGTCAATACACCTGGGCAGACCAGACCAGCAGAGATATCCTCCTGTCAATACACCTGGGCAGACCAGACCAGCAGAGATATCCTCCTGTCAATACACCTGGGCAGACCAGACCAGCAGAGATCAGGTAGAAAACTATAGTATCAATACTGATGCAGGCTAGTACAGCTACTGTATAAAGACAGATAAGGAACACTTTATGAGTTATGAATAATAAGCTTCTGACAAGTTAACTGCTTCGGTTTAAACTCAGATCAGTCGTTTGTTCATGGAGTCATTGTGTTTAGTTTTCTCTAGAAGTTGCTGTTGAGAGTCTCCTGTCTAAGTTGCAAATTACTGTTACTCAGAGGGAGATCAGGGACGTGGAATCTCCTGACACACACACACACACACACACACACACACACACACACACACACACACACACACACACACACACACACACACACACACACACACACACACAAACTCAACCTGCAGAAACTCAATAACGCTGCCAGTAAGGTACTTTACCTTTGCCCAATATTAATACTCTGTACCTTTCCGTTAAAGTAGAAATAATAACCTTAAAACACAACCTGCACTCTGAAACTTTGGGCTATAATAATAGTACTAGCTTCGCTCTGGGAGTACAAGAGTACTTTACCTTTGCCCAAGTATTAATACTCTGTACCTTTCTGGGAAGACAAGAGGGTTTGAAATAATAACCTTCGCTGTGGGAAACGACATATTATAGTACTAGCTTCACTCTGGGAGAGACAAGAGGGTTTGGGTTATAATATATAGTACTAGCTTCGCTCTGGGAGAGACAAGAGGGTTTGGGCTATAATATATAGTACTAGCTTCGCTCTGGGAGAGACAAGAGGGTTTGGGTTATAATATATAGTACTAGCTTTGCTCTGGGAGAGACAAGAGGGTTTGGGTTATAATATATAGTACTAGCTTCGCTCTGGGAGAGACAAGAGGGTTTGGGTTATAATATATAGTACTAGCTTCGCTCTGGGAGAGACAAGAGGGTTTGGGTTATAATATATAGTACTAGCTTCGCTCTGGGAGAGACAAGAGGGTTTGGGCTATAATATTATAGTACTAGCTTCGCTCTGGGAGAGACAAGAGGGTTTGGGCTATAATATTATAGTACTAGCTTCGCTCTGGGAGAGACAAGAGGGTTTGGGCTATAATATATAGTACTAGCTTCGCTCTGGGAGAGACAAGAGGGTTTGGGCTATAATATATAGTACTAGCTTCGCTCTGGGAGAGACAAGAGGGTTTGGGTTATAATATATAGTACTAGAGACAAGAGGGTTTGGGTTATAATATAGTACTAGCTTCGCTCTGGGAGACAAGAGGGTTTGGGTCGCTCTGGGAGAGACAAGAGGGTTTGGGTTATAATATATAGTACTAGCTTTGCTCTGGGAGAGACAAGAGGGTTTGGGTTATAATATATAGTACTAGCTTTGCTCTGGGAGAGACAAGAGGGTTTGGGCTATAATATATAGTACTAGCTTCGCTCTGGGAGAGACAAGAGGGTTTGGGCTATAATATATAGTACTAGCTTCGCTCTGGGAGAGACAAGAGGGTTTGGGCTATAATATTATAGTACTAGCTTTGCTCTGGGAGAGACAAGAGGGTTTGGGTTATAATATATAGTACTAGCTTCACTCTGGGAGAGACAAGAGGGTTTGGGCTATAATATTATTGTACTAGCTTCGCTCTGGGAGAGACAAGAGGGTTTGGGTTATAATATATAGTACTAGCTTCGCTCTGGGAGAGACAAGAGGGTTTGGGCTATAATATTATAGTACTAGCTTCGCTCTGGGAGAGACAAGAGGGTTTGGGTTATAATATATAGTACTAGCTTCGCTCTGGGAGAGACAAGAGGGTTTGGGCTATAATATTATAGTACTAGCTTCGCTCTGGGAGAGACAAGAGGGTTTGGGCTATAATATTATAGTACTAGCTTTGCTCTGGGAGAGACAAGAGGGTTTGGCCTATAATATTATAGTACTAGCTTCGCTCTGGGAGAGACAAGAGGGTTTGGGTTATAATTTATAGTACTAGCTTCGCTCTGGGAGAGACAAGAGGGTTTGGGTTATAATATTATAGTACTAGCTTCGCTCTGGGAGAGACAAGAGGGTTTGGGTTATAATATTATAGTTCTAGCTTTGCTCTGGGAGAGATGAGGGTTTGGGCTATAATATTATAGTACTAGCTTCGCTCTGGGAGAGACAAGAGGGTTTGGGCTATAATATTATAGTTCTAGCTTTGCTCTGGGAGAGATGAGGGTTTGGGCTATAATATTATAGTACTAGCTTCGCTCTGGGAGAGACAAGAGGGTTTGGGCTATTGCTAAACCAGGGTTGCCATGGCCCAGTGATGACAGTAAATTAGCAAGTCTCTGCACATGAGTGTAGTGTGACTCAGCACTGCAGCTGTCCCAAATGGCACCCTATTCCCTATATAGTGAAGTTGTTTTGACCCAATGGGTCCTGGAGATAAGTAGTATAATACTATAGTAGTAGTAGTATAATACTTGGGCCATTTGGGACTCCCCCACTATTAAATGTACACCTCTATTATCCAGTAGAGTAGCCTAGCTTAGCCTACACCTCTATTATCCAGTAGAGTAGGTAGGCTAGTCTACACCTCTATTATCCAGTACAGTAGGTAGCCCAGCCTACATCTTTATTATCCAGTACAGTAGGTAGCCCAGCCTACATCTCTATTATCCAGTACAGTAGGTAGCCTACATCTCTATTATCCAGTACAGTAGGTAGCCTAGCCTAAACCTCTATTATCCAGTACAGTAGGTAGCCCAGCCTACACCTCTATTATCCAGTGCAGTAGGTAGCCCAGCCTACACCTCTATTATCCAGTAGAGTAGGTAGCCTAGCCTAGCCTACACCTATATTATCCAGTAGAGTAAGTAGCCTAGTATCCAGTACAGTCGGTAGTTTAGCCTACACCTCTATTATCCAGTAGAGTAGGTAGCCTAGCCTACACCTCTATTATCCAGTACAGTAGGTAGCCTAGCCTACACCTCTATTATATAGTAAAGTAGGTAGACAGGCTACACCTCTATTATCCAGTACAGTAGGTAGCCTAGCCTACACCTCTATTATCCAGTACAGTAGGTAGCCTAGCCAACACCTCTATTATCCAGTAGAGTAGTCTAGCCTACACCTCTATTATCCAGTACAGTAGGTAGCCTAGCCTACACCTCTATTATCCAGTAGAGTACAGTAGAGTAGCCTAGCCTAAACCTCTAGTATCCAGCACAGTAGCCTAGCCTACACCTCTATTATCCAGTACAGTAGGTAGCCTAGCCTACATCTCTATTATCCAGTAGAGTAGTCTAGCCTACACCTCTATTATCCAGTAGAGTACAGTAGAGTAGCCTAGCCTACACCTCTATTATCCAGTACAGTAGGTAGCCTAGCCTACACCTCTATTATCCAGTAGAGTAGTCTAGCCTACACCTCTATTATCCAGTACAGTAGGTAGCCTAGCCTACACCTCTATTATCCAGTAGAGTACAGTAGAGTAGCCTAGCCTACACCTCTATTATCCAGTAGAGTAGCCTAGCCAAGACCTCTAGTATCCAGCACAGTAGCCTAGCCTACACCTCTATTATCCAGTACAGTAGGTAGCCTAGCCTACATCTCTATTATCCAGTAGAGTGGAGTAGAGTAGCCTAGCCTACACCTCTATTATCCAGTACAGTAGGTAGCCTAGCCTATTATCTAGTAGAGTAGATTAAGTAGTTTAGAAGCGCATATAGCCGTGGATTACATTAGCATAGCACAGCTAAATGGGCTGTTGTGTTTTTTTAAGCAGTAGTATATCCAGTGTTACTCTGAGTTTAACTCCCTTATTAGCTGGCTGTTTCTGGTATCCTCTGCACATGGAAACAGTCAGAAAACATTAAATTAAAGAGGCTATGAAAATGAGTTAATCCCAAAATGGGTCTCGCTTGTAAAAACACCACGTAGAAGATATGCCAGTGTGTGTATTTTCCATTGAAAATACATATCTGTGTAGATGTGTAGAAAATAACAAGGGTAAGCAGCCATGCCTGTCTGATTTAGATCAATAGGAACACTGTTCACGCAGAAAAACATCTCAAACCCCATCCAAAAATAAACAGACTTCTATCCTGTTGTAACACAGTACAAATCTAACCTACCACAATTTGCCAGTTGGGATTTTCACAAGGCTGACACTAGCCCCCCCCCCCTACACTACAAAGTGGGGGGGGGGGCTATTGGTCTGTCCTGACTTCCATATGGTACCCTATTCAGTTTTCTCAGGGTCAAAAGTCATGCACTATGTAAGGGAGTAAGGTGACATTTAGGACGCAGGCATGCCCTGGTCTGCAGTGATGTTCAGAATGAAGGGCATCTTGGGTAATAAGTCCAGGTTTGTTAGTGATGAAACAGAAAGCAGTGAGACATTTTAACAAGTTCGCTGTGGAGGACCCAATTATATGGACTGAACAGATAGTGTTTGTATTTTTCAGGGCACAGTTGTCATGTCAACCAACTAAAACGGCAACAGCACTCCATTCCACATCCTCTCTTCTTAGGCTGGGCTCAGGCTCTTCTCTCACTGTGGTGTCAACTAATAAGTAAGGGTTTGGATGTATCTGAAGTCCTTAATAACAATATCCCAATCTTCCTATCTGTCTTTCTCTCTTCACCACGTTTTCTCTCCCCCTCTTTCTCTCTCTTTCTTTGTAGTCATTGGTGCTCAGTTACATAGCATGTTGCTATGTACGGTAGCTATGTATAAGAGTTATCTATAGTAGCTTTGTATATTAGCTATGTATAGTAGCTATGACTGGTAGCTATGTATAGTAGCTATGTATAGTAAGTAGCTTTGTATAAGATTTATCTATAGTAGCTTTGTATAAGAGTTATCTATAGTAGCTTTGTATATTAGCTATGTATAGTAGCTATGACTGGTAGTTATGTATAGTAGCTTTGTATATAACCTATGTATAGTAGCTATGTATAGTAGCTTTGTATATTAGCTATGTATAGTAGCCATGTATAGTAGTTATCTATAGTAGCTATGTATAAGAGTTATCTATAGTAGCTATGAATAGTAGCTATGTATGGTAGCTATGAACATTAGATATTTATAGTTACTATGTATAGTAGCTTTGTATATTAGCTATGTATAGTAGCCATGTATAGTAGCTATCTATAAGAGTTATCTATAGTAGCTATGTATATTATCAATGAACAGTAGCTATTTATAGTAGCTATGTATAGTAGCTATGTATATTAGCTATGTATTTTAGCTATGTATAGTAGCTATGTATGGTAGCTATGAACATTAGCTATTTATAGTAGCTATGTATGGTAGCTATGAACATTAGCGATTTATAGTTGCTATGTATAGTAGCTATGTATATTAGCTATGTATAGTAGCTATGTATTTTAGCTACGTACAGTAGTTATCTATAGTAGCTATGAATAGTAGCTATGTATAGTAGCTATGTATGGTAGCTATGAACATTAGCTATTTATAGTTGCTATGTATAGTAGCTATGTATATTAGCTATGTATAGTAGCTATGTATGGTAGCTATGAACATGAACTATTTATAGTTGCTATGTATAGTAGCTATGTATATTAGCTATGTGGGCTCCAAAATTACTGGCACCGCTGACTGGCAATGCACAAATAATGCTTAAACAAATATAAACAATATAATTATAGAGATAAACTCAAAATACCAACATGTGAGAAATACAATACTTTATTAATGTTTCAATGGAACCAACCAAAATAATTTATTGATTTAATTAAAAATCTATGTCCTCCAAAATCAAGGTTTCACAATTAATGGCACCATTAAAGATTATTGGAAATAAAATCCACAGAAATTAAACCACAAATGAAATTCCACTTATTTAAGTTTATCTAAGTCTTAAGGAACTATATTGAGCCATTACATCACTTCCTGTTTCACTAGGGTATAAAAATGAGGTAACACACATGCAATATCCCGCTGTCATCCAACACCATTAAGAAAACAAAAGAACTGGCAGTTCAAAAGAGACAGATGGTCATAGACCTTCATAAATCTGGTCATGGCTACAAGAAGATCCACAAACTATTGAATATACCACAGAGCACTGTTAGGGAAATTATTAAAAAAATGCAAAAGATGAAACAATTGAAAACCTCATGGGTAGAGGACGCAAATGCATTTTGCCCCCGAGGAGGATAGGGAGGAGGATAGGGAGGAGGATAGGGAGGAGGATAGGGAGGAGGATAGGGAGGAGGATAGGGAGGAGGATAGGAGGAGGATAGGGAGGAGGATAGGGAGGAGGATAGGGAGGAGGATAGGGAGGAGGATAGGGAGGAGGATAGAGGAGGAGAAGCAACAAAATCCCCAAGAATCACTGTGATAGAATTGCAGGCCTTGGTGGCGTCTTGGGGCCACCAGGTTTCAAAAAGCACCATCAGACGCCACCTCCACAAACACAGGCTTTTTGGAAGGGTTGCCAGAAGAAAGCCCTTTCTGACCACAAGACACAGACGCAAGCACTTGGAGTTTTGCCAAACGTCATTTAAAATATGACTGGAAGAAGGTGTTCTGGTCAGATGAGACCAAAATTGAACGTTTAGGTCAGATACAGCATCAGCATGTTTGGCGTCGAAACAGAGATGCATCTCTGGAATTAAAACAGCCCCAAAACATCACTGACCACCCTCCATATTTCACCGTGGTTATGAGGTGATGTTTTGGGGCTGTTTTAATTCCAGAGGTCCAAGGGGCACAGGTTAAGATTGATGACATAATGAATTCCACCAGGTATCAGGCAATTTTGTCTGACGATCTGGTTGCCTCTACCAGAAGGACTTGGCCGAAACATACGTCAAGATCCACACCGGTTATTTTGTTTTTTGGTGAATTTTACCCCCAATTTCGTAGTATCCAATTGTTTAGTAGCTACTATCTTGTCTCATCGCTACAACTCCCGTACGGGCTCGGGAGAGACTAAGGTTGAAAGTCATGCGTCCTCCGATACACAACCCAACCAAGCCGTGCTGCTTCTTAACACAGAGCGCATCCAACCCCGGAAGCCAGCCGCACCAATGTGTCGGAGGAATCACCGTGCACCTGGCAACCTCGGTTAGCGCACACTGCGCCCGGCCCGCCACAGGAGTCGCTAATGCGCAATGAGACAAGGATATCCCTACCGGCCAAACCCTCCCTAACCCGGACGACGCTAGGCCAATTGTGCATCGCCCCACGGACCTCCCGGTCGCGGCCGGTTACGACAGAGCCTGGGCACGAACCCAGGGTCTCGGGAGGCCCAGAAATGGTTCTTGACAGCAAAATCAATGTTCTGCCATGGCCATCTCAGTCGCCGGACCTCAATCCAATCGAAAACCTGTGGGCTGAGTGGAAGAGGACAGTTGATAAGCGCAAACCCAAGAATGTGAAGGATCTTGAAAGGATCTGCATAGAGGAATGGTCCAAAATCCCTCCAAATGTGTTCCTTAACCGTGTCAAACATCACAGGAAAAGACTCCATGCTGTTATCCTTGCCAGAGGTGGTGGCACTAAGTACTAAATGAGGAGTGCCAATAATTATGAAATCTTGATTTTGGTTCAATTTATTTTGTATTAAATAATTGTATGATTTTGGTTGGTTCCATTGAAACATTAATAAAGTACAGCATTTCTCACATGTTGTTATTTGGAGTTTCTCTCTATAATATATATATATATATTTTTTTAAGTATTGTTTGTGCATTGCCAGTCAGGGGTGCCAGTAATTTTGGAGCCCGCTGCATGTATAGTAGCTATTTACGGCAACTATGTACAGTAGTTATCTATAGTAGCTATGTATAAGAGTTATCTATAGTAGCTATGTATTGTAGCTGTGTATAGTAGTTATCTATAGTAGTTGTCTATAGTAGCTGTGTATAGTAGCTATCTATAGTAGTTATCTATAGTAGCTGTGTATAGTAGCTATCTATAGTAGTTATCTATAGTAGTTATCTATAGTATCTATGTATGGTAGCTGTGTATAGTAGCTATGTATAGTAGTTATCTATAGTAGTTATCTTTTTATTTTTTTTTATTTCACCTTTATTTAACCAGGTAGGCTAGTTGAGAACAAGTTCTCATTTGCAACTGCGACCTGGCCAAGATAAAGCATAGCAGTGTGAACAGACAACACAGAGTTACACATGGAGTAAACAATTAGCAAGTCAATAACACAGTAGAAAAAAATGGGCAGTCTATATACAATGTGTGCAAAAGGCATGCGGAGGTAGGCGAATAATACAATTTTGCAGATTAACACTGGAGTGATAAATGATCAGATGGGCATGTACAGGTAGAGATATTGGTGTGCAAAAGAGCAGAAAAGTAAATAAATAAAAACAGTATAAAAACAGTATGGGAATGAGGTAGGTGAAAAGGGTGAGCTATTTACCTATAGACTATGTACAGCTGCAGCGATCGGTTAGCTGCTCGGATAGCTGATGTTTGAAGTTGGTGAGGGAGATAAAGTCTCCAACTTCAGCGATTTTGCAATTCGTTCCAGTCACAGGCAGCAGAGTACTGGAACGAAAGGCGGCCAAATGAGGTGTTGGCTTTAGGGATGATCAGTGAGATACACCTGCTGGAGCGCGTGCTACGGATGGGTGTTGCCATCGTGACCAGTGAACTGAGATAAGGCGGAGCTTTACCTAGCATGGACTTGTAAATGACCTGGAGCCAGTGGGTCTGGCGACAAATATGTAGTGAGGGCCAGCCAACTAGAGCATACAAGTCGCAGTGGTGGGTGGTATAAGGTGCTTTAGTGACAAAACGGATGGCACTGTGATAGACTGCATCCAGTTTGCTGAGTAGAGTGTTGGAAGCCATTTTGTAGATGACATCGCCGAAAATCGAGGATCGGTAGGATAGTCCAGTTTTACTAGGGTAAGCTTGGCAGCGTGAGTGAAGGAGGCTTTGTTGCGGAATAGAAAGCCGACTCTGGATTTGATTTTTGATTGGAGATGTTTGATGTGAGTCTGGAAGGAGAGTTTGCAGTCTAGCCAGACACCTAGGTACTTATAGATGTCCACATATTCAAGGTTGGAACCATCCAGGGTGGTGATGCTAGTCGGGCATGCGGGTGCGGGCAGCGATCGGTTGAAAAGCATGCATTTGGTTTTACTCGCGTTTAAGAGCAGTTGGAGGCCACGGAAGGAGTGCTGTATGGCATTGAAGCTCGTTTGGAGGTTTGATAGCACAGTGTCCAATGACGGGCCGAAAGTATATAGAATGGTGTCGTCTGCGTAGAGGTGGATCAGGGAATCGCCCGCAGCAAGAGCAACATCATTGATATATACAGAGAAAAGAGTCGGCCCGAGAATTGAACCCTGTGGCACCCCCATAGAGACTGCCAGAGGACCGGACAGCATGCCCTCTGATTTGACACACTGAACTCTGTCTGCAAAGTAATTGGTGAACCAGGCAAGGCAGTCATCCGAAAACCGAGGCTGTTGAGTCTGCCGATAAGAATTTGGTGATTGACAGAGTCGAAAGCCTTGGCGAGGTCGATGAAGACGGCTGCACAGTACTGTCTTTTATCGATGGCGGTTATGATATCATTTAGTACCTTGAGTGTGGCTGAGGTGCACCCGTGACCGGCTCGGAAACCAGATTGCACAGCGGAGAAGGTACGGTGGGATTCGAGATAGTCAGTGACCTGTTTGTTGACTTGGCTTTCGAAGACCTTAGATAGGCAGGGCAGGATGGATATAGGTCTATAGCAGTTTGGGTCCAGGGTGTCTCCTCCTTTGAAGAGGGGGATGACTGCGGCAGCTTTCCAATCCTTGGGGATCTCAGACGATATGAAAGAGAGGTTGAACAGGCTGGTAATAGGGGTTGCGACAATGGCGGCAGATAGTTTCAGAAATAGCGGGTCCAGATTGTCAAGCCCAGCTGATTTGTACGGGTCCAGGTTTTGCAGCTCTTTCAGAACATCTGCTATCTGGATTTGGGTAAAGGAGAACCTGGAGAGGCTTGGGTGAGGAACTACGGGGGGGGCGGAGCTGTTGGCCGAGGTTGGAGTAGCCAGGCGGAAGGCATGGCCAGCCGTTGAGAAGTGCTTATTGAAGTTTTCGATAATCATGGATTTATCGGTGGAGACCGTGTTTCCTAGCCTCAGTGCAGTGGGCAGCTGGGAGGAGGTGCTCTTGTTCTCCATGGACTTCACAGTGTCCCAGAACTTTTTGGAGTTGGAGCTACAGGATGCAATCTATAGTATATATGTATGGTAGCTGTGTATAGTAGCTATGTATAGTAGTTATCTATAGTAGCTATGTATAGTAGTTATCTATAGTAGTTATCTATAGTATCTATGTATGGTAGCTGTGAATAGTAGCTATGTATAGTAGTTATCTATAGTAGCTATGTATAGTAGTTATCTATAGTAGTTATCTATAGTATCTATGTATGGTAGTTGTGTATAGTAGCTATGTATAGTAGTTATCTATAGTAGCTGTGTATAGTAGTTATCTATAGTAGTTATGTATAGTAGTTATCTATAGTATCTATGTATGGTAGCTGTGTATAGTAGCTATGTATAGTAGTTATCTATAGTAGTTATCTATAGTATCTATGTATGGTAGCTGTGTATAGTAGCTATGTATAGTAGTTATCTATAGTAGCTATGTATAGTAGTTATCTATAGTAGTTATCTATAGTATCTATGTATGGTAGCTGTGTATAGTAGCTATGTATAGTAGTTATCTATAGTAGCTATGTATAGTAGTTATCTATAGTAGTTATCTATAGTAGTTATCTATAGTAGTTATCTATAGTATCTATGTATGGTAGTTGTGTATAGTAGCTATGTATAGTAGTTATCTATAGTAGCTGTGTATAGTAGTTATCTATAGTAGTTATCTATAGTATCTATGTATAGTAGCTATGTATAGTAGCTATGTATAGTAGTTATTATAGTAGTTATCTATGGTATATGCTATGGTAAATATGTATAGTAGCTATGTATAGTAGTAGTTATCTATAGTAGCTGTGTATAGTAGTTATCTATAGTAGTTATCTATAGTAGTTATCTATGGAAGCAACCAATAGTATCTATTATAGTAGTTATTATAGTAGCTATGTCCTAAAATCTATAGTTTCTAATTAATGGCACCATTAAAGAGCTATGTATATAAAATCTATAGTAGTTAAACTATAAATATCCACTTATTTAAGTTTATCTAAGTCTTAGTAACTATATTGAGCCAGTTATCTATCACTTCCTGTTTCACTGTGTATAAAAATCTATGTAACAGTTATCTATAGTAGCTATGTCATAACACCATTATAGTAAACTAAAGTACTGGCAGTTCAAAAGTAGACAGATGGTCAGAGTTATCTAAAGTAGTTATCTATAGTAGATCTATAGTACTATGTATGGTAGCTGTGTATAGTATCACTGTATAGTAAATTATCTAAAAAAGCAAAAGATGAGTAGTTATCTATAGTAGCTATGTATAGTAGCTATGTATGGTACTGTATTAAAAAAATGCAAAAGATGAGGGGTAGTGTATAGTATCTATGTATAGTAGTTATCTATAGTAGCTAGGATAGGGAGGAGGATAGTAGGAGGATAGGGAGGAGTGATAGTATCTATGTATAGTAGGAGGATAGTATCAATGTCCCCATAGAATCACTGTGATAGTATCTATGTATGGTAGTTATCTTAGGGCCACCATGTTTCAAAAGTTATCATAGTAGCCACCTCCACAAACACAGGCTTTTGGAAGGGTTAGTAGCCCTTATCTGACCACAAGACACAGTATCTATGTTTTGCCAAGCTGTTAAAATATGACTGTAAGTAGTTATCTATAGTAGTTATCTATAGATTATGTTTAGCTGTGATACAGCATCAGCATGTTAGTAGTTATCTATAGTAGTTATCTATAGTAGTTATCTATAAAATCATCACTGACCAGCCTTCATAGTATCTATTATAGGTGATGTTTTATAGTATTATGTATGGTAGCTGTGTATAGTAGCTATGTTAGTAGTTATCTAGGGCACAGGTAGTAGTTATCTATAGTATCTATGTATTTTGCTGTGTATAGTAGCTATCTTAGTAGTTATCTATAGTAGTTATCTATAGTAGATCCACAGGTTATTTTGTTTTTGGTAGAATTTTACCCCCTATGTTAGTAGTTATCTATAGTAGTTATCTATAGTAGTTATCTATAGTAGTTATCTATAGTATCTATGTATGGTAGCTGTGTATAGTATCTATGTTAGTAGTTATCTATAGTAGTTATCTATAGTATCTATGTATGGTAGCTGTGTATAGTATCTATGTTAGTAGTTATCTATAGTAGGAAGAAAAAGTTATGTGAACCCTTTGGAAATACCTGGATTTATGCATAAATTGGTCATGAAATTACATCTGATCTTCATCTAGGTCACAAAAATCGACAAACACAGTCTGCTTAAACTCATAACACACAAATAATTATATGTTTTCTTGTCTTTATTGAACACACGCTGTAAACATTCACAGTGCAGGGCGGAAAAAGTATGTGAACCCTTGGATTTAATAACTGGTTGACCCTCCTTTTCCATCAATTACCTCAACCTGTAGATCAGACCTGCACAACGGTCAGGAGGAATTTTGGACCATTACTCTTTACAAAACTGTTTCATTTTCAGCAATATTCTTGTTTGGTGTGAACTGCTCTCTTGAGGTCATGCCACAGAATCTCAAATCTGGTTGAGGTCAGGACTCTGACTGGGCCACTCCAGAAGGTCAGGACTCTGACTGGGCCACTCCAGAAGGTCAGGACTCTGACTGGGCCACTCCAGAAGGTCAGGACTCTGACTGGGCCACTCCAGAAGGTCAGGACTCTGACTGGGCCACTCCAGGACTCTGAGGTCAGGACTCTGACTGGGCCACTCCAGAAGGTCAGGACTCTGACTGGGCCACTCCAGAAGGTCAGGACTCTGACTGGGCCAGAAGGTCAGGACTCCAGAAGGTCAGGACTCTGACTGGGCCACTCCAGAAGGTCAGGACTCTGACTGGGCCACTCCAGAAGGTCAGGACTCTGACTGGGCCACTCCAGAAGGTCAGGACTCTGACTGGGCCACTCCAGAAGGTCAGGACTCTGACTGGGCCACTCCAGAAGGTCAGGACTCTGACTGGGCCACTCCAGAAGGTCAGGACTCTGACTGGGCCACTCCAGAAGGTCAGGACTCTGACTGGGCCACTCCAGAAGGTCAGGACTCTGACTGGGCCACTCCAGAAGGTCAGGACTCTGACTGGGCCACTCCAGAAGGTCAGGACTCTGACTGGGCCACTCCAGAAGGTCAGGACTCTGACTGGGCCACTCCAGAAGGTCAGGACTCTGACTGGGCCACTCCAGAAGGTGTACAGTGGTTTGCAGAAGTATTCACCCTCCTTGGCATTTTTCCTATTTTGTTGCCTTACAAACTGGCATTAAAATAGATTTTTGGGGGGGAGGGTTTGTATCATTTGATTTACACAACATGTAAATAATTGTTTTATTGTGAAACATACAAAAAAAAACAGAAAACTTGAGCGTGCATAACTATTCACTGTGCGTAACTATTGTTGAGCCAACTTTTTGCAGCAATTACAGCTGCAAGTCTCTTGGGGTATGTCTCTATAAGCTTGGCACATCTAGAAACTGGGATTTTTGCCCATTCTTCACGGCAAAACTGCTCCAGCTCCTTCAAGTTGGATGGGTTCCGCTGGTGTGCAGCAATCTTTAAGTCATACCACAGATTCTCAATTAGATTGAGTTCTGGGCTTTGACTAGGCCATTCCAATACATTTAAATGTTTCCCTTAAACCACTCAACCACCAAGTGTTGATTTAGTAGTATGCTTAGGGTCATTGTCCTGCTGGAAGGTGAACCTCAGTTTCAGTCTGAAACAGGTTTTGCTCAAGAATTTCGCAGTATTTAGCGCCATCCATCATTCCTTCAACTATGACCAGTTTCCCAGTCCCTGCCGATAAAAAACGATGAGGATGATTTTCTCTGGGAGATGTTAGGTGTTAGGTTTGCGCCAGACATAGCATTTTCCTTGATGGCCAGAAAACTCCATTTTAGTCTCATCTGACCAGAGTACCTTCTTCCATATGTTTAGGGAGTCTCCCACATGCCTTTTGGCGAACACCAAACGTGTTTCCTATTTTTTTTTCTTTAAGCAATAGCTTTTTTTCTGGCCACTCTTCCGTAAAGCCCAGCTGTGTGGAGTCTACGGCTTAAAGTGGTCCTACGGACAGATACTCCAATCTCTGTTGTGGAGCTTTGCAGCTCCTTCAGGGTTATCTTTGGTCTCTTTGTTGCCTCTCTGATTAATGCCCTTCTGGTCTGTGAGTTCTGGTGGGCGGCCCTCTCTTGGCAGGTTTGTTTGCTGTGGTGCCATATTCTTTTCATGTTTTAATAATGGATTTAATGGTGCTCCGTGGGATGTTCAAAGTTTCTGGTATTTTTTATAACCCAACCCTGATCTGAACTTCTCCACAACTTTCTCCCTGACATGTTTGTAGAGCTCCTTGGTGTTCATGGTGCCGCTTGCTTGGTGGTGCCCCTTGCTTAGTGGTGTTGCAGACTCTGGGGCCTTTCAGAACAGGTGTATATATACTGAGATCATGTGACACTTAGATTGTACACAGGTGGACTTTATTGAACTAATTATGTGACTTCTGAAGGTAATTGGTTGCACCAGATCATATTTAGGGAATTCATAGCAAAAGGGGTGAATACATATGTATAATATATATATATATATATATACATATACATATATAATACACTCACCACTTTCACGCTTTAGATAAAATAAAATAAAATTGAATAAAGTTTTTTTCATTTCACTTCACCTTCATTTGGACTATTTTGTCCATAATGTCCATTACATGAAATCCAAATAAAAATCCATTTAAATTACAGGTTGTAATGCAACAAAATAGGAAAAATGCCAAGGGGCATGAATACTTTTGCAAGGCACTGTATTTTCTTCTGTTGAAGCCATTCTGTTGTTGATTTACTTCTGTATTTTGGGTCGTTGTCCTGTTGCATCACCCAACTTCTGTTGAACTACAATTGGCGGACAGATGGCCTAACATTCTCCTGCAAAATCTATTGATAAATTTGGGAATTTATTTTTACGTTGATGATAGCAAGCTGTCCAGGCCCTGAGGCAGACCCAAACCATGATGCCCCCTCCACTATACAGTCGTGGCCAAAAGTTGACACGAATGACACAAATATTAATTTTCACCAAGTCTGCTCTCTCAGTTTGTATGATGGTAATTTGCATATACTCCAGAATCTTATGAAGAGTGATCAGATGAATTGCAAGTAATTTCAACATCCCCCTTTGCCATGCAAATGTACTGAATCCCCCCAAAAAACATTTCCACTGCATTTCAGCCCTGCCACAAAAGGGCCAGCTGACATCATGTCAGTGATTCTCTCGTTAACACAGGTGTGAGTGTTGACGAGGACAAGGCTGGAGATCAGTCTGTCATGCTGACGGAGTTCGAATAACAGACTGGAAGCTTCAAAACATGGTGTCAAACATGGTTACCTGCGAGGAAACACATGCTGTCATCATTGCTTTGCACAAAAAGGGCTTCACAGGCAAGGATATTGCTGCCAGTAAGATTGCACCTAAATCAACCATTTATCAGATCATCAAGAACTTCAAGGAGAGCTGTTCAATTGTTATGAAGAAGTCTTCAGGGCACCCAAGAAAGTCCAGCAAGCACCAGGACCGTCTCCTAAAGTTGATTCGGCTGCGGGAATGGGGCACCACCAGTACAGAGCTTGCTCAGGAATGGCAGCAGGTAGGTGTGAGTGCATCTGCACGCACAGTGAGGCCTAGACTTTTAGAGGATGGCCTGGTGTCAAGAAGGGCAAGAAAGAAGCCACTTCTCTCCAGGAAAAACATCAGGGACAGACTGATATTCTGCAAAAAGTACAGGGATGGACTGCTGAGGACTGGGGTAAAATCATTTTCTCTGATGAATCCCCTTTCCGATTGTTTGGGGCATCTTGAAAAAAGCTTGAACGGAGAAGACAAGGTGAGCGCTACCATCAGTCCTGTGTCATGCCAACAGTAAAGCATCCTGAGACCATTCATGCGTAGGGATGCTTCTCAACCAAGGGAGTGGGCTCACTCACAATTTTGACTAAGAACACAGCCATGAATAAAGAATGGTACCAACACATCCTCCGAGAGCAGCTTCTCCCAACCATCCAGGAACAGTTTGGTGACGAACAATGCATTTTCCAGTGTGATGGAGCACCTTGCCATAAGGCAAAAGTGATAACTAAGTGGCTCAATATCAAAACATTGATATTTTGGGTCCATGGCCAGGAAACTCCCCAGACCTTAATCGCATTGAGAACTTGTGGTCAATCCTCAAGAGGTGGGTGGACAAACAAAAACCTACAAATTCTGACTAACTCCAAGCATTGATTATGCAAGAATGGGCTGCCATCAGTCAGGATGTGGCCCAGAAGTTAATTGACAGCATGCCATCAGTCAGGATGTGGCCCAGAAGTTAATTGACAGCATGCCATCAGTCAGGATGTGGCCCAGAAGTTAATTGACAGCATGCCAGGACGGATTGCAGAGGTCTTGAAAAAGAAGAGTCAACACTGCAAACATTGATTCTTTGCATCAACTTCATGTAATTGTCAATAAAAGCCTTTGACACGTATGAAATGCTTGTAATTATACTTCAGTTTCCATAGTAACATCTGACTAAAATATCTAAAGACACTGAGGCAACAAAATTGTGAAAATTGTGAAAATTAATATTTGTGTCATTCTCAAAACTGTACTTTACAGTTGGGATGAGGTGTTGATGTTGGTGTGAAGTGCCTTTTTATCTCAACACATAGTGTTGTGTTTTCCTTCCAAACAACTTCCACTGTAGTTTCTGTCCACAGAATATTGTACCAGTAGTGCTGTGGAACATTCAGGTGCACTTTTACAAACCTCAAGACGTGCAGCAATGTTTTTCTGGACAGCAGTGGCTTCTTCTGTGGTGACCTCCAGTGAACACCATTCTTGTTTAGTGTTTTACGTATCGTAGACTCGTCAACGGAGATGTTAGCAAGTTCCAGAGATTTCTGTAAGTCTTTAGTTGGCACTCTAGGATTCTTCTTAACCTCATTGAGCATTCTGCGATGTGCTCTTGCAGTCATCTTTGCAGGACGGCCACTCCTAGGGAGAGTAGCAACAGTGCTGAACTTTCTCCATTTATAGACTATTTGTCTTACCGTGGACTGATGAACATCAAGGCTTTTAGAGATACTTATGTAACCCTTTCCAGCTTTATGCAAGTCAACAATTCTTAATCTTGTGTCTTCCGAGATCTCTTTTGTTGGAGGCATGGTTCACATCAGGCTATGCCTCTTGTGAATAGCAAACACATATTTTGTGAGTGTTTTTTATAGGGCAAGGCAGCTCTAACCAACATCTCCAATCTCATCTTATTGATTGGACTCCAGGTTACCAGATTCCTGACTCTAATTAGCTTTAGGAGAAGTCATTAGCCTAGGGGGGTTCACATATTTTTTCCAACCTACACTGTGAATGTTTAAATTATGCATTCAATATAGACAAGAAAAATAAACGAATAAAACACAAATTATTGTAAGCACACTATGTTTGTCTATTGTTGTGACCTAGATGAAGGTCAGATCAAATTTGATGACCAATTTATGCAGAAATGCAGGTAATTCCAAAGGGTTCACATACTTTTTCTTGTGACTGTATAGTAGCTATATATAGTATCTAAACTCAGCTCAGATCTTCATTGTAAAGGGTTTAAACACTGTTTCCAATGCTTGTTCAATGAACCATAAACAATTAATGAACATGCACCTGTGGAACGGTCGTTAAGACACTAACAGCTTACAGACGGTAGGCAAATAAGGTCACAATTATGAAAACTTAGGACACTAAAGAGGCCTTTCTATTGACTCTGAAAAACACCAAAAGAAAGATGCCCATGGTCCCTGCTCATCTGTGTGAATGTGCCTTAGGCATGTTGCAGGGATGCATGAGGACTGCAGATGTGGCCAGGATAATAAATTGCAATGTCCGTACTGTGAAACGCCTAAGACAGCGCTACATGGAGACAGGACGGACAGCTGATCATCATCACAGTGGCAGACCATGTGTAACAACACCTGCACAGGATCGGTACAGCAGAACATCACACCTGCGGGACAGGTACAGGATGGCAACAACAACTGCCTGAGTTACACCAGGAATGCACAATCCTTCCATCATTGCTCAGACTGTCCGCAATACTGAGGGCTTGTAGGCTTGTTGTAAGGCAGGTCCTCAACAGACATCACCGTGGAAGTGGAAGATTGAGGTAACATCTCACAGCAAGAACTGACACATCTGGTGCAGTCCATGAGGATGAGATGCACTGCAGTACTTAATGCAGCTGGTGGCCACCCCAGATATTGACTGTTACTTTTGATTTTGACTCCTCCCCCTCTTTGTTCAGGGACACATTATTCCATTTCTGTTAGTCACATGTATAGCAGCTATGTATAGTATCTATGTATAGTATTTATGTATGGGAGCTATGTATAGCTTACCTTGGGACCAGCAGCATCCCACTGTTGGTTTGCCTCTGAAGCTAAGCTGAGTGTTGGTCCTGGTCCAGTCCATGGATGGGAGACCAGATGTTGCTGGAAGTGGTGTTGGAGGGCCAGTAGGAAACACTCTTTCCTCAAGTCTAAAATAAAATGCCCCAGGGCAGTGATTTTGGAAATTGCCCATAAATGTATAGTAACTAAATGGTGCCAATTAATGGTTTCTAAAAAAACATAAAATACTATATCTCTCTCTGAAGTTGAAGATCTGGGACATGCATGTCTTGATTCATAAAGCTGAGAAGCTACAGACAGTATCTTCAGAAATTTTGGGATGTGCTTGAGTCCCAAATAGCACCCTATTCCCATTAGAGTGCACTACATTTGACCAGGGCTTTGGTCAAAAGTAGTGCACTTATATAGGGAATAGGGGGCTATTTGGGATGTACACCATGATGTGCACTGGAGTGCCGAGAAGAGAGGCCGTTGGCCACAATTTCTTGCAGGTCAATTAGCCAATTAGACGAGTGGCCTTGGGCATGGCCAGTCAGAATCACACCGATTAGGATGTGGAGGGTGGGGTTGGCCTCTCAGAGCACAAATTCAATTCAGACTGTCAAACTGTGTGACATCAGATGACTGCGGCTGACCGTAACTACAGAAATACCCAATTTCTTAAAAACAGCAAATGGTTACTGCCACATCAGGAGTCAGTCATTTTTGAAAACCTTTTTTTAAACTAGGCAAGTCAGTTATGAACACAGAGAGAGAGAGAGAGAGAGAGAGAGAGAGAGAGAGAGAGAGAGAGAGAGAGAGAGAGAGAGAGAGAGAGACTGAAGGAGACTCAGACAAGGAGACTCAGAGAGAAAAGGAGACTCAGAGAGAGAGAGAAGGAGACTCAGAGAGAAAGAGTGAGAGGAGACTCAGAGAGAGAGGGAGAGTGAGAAGGAGACTCAGAGAGAGAGAGAGAAGGAGACTCAGAGAGAAAGAGTGAGAGGAGACTCAGAGAGAGAGGGAGAGTGAGAAGGAGACTCAGAGAGAGCTAAAGAGAGACACAAAAAAAACACAAGACCAACAACATTGGACACTTTATTGAACACAAAGCCTTCACTATATCATCCTGGAATATTCAAGGTCTGAGGTCATCTGCCTTTGGCCTAAAGAGCAGGAACCCAGACTTCACCAAAGAAATCGGTAAATCAGGCATTGTCATCCTGCAAGAAACCTGGTATAGAGGACACGGACACACTGGTTGCCCTCTAGGTTACAGAGAGCTGGTAGTCCCATCCACCACACTACCAGGTGGGTGGTATAGAGGAGACGGACCCACTGGTTGCCCTCTAGGTTACAGAGAGCTGGTAGTCCCATCCACCACACTACCAGGTGGGTGGTATAGAGGAGACGGACCCACTGGTTGCCCTCTAGGTTACAGAGAGCTGGTAGTCCCATCCACCACACTACCAGGTGGGTGGTATAGAGGAGACGGACCCACTGGTTGCCCTCTAGGTTACAGAGAGCTGGTAGTCCCATCCACCAAACTACCAGGTGGGTGGTATAGAGGAGACGGACCCACTGGTTGCCCTCTAGGTTACAGAGAGCTGGTAGTCCCATCCACCACACTACCAGGTGGGTGGTATAGAGGAGACAGACCCACTGGTTGCCCTCTAGGTTACAGAGAGCTGGTAGTCCCATCCACCAAACTACCAGGTGTGAAACAGGGAAGGGACTCAGGGGGTATGCTAATTTGGTATAGAGCAGACCTAACTCACTCCATTAAATTAATCAGAACAGAAACATTTTACATTTGGCTAGAAATTCAAAAAGGAAATGATCTCAACAGAGAAAAATGTCCTCCTGTGTGCTACCTATATCCCCCCACTAGAATCCCCATACTTTAATGAAGACAGCTTCTCCATCCTGGAGGGGGAAATTAATCATTTCCAGGCCCAGGGACATGTACTAGTCTGTGGCGACGTAAATGCCAGAACCGGACAAGAATGCTATTTGGCTCTAAACAGAGAGTACACATTGGCAGAAAACGTCACCACTATGACTGACCCAAACTTAAGGAAAGCTTTGACTATGTACAGACTCAGAGAGCATAGCCTTGCTATTGAGAAAGACCACCGTAGACAGACATGGCTCTCAAGAGAAGACAGGCTATGTGCAAACTCCCCACAAAATGAGGTGGAAACTGAGCTGCACTTCCTAACCTCCTGCCCAATGTATGACCATATTAGAGACACACATTTTCCTTAGATTACACAGATCCACAAAGAATTTGAAAACAAACTCAGTTTTGATAACCTCCCATATCTACTGGGTGAAATTCCACAGTGTGCATCACAGCAGCAAGATTTGTGACCTGTTGCCAAAAGAAAAGGGCAACCAGCGAAGAACACACACCATTGTAAATACAACCCATAGTTATGCAGATTTACTTTCCCTTGTGTACTTTAACCATTTGTACATTGTTACAACACTGTATATATAATTAATATGACATTTGTAATGTCTTTATTGTTTTGACATTTCTGTATGTGTAATGTTTACTGTTCATTTTTTATTGTTTATTTCACTATTGTATATTATCTGCCTCACTTGCTTTGGCAATTTTAACATGTTTCCCATGTCAATAAAACCCCTTGAATTGAAATGAGAGAGAAGAAGATGAGAGAGAGAGAGTGAGAGTGAGAGTGAGAGTGAGTGAGTGATGAGTGAGTGAGTGAGTGAGTGAGTGAGTGAGGAGTGAGTGAGTGAGTGAGTGAGTGAGTGAGTGAGTGAGTGAGTGAGTGAGTGAGTGAGTGAGTGAGTGAGTGAGTGAGTGAGTGAGTGAGTGGTGGTGGTGGTGAGTGAGTGAGTGAGTGAGTGAGTGAGTGAGTGAGTGAGTGAGTGAGGAGACTCAGAGAGAGAAGGAGACTCAGAGAGAAAAGGAGACTCAGAGAGAGGAGAAGCCTCAGAGAGAGGAGAAGCCTCAGAGAGAGGAGAAGCCTCAGAGAGAGAAGGAGACTCAGAGAGAGAAGGAGACTCAGAGAGTGAAGGAGCCTCAGAGAGTGAAGGAGCCTCAGAGAGAAGGAGACTCAGAGAGAGAAGAAGACTCAGAGAGAGAAGAAGCCTCAGAGAGAGAAGAAGCCTCAGGAGACCTCAGAGAGAGAAGGAGACTCAGGAAGAGAAGGAGACTCAGAGAGAGAAGGAGACTCAGAGAGTGAAGGAGCCTCAGAGAGTGAAGGAGCCTCAGAGAGAAGGAGACTCAGAGAGAGGAGACTCCGAGAAAGAGAGCGAGAGGGATAGAGAGAGGGTGTAGCGATGAAAGTCAATGCTTCTACATTCAGTCAAAAAGCAAAAGGAGGAAATTCCCAAACAGCCATAATGTAAATGGCATGACAACATGTTTGGGGAAATGCCTAACCCCTGTTAAACCAGTGGCCTTCACGGCCATTAGAATACAAAAGGTGAATTAAACAGCTGTTCCTGTGACCCCAATGGCAAATGTTGTCAAGATTCATCAAGGTAACAAACAGAGTGGAGAGGGATGCACTTTGTATACCTGTTGTTATTCTGGTTATTGTTCACTTATTAAATGAGAGGCATGGTCCTTCTGTAGCTCAGTTGGTAGAGCATGGCGCTTGTAACGCCAGGGTAGTGGGTTCGATTCCCGGGACCACCCATACGTAGAATGTATGCACACATGACTGTAAGTCGCTTTGGATAAAAGCGTCTGCTAAATGGCATATATTATTATTATTATTATTATAAATGTCTATTAAATCCAGTGTTTAGACTCTTATATCGATGCATAATTAACACGGCACAAGTTATTTATTGGAAGTGGTGCACGTGGACACTTGTTTTGTTGTATTTATGCACGTACACACACACACACACACGCACGCACACACACACACACACACACACACACACACACCTCACCTCACCAATGTTAACAGGGTTCACAGGGGTCACTCGACCCAGATGCCACATTATGAAGAGTGAATCAAAGCAGGAACTAGCTTATATGTTGATTTTTCTCTCCGTCCAGACAGAGTGTGTGTGTGTGTGTGTGTGTGTGTGTGTCTACTAGAGGTCTTGACAGATCCACCTGAACCCGAATCCTGACCCGGGACACACCAGACAGAGTGAGGTGACTGTGTGTCTACTAGAGGTCTTGATCCACCTGAACCCTAGAATCCTGACCAGACAGGGACACACCAGACAGAGTGAGGTGACTGTGTGTCTACTAGAGGACAGATCCACCTGAACAGAATCCTGACCTACTAGGGTCACACCAGACAGAGTGAGGTGACTGTGTGTCTACTAGAGGTCAGATTTTTCCACCTGAACCTACTAGAATTTTTCCTGACCAGACAGAGGACACTACCAGACAGAGTGAGGTGACTGTGTGTCTACTAGAGGTCAGATTTTTCTCCACCAGACAGAGTGAACCCTAGAGGTCTTGATTTTTCTCTCCGACCAGACAGGGACACTACTTGATTTTTCAGACAGAGTGAGGTGACTGTGTGTCTACTAGAGGACAGATCCACCTGAACCCTAGAATTTTTCTCTCCGACCAGACAGAGTGACACTACCAGACAGAGTGAGGTGACTGTGTGTCTACTAGAGGACTTGATTTTTCCACCTGAACCTACTAGAGGTCTTGATTTTCTCTGACCCAGGGACACTAGAGGTCTTGATTTTTCAGACAGAGTGAGGTGACTGTGTGTCTACTAGAGGACAGATCCAGACAGAGTTTTTCTCTCAGAGGTGACTGTGTGTCACCTGAACAGAATCCTGACCTACTAGGGACATTTTTCACCAGACAGAGTGAGGTGACTGTGTGTCTACTAGAGGTCTTGAGATCCACCTGAACCCGAATCCTGACCCGGGACACACCAGACAGAGTGAGGTGACTGTGTGTCTACTAGAGGACAGATCCACCTGAACCCGAATCCTGACCCGGGACACACCAGACAGAGTGAGGTGACTGTGTGTCTACTAGAGGTCTTGACAGATCCACCTGAACCCGAATCCTGACCCGGGACACACCAGACAGAGTGAGGTGACTGTGTGTCTACTAGAGGTCTTGACAGATCCACCTGAACCCGAATCCTGACCCGGGACACACCCAAACTTGTTCCTCGGATCCAGGCCCTGTTTGGTTGTCATCGGGTCTCGGGTCTATGTAACTAGACTTGAGCGGACCTAACCACGGCCCTGCATAACCTAAAGAACATTTATTTGATGCTAATAAGATGAATGTATTGACTTATGGAAGGCCTAGCCAACATAAACTCAGCAAAATGAGAAACGTCCTCTCACTGTCAACTGAGTTTATTTTCAGCAAACTTAACATGTGTAAATATTTAAATATTCATTGGCCATGGCAGAACACTGACATTCCTGTCTTGCAGGAAATCACGCACAGAACAAGCAGTATGGCTGGTGGCATTGTCATGCTGGAGGGTCATGTCAGGATGAGCCTGCGGTAAGGGTACCACATGAGGGAGGGTCATGTCAGGATGAGCCTGCAGGAAGGGTACCACATGAGGGAGGGTCATGTCAGGATGAGCCTGCAGGAAGGGTACCACATGAGGGAGGGTCATGTCAGGATGAGCCTGCAGGAAGGGTACCACATGAGGGAGGGTCATGTCAGGATGAGCCTGCAGGAAGGGTACCACATGAGGGAGGGTCATGTCAGGATGAGCCTGCAGGAAGGGTACCACAGGTCGGGGTCGGGTCAATCATTTGGGTCCGAGTGGGGTCGGGTCAATCATTTGGGTTCAAGTGGGGTCGGGTCAATCATTTGGGTCCGGGTGGGGTCGTGTTTGGGTTGGGTTCGGGTCAATCGTTTGGGTTCGGGTCAATCGTTTGGGTTCAGGTCTAGGTCTGGTTGTAGTCGGGTCCATTCGGGTTTGGTTCTGATTGTTCTCGGGTCTGGGTCCCCACTTTTTTTTCCCTTGATCGGGTCTGTTGGGGCCCGGGTCCACATGTGAATACAACCTGTACAGTGAGCCTGTACACAGACAGTCTCCAGTCAGACTACTACTACCAGGGAATGGCTTCCTGGAAGCCTGAAAGAGAGGAGAGAGCCGGCTCAGCCTTCAAGGTAAAACGCTTAAACTGTAAGACATGCTGAGGGTGTGTTTACTGTCTATGAGTCATCCATCTGTAGGACATAAGGTCATCACTGGTGTGTATAACTGTCCAGATAACATCAACTGTACAAGGGTCTCTCCCCCATATATGGTAAAATCGGGGGTAGGGGTGGGCTGGCGACGGAGGTGCAGGAGGGGCTCTTCGCTCGGACCAGGGATCACCTGAGGAGAAAAATGACAGAGAGAGAATCCCCAATCACACTGTTCTTGTTGAACAATGACACAACAATTACAAAATAACTTGTATTTATCATCATCATCCCAAAAAGAGGGCGATTACACAGTGATGGTTTTATGAACCAGATTGTGAGATTAAGCGAACAGTTTTCCAACATTGGATCAGAATACTACAGAACTCCTGGAAAGGGTTCAGTGGAAGTTGCATTATCAAATACTATATACATTAAATACTATATACATACCAAATACATTTGAAGTCGGAAGTTAACATACACTGAGGTTGGAGTCGTTAAAACTAGTTTTTTTCAACCACTCCACACATTTCTTGTTAACAAACTATAGTTTTGGCAAGTCGGTTAGGACATCTACTTTGTGCATGACACAAGTAATTTTACCAACAATTGTTTACAGACAGATTATTTCACTTATAATTCACTGTATCACAATTCCAGTGGGTCAGAAGTTTACAAACACTAGGTTGACTGTGCCTTTAAACAGCTTGGAAAATTCCAGAAAATTATGTCATGGCTTTAAAAGCTTCTGATAGGCTAATTGACATCATTTGAGCCAATTGGAGGTGTACCTGTGGATGTATTTCAAGGCCTACCTTCAAACTCAGTGCCTCTTTGCTTGACATCATGGGAAAATCTAAAGAAATCAGCCAAGACCTCAGAAAACAATTGTAGACCTCCGCAAGTCTGGTTCATCCTTGGGAGCAATTTCCAAAAGCCTGAAGGTACCACGTTCATCTGTACAAACAATAGTACGCAAGTATAAACACCATGGGACCACACAGCCGTCATACCGCTCAGGAAGGAGACGCGTTCTGTCTCCTAGAGATGAATGTACTTTGGTGCGAAAAGTGCAAATCAATCCCAGAACAACAGCAAAGGACCTTGTGAAGATGTTGGAGGAAACAGGTACAAAAGTATCTATATCCAAAGTAAAAACGAGTCCTATATTGACATAACCTGAAAGGTTGCTTACCAAGGAAGAAGCCACTGCTCCAAAACAGCCATAAAAAAGACTACGGTTTGCAACTGTACATGGGGACAAAGATCGTACTTTGTTCTCTGGTCTGATGAAACAAAAATAGAACTGTTTGGCCATAATGACCATCGTTATGTTTGGAGGAAAAAGGGGGAGGCTTGCAAGTCGAAGAACACCCATCCCAACCGTGAAGCACGGGGGTGGCAGCATCATGTTGTGGGGGTGCTGTGCTGCAGGAGGGACTGGTGCACTTCACAAAATAGATGGCATCATGAGGGAGGAAAATTATGTGGATATATTGAAGCAACATCTCAAGACATCTGTCAGGAAGTTAAAGCTTGGTCACAAATGGGTCTTCCAAATGGACAATGACCCCAAGCATATTTCCAAAGTTGTGGCAAAATGGCTTAAGGACAACAAAGTCAAGGTATTGGATTGGCCATCACAAAGCCCTGACCTCAATCCAATAGAACATTTGTGGGGCAGAACTGAAAAAGCGTGTGCGAGCAAGGAGGCCTACAAACCTGACTCAGTTACACCTGCTCTGTCAGGAGGAATGGGCCAAAATCCACCCAACTTATTGTGGGAAGCTTGTGGAAGACTACCCGAAACGACCCAAGTTCTCAGAGCTCTACAGACAATTCCTTTTACCATTTTTGCTCTGACATCAAATCATATTTTATTTGTCACATGCGCCGAATACAACAGGTGTAGTAGACCTTACAGTGAAATGCTGAATACAACAGGTGTAGTAGACCTTACAGTGAAATGCTGAATACAACAGGTGTAGTAGACCTTACAGTGAAATGCTGAATACAACAGGTGTAGTAGACCTTACAGTGAAATGCTGAATACAACAGGTGTAGTAGACTGTGGAGGCTATATACAGGGGGTTCCGGTACAGAGTCAATGTGGAGGCTATATACAGGGGGTTCCGGTACAGAGTCAATGTGGAGGCTATATACAGGGGGTTCCGGTACAGAGTCAATGTGGAGGCTATATACAGGGGTTCCGGTACAGAGTCAATGTGGAGGCTATATACAGGGGGTACCGGTACAGAGTCAATGTGGAGGCTATATACAGGGGGTACCGGTACAGAGTCAATGTGGAGGCTATATACAGGGGGTACCGGTACAGAGTCAATGTGGAGACTATATACAGGGTGGTACCGGTACAGAGTCAATGTGGAGACTATATACAGGGGGTTACGGTACAGAGTCAATGTGGAGGCTATATACAGGGTGTTACGGTACAGAGTCAATGTGGAGGCTATATACAGGGGGTACCGGTACAGAGTCAATGTGGAGGGGCACTGGTTAGTTGAGGAAATTGAGGTAATGTACATATAGGTAGAGTTAGAGTGACTACGCATAGATAATAAACAGAGAGTAGCAGCAGTGTAAAAATGAGGGACATAACATCTGGGTGGCCATTTCATTATCTGTTCAGGAGTCTTATTGCTTGGGGGTAGAAGCTGTTGAGAAGCCTTTACACCTACCTAGACTTGGCGCTCCGGTACCGCTTGCCGTGTGGTAGCAGAGAGGACAGTCTATGACTCGGGTGGCTGGAGTCTTTGGCCATTTTATGGGCCTTCCTCTGACACCGCCTGGTATAGAGGTCCTGGATGGCAGGAAGCTTGACCTTAGTGGTGAGCTTCGAGGGCACTATGGTGTTGAACGCTGAGCTGTAGTCAATGAATAGCATTCTCACGTAGGTGTTCCTTTTGTCCAGGTGGGAAAGGGCAGTGTGGAGTACAATAGAGATGGCATCGTCTGTGGATCTGTTGGGGCGGTATACAAATTGGGTCTAGGGTGTCCTGGAGGATGGTGTTGATGTGAGCCATGACCAGCCTTTCAAAGCATTTCATTGCTACGGGTCGGTAGTCATTTAGGCAGGTTACCTTTGCTTTCTTGGGCACAGGAACCATGGTGGTCTGCTTTAAACTTGTTGGTATTACAGACTCAGACAGGGAGAGATTATATTATATATTTTATATATAATTATTATATATATATATATATATTTTTTTTTACATATATTTTAATTAATTAATCATAACTTTAGCATGTTTTTGTTTCTTGCTTTTAATTGAGTATTTTTAGGGTAAGTAGGGCAGTCATTTTGAGTATTAAAATGACAATTGTTTTATCTGTTTTGGAAGCAGTATTCTCTTTGAAATGGGAAAGCTTCATTCTATTAGCAGATTGTTCATTGGA